>NC_141777.1:11186929-11786929 GCF_054643075.1 Acanthaster planci | reverse complement strand
CACAAAGTTCGCACTGTCTTATGAAAGACCTCACGTCAGCGGTCATTCCCGGCCAGTAATACCGCATTTTTACCTTGGCCAGTGTCTTTGTGACACCCAAGTGACCGCTCGTCCGACCACCATGAAGCTCACGAAGGACCTCTTCTTGAAGCTTCCTCGGAAGTACCAGTCGCCATGTGACTGACTTCCCATCGTCGGACTCCCACCTTCTTCAAAGCACCCCATTGCACATTTTCAACTGGTCCCAGAGGGACCATAGCGTTTTGTGGGCAGCCGAGGTGCCTGAAACAGTTTCCCAAAGAGGTCTACTGCTCAGCTCCTCCTTAGATTTAACAATCCAACTCATGCTGGGATCCTCCAGCTGTGTTTGCCCAACAGTATCCCTCGGCATACAAGGTTGGGCAAAAATACCCCTCACCTCAACCTTTGGAACTCCTGGATTAGCAACAACTTCTCCCTGACCCACAAAGACACCAGGAGGTTCAGCACCCTCAAACTCATCAGGTACCTGAGGTACCTCCACTGCCTCCTCATCATCATCATGCCGACCGCACTGCTTACAGATCTTCCTGGACAGCCCATCGGCATTCCCATGCTTTCGTCCAGGTCGGTGTTGAATGGTCAAATCATACTCACTGATGACTTCAAGCCATCTAGCAAGCTGGCCCTCGGGGCTCTTAAAATTAAGCAACCACCGGAGGGCAGCATGGTCAGTGCGAAGGACAATCTTCCTACCATACAGGTACTGCCTGAACTGTTTCAAATAGACCACTACCGCCAACAGCTCCCGCCGCGTAACACAGTAGTTCTTTACAGCCCTACTCAACTTGCGGCTGGCATAGGCGATAACTTTCTCTTCGCCTCCGTGGACCTGGGACAAAACTGCCCCTATTCCAACTCCACTAACATCCGTGTCTAGAATGTAGTCACTGTCTGGCACAGGGTAAGCCAAAACAGGAGCTGCCTGCAACCTCTGTTTAAGCTCCTCAAATGCTTCTTGACAAGCCTCGGTCCAGACAAATTCTCTTGACTTTTCAGTCAAAGTATGCAACGGTGAGGCCAGCTCAGCAAACCCACGGATAAACCGCATATGGTAGGAAGCGAGGCCAACAAAGCTTTGCACTTCCTTCACACACCTAGGTGTCGGCCACTCAGCCACGGCTCGCACCTTTTCAGGGTCTGTAGCTACACCCTTGGACGACACAATGTGTCCCAAATAGTTAACCTGCTTCTGGAACAAGAAGCACTTACTTGGCTTCAATTTCAACCCAACTTCTCTCAACCTGGAGAGAACGACTCTCAGTCGCTCGATCTCCTCCTTGACCGTTTTGCCAAATACAATTACATCATCCAGGTATATCAACAGGGTGTCCCACTGAAGGCCTGCCATTACTTTGTCCATCAGCCTCTCGAATGTGGCTGGGGCATTGCAAAGGCCGGAAGGCATGCATCTCCACTGATACAAGCCATTTCGGACCACAAAAGCTGATTTCCTACCGGCATCCTCGTCCATGGCCACCTGCCAATATCCCAAAGCTAACTCTAATGTCGAAAACCACTCGGCGCCCGCAAGAGCATCGAGTGTCTCGTCAATCCGAGGCACAGTGTACGCATCTTTGATGGTCACCCTGTTTAAGCCTCGATAATCAATACAAAGTCGACGTGACCCGTCCTTTTTTCGGACTAACACCACATTAGCAGCCCAAGGGCTGTCAGACGGTTCAATAATCCCCCTCTTCTGCAAGTCCTCTACTTGCTTCATAATCTCCCGCTGATTGCACAGAGGGTGGCGCCTTGGCCTCTCTTTGATTGGCCTGGCATCACCAGTATTAATCTGGTATCTCACCACCTCTGTTCGCCCTATGTCATGCTCGCCCGAAGAAAAGACATCTTGAAATTCAACCAGGCAAGACTTCACCTCAGCATGATAATCCTCATCAAGGTTGACCTTACTACGGTCAAACAAATCATACAGGTGACTCGGGAGGTCTCGCCCGTACATTTCCGGCTAGCAACAGCAACCGAATCAACCTCCACTGTTGCAATAGTGCCAACGGCTGTCCCCTTCCTTGTTTGGATTTAAAATCCGCAGAGGAAGAACCTCTGCCCTCGACTGGACCAGTGTTCTGGCTAACATTAGGCCTCGCTCAGCCAATTCACCTCCACTTCCCTCAGGCTTGATGATTGCTGGCTGGTCAGCTGCCTTACAGATAGTGGCTACCTCGCCAGGCACAACAGCCTCGTGACCTGCAGGAATTTCCATGGTTTCAGCCACAAGCACCCTTCCGATGAATGGCTCTCCGGTACTGCTTGTACATTTCAGCCGCTCACCATTCAGCCTCAATTCGAGACTTTGGAAATCTAAATTTCCGCCAGTGGGTAATAAGAAACCCATGCCCAATATACCGTCATATTTGACATCGGCAAATATTGCTCGCACTGGGAAAGTTGTTCTTCCCAATTGTACATCAACCCAGGCAACGCCCATCACTGACAGTTGACTGCCATCGACCTGTTGAATGTTGGTGCTGTCCATGTCTAGCACAGGCCTCCGTTCTTTGGCCATTTCCTGGTAGAGTCGACTACTGACCAATGTGTCTGTAGACCCTGAGTCCACCAGGAACCTACAGCTTGTTCCCCTTACAACACCATCAATGAACAACCTATATCTAGGCCGAACACCCAACTTAGGCTGAGTGCCTATAGGCTCTCTGCCTTCTGATTTCCGCCTCTTCCTGCCTTGCTCACTTCTCTGCTTGTGAGGCTTACTGCACTCACGAGCGAAATGACCAGCATCCCCACACTTAAAACACTTCAACTCACTAGGCTTCTTCCTCCCAGGCTTTGGTGACTGTCTTGGAGGGGACTTCGCCTGTCCACTTGGGCTTAGACCTTGTTTGCTGAGTCCTGTCAGCAACTCAAACATTTGGTCTAATCTCTTTGACCGATGGCCAGCATTTTCCTCAATTTTCTGAAGACGTCGCTCAGTGTCAGAGTCGATAGCCCTCGCGAATTTTGCGGGCTTTCCTTCGGCTCTTCTCTGAACCTCAATCTTTTCGAAGTTCTCGGTCTCAAGAGCAGCCTGTATCGCTTCGTCCAATGTTTTGGGACGAACGCGATGAACGCCTTCCCTCACAACCTGACTACTAACTGCATCGACAAAATGATTTTTACCAAGGCGCTCTCGGGCCTCTTCAGGAATTTCAGGGTAAGCCTTCACCGTGAGATCACGGACTGCTTGGCCCAACTCCTGTAGAGTCTCTTTAGGCCCCTGTCTTCTGTGTCTCAATTCCACCAAATAGTTTTCGGCCTGTCGACCAGGGCCGAATCTTCTCTCCAACACCTTAACCAGTTCACTGTAAGTGAACTTCTTTGAACTATCGCCCAGACTTCGTAGGGCATCACCCTGAAAGCTGGCAGCCAGAAATTCTTCTGCCTGTTTCTCACTCCACATATTTACCTTGGGGCATGCCTCAAAATGTTGGTAATAATCGTTCCACAGAACTTTACCATTGTATCGGTCGGGGGTAATTGTAGGCCTGTGAGGCTTACTCTGAGGTTTACTAGGAACCCCACCACCGACTAACCTAGACTCCCTTTTAAGGGACCAGGGCCCCTCCCTAGGTGAGTCAACCTTACCAACAACTTTGTTGGATTCCCCCACAGTTGGGCGAGTTAGAAAACTCAACAACTCACTGTGTAACTCTCGCTCCTTTTTGGCGCAATCAACCTCACGGTTCAAAAAAGGGTTGGTGCTAGGACTATGCATGGGAATAGGCCTCACAGGCGTACTCTCAGCTTGCCTCTGCATTTCCTTTGGAACCAATTCCGGCGATGTACCAACACAGGAACGCTGTCGTGCCGTCAATGAGGCATACCCTGAGGTATCCTCAGGCAACCTCCAGTCGACTTCTGAGTCGACCTTTATACGAGGCATATCCCTTCCCTTAGGTGTATGTGCCTCACTCACAATCTCAGACTGTGAACCTTTTTTTAACAGCCTCTAGCTCAGCGGAAAGACGATCCCGCTCCCACTTGAGCCACTGAACCTCCATTCTTAAACGGTTCAGGTCATCCAGGACAGAACCCTTGTCAGCCCCCATGGAGCCAACACCACTGTCCTTAACCTCGCTCATACTGGAGTTCCCTCCTGAGCAGGAATCTCAGTCTCAATTAGACTCTCTAGACTCGGCCTCTGGCCACTTGGCGATATTGGTAGCTCACAGGCAAATTCAGGCTGCTGGACAAACAGTCCCAAGCCTCTGGAATTCACCAACCCTTGTGTACCTACTACCACCTGGTGAATTCTCAACAGGATTGACAGTTGCTGTCCTGCAGTACGTCGCAAGGATCGCAACTCTGCTCAAATCCTAAACAGAATCCCCACCAATGTCACTAACCCAACAAGGAACACAACGTACAGGGCAGTAACTACCCAGGTAAGCATAACCGGCCTACCTCGTTACAATTACCCTCAAGGTGAACCTCAATGAGGTTTACTGACAAAATTTTCCAAAAGAAATTCCCTTATGCTATTACTCTCTACAACCAAATAAAATCACAATTCAATCCTAAAAATCCCACTTCTGACACCATTTGTGGCGAATGCAACTGACACCTCTTATGGTGGACCCAGTAACCGGCCGGATCAGGGATGGAATTGACCTGGCCCAACCCCACAAATATATTTATTAACCTTGAGCGAGGGTGAGCGGCTTCCCTGACACAAGGGGGGATATCAGTTAACGAACGGCGGACTAAGCCTAGGGGCAGTTCGTTGGGTGGAAGTTTACCACCAATTAGGAAAGACTGGATTTATCTGGCAATACAGTAATGAAACACAGGGAAACCTAAATAAACCTCACAGTGACACAGGATTTCCAAGGACAACAATCAAGTATTTGATTTATTGCAATAACAATCAATAAGGTATATAAATCACACAAGGTTTATGTACACAATACACCTCACAAGGCAATACAATATGCCTCACGTGGTTAACTAACCACCCGACTAACTTAACCACAGCTAGTCTACAACCCAAGGGTTACCCCACTAAATAGTGTTAGCCCTCACACAAATAACACAGAGTGTCATGCAAAACAGGGTCGATCTAACGAAAGGGGAATTACCCTCACAGCAATCTGAGTACATCAAGTAAACCTCCAGGCTAGCTAGCACAATGACAAGATTGCCTCCCAGCCGTCACCCCACTACCAGTACTTACAGACGACAAGCAATCCAACAGCAAAGACCACTAGCTCCCAGCCTAGGTTCACGACACTCAGCTCTATCACTAAACTAATCTAGACCCAATACGGTTCGCTACTACACCTACCAGATATAGTCACTACACGCAGCGCCCCTGGTGCAGCGTCCACGCTATACCTCGCACAGTCACAGCACAGAACGGTAGACAGCGTCCTCCACGATCCTGCCACTCTGCGACCCAGCAGCGAAACTCCAACTGATTGTGCGCGCTCTAAGCACGCCGCAAGCGCCCCGACCTAGTGCTCTACGCAACGCTGATTGGTCAACGCAATGCTTAATAATTCATGACTTAGACTGGCATTCATGTCTACCCATGTTTCGTCACAGTATTAAAGGGTTAGGGCTAGGCTAGGGTTAGGTTGACCTTGGGATGAATCGGCTAGGGTTGGGGTTAGGGTTAATGTTAAGGCTAGTCCGACCGTTGGATGAATCTAACGGGGAAGTTTAGGGTTAGGCTGATGTGGGATGACTTTGACAGGTAGGGTTAGGGTTAGGGCGACGGTTGGATCTATTTTACTGCTGGGTTAGGGCTACGGTTAGGGTTAGTCCAACCGTTGGAGGAATCTAACGGGGAGGGCTAGGGTTAGGCTGATTTGGGATATATCTAACAGTGAGGGTTAGGCCGAATCACTTTATTTACACCCTTGATACTGTTTGTCTTTTATTAATTTTGATGCACTTGTTTATGTTTCCGATTGCATTCTTATGACTAATAAAATATTGTGTGTTCTCCCTTGAAAAGTCACAGTTAAGGGTCAGCAGGCCCATTCAGAACCGAGTCTGTCAGAAAGTCAGTTGTTGACTGTTCTCCCTTAAAGAAGTGTTTGTGTGGAAAATGCTTGAAGATCTCTAGCTAGTTGTACAGAATATTTATCAAGTTATTATTCACTTGATTTGACAGTGTATTGACAGGTCTGACAATTGATCATATTCCACTCAACGCCTTCAGCGGACTTTCGAACCTCCAGTCGCTGTAAGTATGAAGTTGTCTCTGTTTTGTGTTAGTTTTATGCTGTTTTGTGGTACATATCTAATCTGCCTGTTTCATTACACATTTTTGTGGTAAATATTTAATCTGCCTATTTCATTACACATAATACATCAAAAGACCTCTGGTGGGTCAAAGACTTCTAACCTTGGAGCTGCAGTGGCAAACCGAAGTAGGGGGGGTGAAACCTGCCCGCTGATGTTTTTGTGCATCAGCAGCTGTTTTACGAGGGGAAGGGATGAATTTAGGTTCAGGCTCCTACCCTATAGACAAAAAATATTGGATGTGGAACTACGTTTGCAGATACAACTTTTGCCTCTGATTGCTTGCTTTAACAGCCGAAAAAGCCAAAAATGCAGGGAAGGGTTTGGTAAGAGTTGCCAATGACTTGGAAAGTGCGGTGCTCGTAATGGTCATTTCGACAAATGAGACTTGCAACGTTACTTCTGCAATTGCTTAAAAATAATGTTGATCTATCATGTCAATATATTCAGTGTGATGTTCAATGTGTCGGGAAAGACCAAGACCGAGACAATTTCAAACATCGAAAAGGGTGCTTTTGGAGGGATACGGACTTCACACCTGAAGTGAGTCGTTAAATTTCTTTTCTGTGCGAAATATATCAAATTTAATAATTTTGCTGACCCTGTGCTTAATTTTATCCTTTTTCATCCACTCTGTTGAGAGAATGTAGACTTCGGATCAGTTAGAAAAGTAAAGTGTAAAAGCAAACAGTGGGTGACATCCCTTTGAAAGGCCTTGGAAACAGCAGTTTCTAGGTGCATGAGGTAAATTTCTCATGTACCACGGTGGACGTCGCTTTTGTTCTTGCGATCCGGATCATATTGTAATATGTGGTATACAAAGTGACCATTTCTCAACCGATAAAATCGCGATCTGTTACCATGGAAAACAACAGGTCATAACTGGTTCAATCTACTTAGGTAACACCGATGTGACATAAAGTATGCCCAGAAATGGATTTGAATGAAACAGTATGTCATGGAATATCTGGGTTATGCTCGTCAATGGATTTGCTCTTTGAATGAGAAGATAGGATAAAATTTTTGAATTCGTTAGAGAGTTGCTATGAGAGTTGTCTAAACTCTTTTAACCCTAAAGGACCTCGGGGGAGGAATCCACCATCCATGATGATACCTTTACCAATATTCTCGAAGTGCTTGGGTATTTCGACACCAGTTTTGTGAAAATCAAACACATGAATGAGGCGCAGTACCCGTTGTCCGAGACAGGTCAGCCAAAAGTGTATGTGGTGCTCAGTGCACGCGCTGTGGCACGCATCCTTGAATGTTTAAGGAATCGTAACAAAAACGATTTATTTCTGCTCGAGTTCAAACTTCAGATTTACAAGGAGGTGAGCATTTGTAGGTATATGCCAAGATTCAAAAAGGTACCTCAACTGGATGGGAAGGATCCCCCCACCCAGCTATGAAAGGGGGCCAACATAACTGGTAACCCGGCTCTTTTAGTGTTAAAATAATTAAATATTGATACCAACTGCTTTCTGTGTCGCGCAAGACAAACTGTTGCTTCCTTGGGAGTGACTGCTAATTTGATTAATATCAACGGAAGCAGTAGTGTTTTGCTCAGACGATGTTGGTGCTTTTATATTATTTTGTTTGTACTTTTGTATTTTTCTTATCAAACCTAAGACAACTTATGTTTAGAAATCTTCAAAGTGCATTAAGATGTGTCTTTTTGATCAACATTGCAGTTGGATGCTCGTTGATGATTACCGCCTGTGCTGTACCGTTTCTGAGCTACCGGATTTTTCCATCGAGGACAACTGCCTGACAACAAAGGTTAAACCAGCTTTGAACCTGTGCGACAGCCTTATGCCAAACGTCCTATTGCGAGTGGCATTATGGGTATTAGGAATAAGTGCCCTCATTGGTAATTTTTCTGTGCTGATTTGGAGGCTTAAGCGGAAAGGGAAAGAAGGGACAAAAAAGACATTGTCACTTATGGTTTGCAATCTGGCCGCAGCAGACTTTCTGATGGGTGTGTACATGTTAATCATAGCAGGGGCAGATCTAATATATGGCGACCAGTACTATCTCTATGCCCCAGACTGGCGCGTCAGCATACCGTGCAAAGTCGCTGGAGTTTTGTCAGTTCTGTCTAGTGAGGCTTCGGTGTTTTTCGTTACACTTATCAGCATTGACTGTTTTCTTGGCATTGTCTTTCCGTTTAAAAAAATCGGTTTCAAGGACAAAACAACTAAAATCCTTGTTGTTGTCTCATGGTGTTCGGCGCTTTGTTTGAGTTTAGTGCCAACACTTTCTGTTGGGACTGATTCGGACCTATATGGACTTTCGGATGTATGTATCGGCCTTCCTCTCAGCACCAAGACATCATACGACCAATATGAACCCCCAATGTTTTCTTTTATGAGGCTTTACTGGTCTGCAAACATTCCTAAACCTTCAGGAGAGAAACCATCTTGGATCTTGTCAATCGTTCTCTTTCTTGGCGTAAATCTGGTTGCTTTCCTGATTGTGCTATTTTGCTACGTAGCCATTTTCATCAGTGTGAAGCGGACAGCAAAAACTGTCCGAGTAAATGCACACAGGGAGCGTGAAATCAAAATGGCAATCAAGATGGCGTCGATCATTTTAACCGATTTCAGCTGTTGGATGCCAATAATAATCATGGGGATTCTGTCTCAGACAGGGAGGGTCAAACTATCATCTAGCATTTACGCATGGACCGCCGTTTTGATTGTGCCAATCAACTCGTCCCTCAATCCTTACCTGTATACGTTTTTCACCGTGTGTTGCGCAACTAAATCCAAAGCAAACAACTTGCAAGAGCAAGCAAAACACGCCGAAAACAAACCCGAACAAACACGTGTACAAAGCAGACGTTCAGACTCACAGAATATACAGATTTCTGTCATATCAAAGTGAGGCGGAATAAACGGTTCGGAAAATGGTAATTTTTAACCTACACAAATGATCGTGCAATTTGACCCTACCGAGGCCATGAGTTACGCAGAAAGGTTGATAACGTTTCGTCTTAATATTGAATTTTTTTAAAAATCTTTGTTGTAAAAGTTTAAATGCCTGTTTTGCAAGATATATATCTCGATTAAGCGGTAATTGAATATATTTATTTTAATCTAAGCCATACTGGGAGTTTAATTGTGTCTTAAACCAACTTAAACTTCAGGCACTGTAAGATGATAACGTATTGAGTGGTATATTTGTCATTAGTTCAGACATCACAGCATACATGCACTTGAATGGTACTTGGAGTAAGTTAAAACAAATAACATAAGGAATGGCCGACTACAGGTGGTGCACATTACTTGACATATCCTTGCCTAACTGGACATGCGATGAAACAAGGTTTGGTTATTTGTGGCTATTTCAAAATAAGTTTATGGTGTCTTCTTCACTTATAAACATTACTTGCAATTCAGGATCAGTGCCCCACATGACCCAGATATGGTACATCTGACGATTCATTCATTCATTTCCACCTAATTACAAGCAGTAAAGGTATAACAGGAAGGAAAATGGTTGTGGATTGGGCCCCATAAGAAGCAGCGCAGCAGTAGGGATCCCATAAGGAATAAGAAGGGCTTATTTTCATTAGTGATTAATCAGAAAAGTTTTTAAGATGTATTTTTTAAGATTTATTTTTGCGTTGGGGAGATGTTAAATATATATAACGGGTTTGCCCTTATCCAACGTATATTAATAAGCACTGTATACTCAGGGCTTGTCCGACAGCTTGCGAAAAAACCTCACAAGCTTACTCGGGTGGGACTCGAACCCACAACCTCCTGCTTACTAGTGCAGATGTCTTAACCACTCGACCACCGAGCTTGCCGGGGTCAGTTGGACAGTCCGAGTCAAATGAAGCAGCGGGTACTACGAACTGTTTTCAAGATGTATTTTTGCTTTGGGGAGATGTTAATTATATATAACGGGTTTCTGAGGCTTGTGAGGTTTTTTCGCAAGCTCTCTGGCAAGCACTGAGCATACAGTGCTTAATAATATACGTTGGGTAAGGACAAACCCGTTATATATAATTAATCAGAAAAGGTTTTTAAAGTTAGTAATAAAGCAATCAAGTCTGCATCGGGGGGTTTATATACAATCCCAGTTATAAGGTTCGTATGATTTTAGGGTGTGACAATATCAATAAAAAGGCATTCAAAATATTTGTCCAATAAAGCGCTCAGGTCAGGTCTGGATACAAATCGGAGATTTGAGGATAAATATGAGGCAACCCCTCCACCGCTCTGCCAACTCTGCTTTTAGTCAGATGAGTATATCCAGGTATGTTTAAACTATTTATATAGGAATTTCCATTCAGCCAGTTCTCACAAAATCCGATGACAGAGTCATAATTAAGTGAACATAAATTTTTAGGTGGTCTGTTTTTTTGGTAAACTACGTATATTTATGAAAAATTATCTGTAAGGAATCAATTTTTAAAATGTCCACAAATCTATCATATGATTAGTAGCTGGAATGATTTACAGCTTGATAAGGATTATAAGGATCACCGACAAGGGGAAGTTCAAAAGAGTTAAGATAGTGAGTAATTAAATTTTCTACGTTAGTAAATGGTGAATATGTAGGCCCAAGACTGAATTCGCAGCCGCAAATTCCTTAGAATCCAAGGAATTAAAAGGAAAAATATTATAAGACAGATAGGGCAAAACCAATTATCATCACTGTATGTTCAGTTATAATATTCATTTAAGGTGGGTCCATAATTGAAAGGAATCACAGAAAATCCCATTTATGTTTGTTCTTAACGGGTTACAACATACACTACATGGATACTTAACAGGCATTTATAACGGAACAATTTATACACATACCAATAAAAATACCATATAACAGGATGTGAATAACCATAACAGGGAAGGTCTAAGTACTCAATGAAAGGAAAACATTTTACGCATGTGCCAGGGGTGTCAATTAAGGAAATTCTAAGAAAGAAAGAACTTTAATATCAAAGTCCTCTCAGATGAGAAAAATGTACAAATATCATTACCACTTAACCTTGACATGATTAATCCAAGCTATGGTTTATATATGTATTGTGCTATTCATGGGGGAGGGATTTTCACTCCATTAATGTACAGGTTACATTGCTTGAAAATGGCTCCCTTTCCCTCTTCGTGGGCCCTCTTCATGATGTCACGGAAAAATCTTTTGGTTCTGAAATCTTCCGACGGGAGATGTCACAGGGTTGCCTTGACAGTTTGCCCAGTTTTTCCCATACAGTTTTTAGTTCTGGACGATAGACAAATCTAGCCAAGATATATCTCGGTTTGTCAGTGGAGGAATCAGGCTTACGACCAGTTCTGTGAGCGTTTTCAATTTCGGCGTCGGGCATTCTAAGTTTTTCAGCAAGAGTCTTGTTCACCTCATTATAGGGATAAGCAAGATCCTCGGATCTGATTTCAGGGATACCACCAAATCGGAGATTATAACTGCGGGAATGCCGTTCCAGCCTAAGGGTTGCTTCCTTTAAGTTTGTGACATTTATCGTCATCGTTTGCAATTCGGCAGTCATCTTGGAGATCTTGTCTATCAAGGATTCATTCTTCGCCTGTAGTTCTTCCATAGATTTGGAAGAGAAGACAGAGATTCCTCCATTTCCCTCGGTTTGTTCTCAGTACTAGTTATTCTACTCATGAGTGTTTCTTGGTTGAGGATTGCTTTGTCAAGCTCGGAAGTTGGATCGTTTGCCAGCCCTCTAATTTGTCGTCGTAGCGCTGCAATGGCGTTAGACGCTCACCGCACAGCGTCAGGTGATTGGTCGGACGGATCACGTGATGTTAGTGGCGCGGTTCCTGGATCCTCTGGATCTTCTGGACCTGTAGCCGAATGTTTCCGATCATTTCTAGGCATTTTTCTAAAGGAAATTCAGCAGAACGTGAGACACCCCATTCAGTTTATCGATCAGAGGGCTGGCAGAGGCTTGTTTTCAGGTTTTTTAGATGGTTTTGTGGGTCAACGATTGTAGGTCAAATCACGGACTTCCGCTTAGGGGGCGACTGAATCATCTGAACGCAAGTTTACTTAATAATTCTCAAGGTGAACTTTTCAATATCCCACCTTCTGAAGGACACATAGAAATGTAGATGTCCAAAGCAGCGGACTCTCCTCTGAGGGGGCGACTTGGTCAGGAGGCGAGTTTGCCAGGGGGCGAGTTTGCAAGGGGGAGACTCAGTTGGGGGAGTTGGCAAAGGGGCGAGATGGTAAGGGGGCGATTTGACGAGGGGCAAGTTGACCTGATTCCCATCTGACCGGCGTGTTTTACACAGTGCACCACTAGCACTCTCACTGAGAAATGTCTTTAGTCTGTCCTTCTCCACTCTCTAATTCAAGTCTGCAACTATTTGAGCGTTGCGTTGACCTGTTCTGATACTGACTACAGGAAAGTCACCTGACCTAACTCTTAATTATCAGCTTTGGCCCAGGAGTTTGACGAGCAATCTAAGGTCCAGAGTTAGGGGCCGTTTTGGCGGAACTATACCACTGATTGTTAATTGGTTGGGGGACCCGGTCGACTGACACAATGAGCATGTCTGGGCACATGAAATAACGGCAAGTTTAACTGAACTTATTTAATATACTTTTCTTTAGCTTATATAACCAAAATAATTCAGCACTTGAAATTTATTTCATATTGTACAAAAATAAGACAACAGGCAATTACAAAAGAACACTTGAATAGCCGGCACTCCACACATCGCAGAGTGCCGCCAATAGTTCGCACTCCGCAACCTATAACATGTATCCGCAACTGGGCACTCCTCACTCGGGTGACTGCACACAAGATATATCCGCCAATTGCGGGTGCTAACTAAACCAACATAAAGGGTAATTCTTGGCGTTTGCTGACACTCTGGCTGTCCAGTATTTCACCATCTTCCTAGACGGTGATCTTCGGGCAGACCTCGGCAACTCTGCCCACAACCCTACCCACACGTCAGTGATGTTCTATTCACGATCCTTTCTTACCGATACTAAGAACAGTACACGTGACTAATAAGTCTACTACTGCGGATACGTTACGGCTACTTAAAGGGTAGCTGCAATCAGTGTTTTTGGTTAACAAACATGTAAAATGCACTTTTATTCCTCAGTAAACCTTATTTTCAAGGGTATTTTAATGCCTTTTGGTTTTTTTATGGTAATGAGTATTTCCATATTCACGAGCAAACTGTGATGACATCTCAGGAAGAAGCCTCAGTGTAACATTTGTTTGTACAAAAATGCAGTCATGCGTTTTAGTAGATTTTCATGGACTACGTTTTCTCTCGGACACACACAGACCAGGCTACACCAGCCAGACATCGATTACACCACGCGCAGCATGGCATATACTAGACAAAACATAAAGTTGCACCAGTCCCGCGCCGCTTTACGCAGGCACGATCACATGGAGCGCTACGCAACCAAATATGTAAATGCCGCTTGGATACCAGCACACTTGTCCCGCATTCTTTGTGCCCCTACATAAGTTAGATTATGTAATTTTTAACTGTAACCCTAACTTGTGTAAACCATTCTGTTAAACACTCATTGCATTATCTGGGAAGAGGGGGCCAGTCCAAAGAAAACAAGGAAAGCCAGCCGTGTAGATGGACATGATTTCACTGAGACATTCATCTTAAGTCTGTGTATAGCTTCCTATGCTTGAAACATCATGTTTCTCTGTTCTTTCTTGGAAGTACGTTATGGTTCTCCCTTTTCAGACGGAGGGTTTGGCGGGGCACACTGAGCACATGCACTGCACATGCGTAGCACATGCATTGTCATCACGTGTCATCACTCACAGTTGTGCATTTTATGCCAAACCTCTAGTTTTCAGTCTTTCTGCACTTGTAGGGTGTAAACGAAAAAGCATTACCTGAAGAAAAAAGGAACAATGGCCTCTAAGGGTTGGATAGAACTGTTACCAGTGAGGGTGCTGATGTTAATTGTTAATTTCATGATGAGATTTGTCCTTTTACGACCTTTTCTGGTCGAGGGTTGCACGTGAGCTTATGAGCTTGAATCCAAAGGAGTCGAATTTATGAGTGCTTGTAGTATGAATTCAAACGTTGACAAGAATTAGAAGGCATTGCTATAATACTTTCCACATCAAACATACGAGCACTAGGCCGCTCAGAAGTTAATAACCCGTGCGTGAGTCTGAACAAAGACTCCCCAGATTTGTCTGTATGTACTTACAATTGTATAAATTTGGATTAAATTATATTAGAAACCAATTTAAATTATTAATTGATGTTAATTCTTGTATTGTAGTGGCGTAGAATTGTGCAACAAATTGGGAGGGATTGGAGATGGAAAAAATCTGGGGGTGTGTGACATTAAAGTATGAAAAGGGGGAGGGGTTAACACATAAAGAGGTTGATTTGTTCATGATATTAATGTACATCTATAATATGTATTATAAATGGCATATTTATGACTTTTGAAATTGTTTGCATTGTTTGAGTGATATTGAATTCATTTTATTCGTTGGAAGTCTGAAAAATTCTTTACAGTCTACTTATTTTTTTTTGCTCACCACAAAAAGTGGGGTGTGATTCAATAGCTCATCCCCCACATTAACAAGTGTGTGGGGGATGTATTCCCCCGGGATGGGCACACAATGTTGTGTGGGTTCAAGTTTGTAAAGGTAACAGTTGTGTTGATATAAAATCCGAGTGACGCATAATGGTATATTCCGCTGCAGAGTCTTCTGAAAAAAAACAAGAAGGAAAATAATAATTAAAAAAATGGTCACACAAGAGTATTGTTTGAATCTATTGCAACAAGTGAGCAAGACACTATTGAGATAATTTACTGTATCTTGAAAACCCATTTTAAAGGCGATTCATGGCGTTGGGGTGTGGAATCAAAACTGCTACCGCGTAAACAGCTTGTCATAAAATCTCTTGACGATTATGCATTTGTTTAAAGCAGATTAAGAAGACAGTCAGAAGAATTACCATTGTTCGTACATGGCTTAATTCCATCTATTCGAGCATTTGTTTCTAAAGAACCAATGAAAGGGCAAAATGTTCCTCGTGAATATAACTCTTGGGAGTCGGCAAAAAAACTGAATGCCGCATGCATTGATAATTTAAAGACAAAGAAACGTAAGAATTTAAATTAAAAGTCCAGTGTGTTATTGTGTATAATGGTATATTATTATTATTTTTACTACATTTCCATGATTTGACATATTAACAGTCTAATATTCAGTGTGCCCTCCCTTATTTCTGTTCGCTTAGAATGGCTTTTTTTTTACCCAAGCTGCCTTACAGACAAAATGTCATACAAGACCTGCCTTTGCAAAAGCATTTCATTCAAGTGGGTATATAGCACTACACTGATGTTATGCACCACTGTAAAATTATGTTAAGTTATCATTCAGTGAGACAGTGTAATGTAGGCCCAGTGACAGAAATACCAATAAAATTCCAGGTGGTGTTAAAATTTTGCAAATGACTGTTAACTCCAGCACGGCTTCAGCGTCTCCAGGATAGAGCTACTGGCATGACTGAGAATTCTGTGGGATGGGGATATATTATCCCCAATCAAAATGTATTCACTCACACTCAAAAGGGAGAAAAAAACACCAGGAAGCCACGAGTACCTGCTTTAGAAGTCCTGTTTGCAGGACTACGAGTACTAGGCCTACATCGCCCTCTTGTGTCATATGGTAATCCATGGCCAGACAGGTAACCCCTTAACAATTTTCCAATCCCATTCTCCCAATTCGCGCCAGTGGCTATCGGTGTTGACCAGTAAGGGCCCCTATTTGCCCAAACTGCAGGCAGACAGCAGTATCCCGGGGAGGGTTGACGGATTTTATTAATATATATATTTTTTGGTTACAAAAAATTTACTTAGGCCTATCAGATATTAGCTCCAAACCCCTACGAAAACATCAACATGAAATGAAAGCAAGGATGTTGGGACCATGAATAAGACCTTTGATTTTTCTCCCAAACATCATGTTGAATGTGCCAAATCCGTATTTGCTTTTAAATCTCCACTGCGCCATCAAAAGCTAGACAGGGCCTATACTGCTAGACAAGCCTTCGGTTAGTTTGCATCATGACAACTAATACATTTCCCAAACGTAGGGAATAGTATTCGCGTTTTTGATTCCGCTTCAATTTCGTGTCGGCTCAATGTGAGGAACAGCTAAAGGATACCTTTCAGTGAATTTGATTATAGACTACACAAACTCTCTTGTTCACTTTACAAGCTGATCGAATCATCGTCATCGGAGTCTTCACAATCATACAGATAGTTCAATGTCCACATGAAGTGAATGCGGTATTGAAAAAAGTCTTTATATGATATTTGGGAAGTGACTAAAGCCATGTTTGCATGTTTCCAGCAGTGTAGTTGGGGATTGAAAAAATGCGAGGCATACTGCAGGGAAGGGGTGCAAGGGGCCCCATTATGACATTTTTGAAGGATTCGAAAGTGCCAATGTTTGCCAGCCCACATAGGCCTAACCGAGATCCGAAAACGGAACCATGAATGCGTGCAGGCATGCACCAAGACAATTTGTGGTTTTTACATTGAGTGTGTACATTTAAAAAATCAAATTAAGGATTGAGGTCGGCGTTAGGCACCAGAGGAAAGGGCATGTTTGGAAAGAGTCCGGCTAATTCATCATGCGTAGGTTCTTGATTGTGGGAGCGATCACACAAAGCCTGATCATATCTGTGTCCTTCTTGCTGTATGGTCTGAAGCACTTCGACAGCGTACTTTCTCACATTTGTTTTTGCCGTAAGCCTACACGATTCATGCAGGCAATAATCTGTGGTTCTTCGCGCGCTATGTCATTAGGTTTTTGTCTTTTAGGACTTGGGGGCGTTAATCATTCTACTTGTCTCGTTGGCAAGATACATTCAGACCATTCAAGACAAATTAATCATGCCCTGCTAACAAGTAGCCCCGAAATTGCAGCACTGAAACCCGGGACACAGCATCCGTAATCACACCTACAGCGCAGAATGTCGACCAGGGCCAAAACTTCTGTTGTAATGTTTCTTTTCATTCTGGAGGTTGTACATTGTGTATGGAAGGCAAGTTTTGGATAAGCCCCTTTTTAAGACCTTGTGACCGGCATATGTTTCATTCATAGCATAGTGAGTCTTGTAACTAGACATGCTGGTGCTGTGTGGTGTTCGGACTGTTATCTATAACACGTGATATCCAAGCTAGATCTTCAACATGGTTTCACCTCTACTCGAGTGTAATATTAGCAATTATATATTATGTGCAATTTTATGTATTGATCTGATTGAGCGTGTGTCCTTGTCAATGCTGCAATGTCGGCTAGGTACATGGACAAAAGTGGCAATTTTGGCAGGACGATCCCTGGGGCCTCGTCGACGGACGTATAGGAACCCTATCAAATAAAATAAAATCATGTAATTTAATGTAAGATTTAATTTAGGATTGCCAGCATTTTGGAAGGAATGCAGGAGTTCTTGTCCTGCTGTTTGCTGTTTTTGTTTTCAACCTTTGTCCACACTTTACAAATCCTTTTACTCGAGCAAAAATGTCTGCACATATTCGACCAAAACTAACCAGAAAATTGTCTCAATCTAGCAATCGTGGTGGAATGCTCCTTTGTTCAATAATATGTTTAGTATTTATAGGGAAATTCTTGCGAAAGTTGGCAGGAGTTCTTCTCCTCCTGCTTGCCATTTTTGTGCAATTCTACATTTTGTTCTCGCGTAAACAAGTGTGCCTACATTCGAGCATAAATTACTGAAAAAATTAGTCAATTATGGCACCGTGGTATTTAAAAGGGCACATGTTCCTCTATCCAGATATGTAAGTTTAATATCTTGATTTCATGCAGTAATGAAAAAAATCCTCCAAATGAGACAAGCGTTCCCCTCTTAATACTGTTTGCTATTTTTGTGGAATTCTACATTTGTCCAGCCCTGTTCCTGATCAAAGAAGACTCCACATATTTGATTATAAATGACCTGAAAATTTTCTAAATCTGTCCACCACGGTTGCATCTGAAAGAGCATATTTTTATCCAATGATGTAATGTTAATATCCATATTTCAGTAACTATCAGCGAGAAAAGGCTAGGGTTCTTGACCCACTGTTTTCTAATTTTGTACAATTCAACCTTTATCTACACTTCAGGTCCTATTGGCGCACAAAGAAGTCTCCAGCATAAATAACCTAACAATTATCCAGGTCTGTCAGTCGACGTCATCTGAAAGGGCACATGTTATTCTATAGAATGATGAACGTTTAATATCGTTATTTCATGTAGTGAGGGAAATATCTGCGAAAGAAGGAGAGACTTCTTGACCTACCGCTTGCTGTTTTTGTGCAATTCCACATTTCTCCGGTCCTATTACCGCGCAAAAAAGTCTGCATATATTCGAGTATAAATGACCTGAAAATTGCCTTACATAGTCAATCATGGTGGCATCTGAAATTGCACTTTCCAAAAGTGTGAAGGCGAGAGTTCTTGACTTAAATTTGTACAATTCAATCTTTATCTACACTAGTTGTTGGGTGTCTTCAAGGTGTCATGGCTCTGTAGTTGAGTTTTTGAGTAACTAGTAAGCATTTACCATAAGCTTATATAAGTTTCATTTATTTTGAAAGCTCTTTCTTTCCTCTTTCACCGATTACCAGCAAGTTGATGTCCATTTCACATAACAAATTGGTATTTAAAGTCAAATTAGCCCTGGTGTTCTTTAACGCGTCCCCTGATTCTTCCCAACAAGCTTGGCATGAGAAAAACATGGAGTCTACATGCACATCTAGGGATTTAGTGCCCTGAAATCATTAGCTTCTCTCAACCCCTAAAGAATCCACATACCCGCAGTGCAGTGTATTTTTCCAAGGGTCAAGCCATGGTTTTTGTAACAACATTTGACCCGTCATTTTGCCACCTGATGCCAATTATTGTAAAATCAAACATACCGCTTTCCCATCTGTTCCGTTGGACAGCTCAGTCAAAATGTAGACAAATTTTCCACCAACGTCCCGGATGTACTTTGATCGCCATGCGTGAGGCTGTGAAACTCAACTCATACATCACAATGAGGTGAAATAGAAGTGCGTCCCTGCATAAAAAAGAGACGAGAACCATAGAATAAAAACATTGACACCCTGATGAGTTTTTTTGTACATGCATGATGCCAAAAAAGATCAGGCATAGGACGCCTGAGTGAGATTCAGGTTGTGCGAAAAATATCCCGCCTCTTTTTAGTGGGTTTTGGTGTATAATCATGTGTATTACATGTAGTTAAGGTTAAAATGTTTAATAATATTTTTTGTAAAGGTAAATGTATGATATGATCTTTTTTGGTAAAATCATTGAATAATTACATGGAGGGAATTATGTTAAACGAATCAAATCGGTTAGATGACGATAAATAATGGACTCTCTATGCAAATGAGAAAAAGGACAATTGTTAAAGCCAAAGTAAATGGAAAATGCCAGTTTTATGTTGTGTGAAGTAGAATAGAGGTTCAAATTTAGTGCATATGACGTGTCCATTGTTGAAGTCATCTTATGTAGCGGTGTCATCATGATCCCTGATGATAATGCTGTACCCCTTGTGAGATAATATGTTGTTTAATCTGGTTGGTTGAAAATAGGCTTCACATGAATCCCTGGGGCTACGACACCTTGTTTGTTATATCACTTTTGGTGCCTAATTTATTTCCTTAATGTACTAATTGGCACGTATTTATTTCCTTAATAGTATTAATTTGATGAAGTGAGACGTACTTGTTATGGACAGAGTCTTTAGGAAAACGGTGTATCAGATTTAATCTTGACTTGAAGACCATGCATTCCACATTATGCTCGTTGCGCGTACTCAGCGTGCTCCGCGTCAAATGGGCATGAACTCGCGCACCTATGCACTGAGTGCGTAACATCCGGTTCGTAAGTGACTTCGTCATACACGCGCACGCACCGCTGTTGCAAGCTTCCATTGGGCGAACAATCAAGTTGCACATTAACTTCCGGTTCCATGGTTCCATGTAACTCTATATGCAGTGGGCGTGGTTTAAACTGAACTGACGACACAATTACGAACTGGAGAGAGATCACAGTAAAGCTAGAGGTGTCAGGCCTATTCTTGTTCGCTACGCCAAGTTTGCACAAGAACTCGTAAGCACGTGTGTGTTACGTGCATGTCATCCTGCGCTTATACATGGGGCCTTGAGGGGTACCGGAACAATGGGAAGTACCCGACAAGGCCAGTTTCTCCCTTGTGGGGTACCAATTTTGGTACCCCACAAGAATTTCACGAAACTTATATTTGGAAATAACTCAAAAAGGGGAAATTTTTGATGGGTAAAAATCTGTCGCAAATTGAAGTGCTTTATATCTGGGACTTACGGTCGAAATTTCAACCCAGGAGTTTTCTACACGAGAACAAAGGAAATACCCCACAAGTATAGCCGTGTAAGGGTGGGTGAACACGTGCGCCTAAGTGTCGGCCAGGTTCCAAGTTGTTGGTGCATAATGGTGCAATTTATTTTTCGTGCCCTGCGTCACCTCTTCTTATGGTGTACTGTTTAGTGTGGCGCGCGTAAGTGACATTTATTCAAGTTAAAGCGGTCTCTTTTGATTATTTCAAGGTATCCTGAAATGGATATGGATTTTAGTAAATCGTATTTGAGATAGCTTGAAATCCATTTTACGATATCTCAAACTCATTTCTAGATATCTTATAACCCATTTGAAGATATCTCTAATTTATTTGGAGATATCTTGAAATGGATGTACAGATATCTGAAAACTGTTTTTACAATATCTGACAAATGGATTTCAAGATATCCTGAGATCGAATTGTAGATATCTTGAAAGTAATTTAAACACATCTTGAAAACGATTTCAATGTATCTTGAAAACGATTTCAAGATGTCTTGAAAACGAAAATATCTTAAAAGGCATTTATTTAAAGATGTCTTGAAATAAATTTAGAGAGGACTTAAAATGATTTGAAAATATCTTGAATATGAGCTCAAGATATCTTGAAATTGATTTTAAGATATCTTGGAATCAATGAAAAGACATGTCAAAAGCCTTAGATATCTTGAAATAATCTAACCGCTTTAACTTGAATAAATGTCACTTATGCACGGCATAATTTATAAATTCATAAATTTGAATTTAGTAGCGTAGGCCTATATCATATTTTATTTAAAAAAAAGAAAAAAACGAGAGCAAAATTTACATATGGGAACTGCTCTTACATAATAAGTATAATCCTAGCATTTCTTACTCCTTAATTATCTGGCCGATCCTTCTTCCAATTTCTGACCAATTTCTTTTTAAGACTGTTGATGAAGTTCCCGTTTGTGGTAGATTTGTAACCTTATAGATATTTCTCTGTGGTCCATCCGGCAATCTCCAAGCAGTACTCCCACCCCTCCAGGCAATACCTCTCAACAATTGTACTACTGCAAGTTTGACCACGGATTTCGGTAGTTACCACCCAGCCTGCATTAAATTATTACTCTCAGAATATTCCATCTTCAGTCTTCCTTCGGTCCAGTCTTCCTCGGTTACCATCACACTTTCAGTGATATCAGTCTGTGTTTCTAAAATAAAGCACTAGTGCTGTAGATCCTACTATCATTGTGACAGTGCCTTTTCTTCAACTCTGTTTGGCCACTCGCATTTCCCATCAGATCCGCATATTACTTTAGCAAGCTTGTACAAGTCTATCGGCTCTTAGCGGAACAAAAGAAGGCGTGTTTTTAAATTAAATTGAAAGTCTTTTCATTTTCTTTTCAAACTTCTGTTCATTAATCGACGACCTCTGAAGATACTTATTTCCACTTAAGGTCACCCCTGAAATGCAGTCTTGAAGCCCCTCGCCATTTTGAAATATTGATGCCTACACATCCCGAAAAGTAGACCGTTTTCAGACACCAATTTCTTCCAAATATCACTGAGACGCTAGCTTGTATACTCTTTAAGTTACCCGTCTAAATTTGACTTTTCTACAAATCCTCAAGTTCCTGGGCCACAAAATGCTCTATTTCGTAGAGGATTTGCGTGCACACAAATTGTGATTTGGCTCGCGAGAGCAAGCAGTTTTTGGTTATTTACTCTCCTGCATCCTTTAGAAAACGCCAGTTTTGAAAATGTTCCCCAAAACGTGTAAAACAGAAGGGAAAAAGGTTCCAAAATCGCTTTGGGGTGAAAAATTAGGAAAGGTTGTCTCTCATCCAGGTTATGAGCCTATGAATTGAGTAGGGCTGATAGGCTAACGTGAGGCTAACGTCTGTGAATTTCCAACTTTTTCAACTACTGGAAATAATCGTGACTGCAAGCTAGGGTCAATTTCTGCTGCGCTGATAAGCGTCAGGGTTTTGCCGACTGTAGGTTCGAAATTCGCACACAGGGTTTGCCCTTGACCTGGGTTGGAGGCAGTACAGTACTCATGTTTTGAAACTTAAACTCTATGCTGGATCAATCAGGCCTTTGAGTTTTAAAATTTGGGCAAGCAGCCCATCGCTCTCCTATCTTGTAATAGCACATTACACCCACCAGTCCAAATATTTGAATCGACCAAAAGTTTTCAGACAAGCCAGTGGTTGTTAATTCCCAATCTATCAGCCTTGAATATGGAAATGAAATTTGCTCAAGTTACTACATGGCCCTGACTCGAAAAAAAGAAAGGAATTTCATCTATAATTGTACGTTTTTAGAATAAAATAAAAGATTAAAAACATTACACATGTATGAAGAGAGGTATTTAGAGCGGTTTTTCAACTTGGTTGATTGCCAGTACTATCAAAAACAAAGCTTTCCTTTATTTGTACATGATTAGTTTATTCCGCCCAACTGTGCCACCCCCGGATCTGTTACTTCTGAACCATAAACAATTACTAAATACGCTACTGCTTTTATATTGAGATCACTTATAATAGAAGAAATGTAACCCGAACACGGTTGGGATTCATTTTTATTCTCTATGTAGGAGACTAAGATTATAAATGAAGCCTGATATCAGCATTGGTATCAGCAAGGGGTATTCAAACCTAGAGAATTGCCTCGTGGTTCTGGGTCCCCAGGGACGTGAAAAAATGCGGCGATGGAAGAAAAAAAAAAGTTATGCGGTGTTGACCAAGCATTCAGGCGCACGGACTCCTGAAATTCGCTACAAATCGCAGTTACCGGCTTCCATATAGGACTCTTCTGGGTTCTCGGGGTTCCCGGCCCACCACACTTCCTCCCTGTCCATCCATTTAACCCAAAAGGGTTCGAGCGGCCATGCAAGGGAGGAAACGAGACAAGCCCCTAAGCCCTGGCCGCCGAGTCGGCCATACGTCTCGAACCTGTACTAAGGCGCTCACCTGGACTTCGCGGACAGTCCCAACAGAAGAGCTTACCTGGTAGGCTAAGGTACTGATGGTAATTGACAGGGTGAATTTAGCGTCTCTTATAGCTACTGTCTGACAGCAAGCGCTGGGAAAATAAAAAGATACCGCTGGGATTCGAACCCACCGACTTTCGATGTGAAAACCGCGCCCTTAACCATTTGGCCATTTCAAAGAAGTTATAATTTGCTGTTCATATCAACTTAAGGAGATAAAACCATTAACCTTACTGTATAGAGAATGTTTCTCCGTAAAGGCTGAGTGACCAAAACGCTACAGTAGTGCATCACATAGCCAAAAATAAACATAAAACAATGGTCGTCAACATGAAATGTTTTTTCCGGACAGCTTCTCCTTAGTATTTTATAAACGCGCGCATTAACACGGACAAGTGCTCGTACCGTGCACGTCTGGACACCCGTCTACACGCACGAACTATTATGTTAATGGCACGCGATATTTTTCTCCTTTTTTTGGGGGGGTGGCGTTTTCTTTATTTGCGCAAAAAGACAGCCGAAGGTTGAACCAGGACCCCAATAATTCTGCTAAATAATATGTTAAGTGGTGGATCTGATTTGTGGTGTAGTTCTCAAGACACATTTCCCTGTCCCGTGGATGCCCCTTAAAGTGAATTTCTTCTCTATAAATATGTAATTGAAAAGTGAGTTATTTTCCTGTCATGTTGTAATTCATTTTTAACATTAGGACCTTAAGTTGTCGTATTTTTAGTAGTGTGAAATGTCAGTGCGCTTCTTCCTATCAATACTATCTTGCGTTGAGGATTTCTCCCGGGGTAAAATCACAGTTGTGCAATGAATATGGAAAAACTCGTAGCATGAAAAACAAAAAGGCTATAAAACACCCTTTGAAAATCTTGAGGCAAAGTTGAAATTAAGGTTAACTGAGACAGAAAGGTGCTCGTTGAAGGTTTACGTTAAAGAAATTGATTGTAAGCTGTCCTTTGTTGCAAATTCAAATTGTCAAAATGTAACTTGATGCAAGATGCAAGGTTGTCACTGAATATTCAAATTGTATAAATCACATGATCGCGTCATCGTTTTATGCCATTTTGCACGTGTCAGTCTGAGTACAAGCCAGTGTTGGAGCAAAGGGTTTGATCCTCAAGGCCAAGACTTTGACCCACAAGCCTTACGTCCAAGGCTTTATTAACCTTGAAGGTCAAGGTCATGCAGTGTACTACGTCTGTAAATCATGTCACATCATATCATGACTTGAGTATCGTCGGATTGGCAGTTGTTCTCAATGCCGGCCAAAATAAATTTGTTATTTTATTACAGTGATATCAAATCGTCGATTGTCGCCATGCTATGTGACTGTTATGCAGCATATAATTGTGCCGTCGCATCGTGCCGTTGCATCGTATTATCCTGCCGTCGTGTCGCACTTTGGCGTCCGATCGAGCCTTGCGTCGTGCCGTCTTGTTTGCACATTGTGCTGTTGCGTTGTGCCGTCGCAACGCACGTTTGCGTCATGCCGGCGAGCTGTCGCGTCGTGCTATTGCAGTGTCGAGTCTTTGTCCTGTTGTCGCCTCACATTTGTGGAAAATAGACGCACCCTTACAGACGTCGCCCTGTTCCTACAGACTCATTAAAAATGTCTGTAGACCGACAATAGAGGCCGCAAGAGCGTAGTCTCTATGCTCGAGATCGGGCGTCCTGTTCTTGACGCAGATTTCTTGTTCTCGTGCTCGAACAGCGGGAACACGACTTCAGAACACTGTTCTTAGAACAGGATCACACACCACCTCCTCGTCAGGGTTTTACAGGAACACACGGAAGAACTCGTGAGATTTTTATTTTTGAACCAGCCGCAAAAAAAAAAAAGCGAAATGGCTTACAAAGCCAGAGACAATGGAAAGTTTACAAAATTAAAAACTATTTTCCATAACAAAGAAATGAATGTTCCTTTTTTGAACAGAAATTAACTCTGTCCAATTTTCTAAAGTTTACTTTGAAAGAACGTACATGGATGCCGCCATGTTGCATGCAACAACCTACGATGACTGGTTGTACGTAAGCGGCGTTCGAGCGTCCAACTAACGAGCACCAAATTGAGCTGTTCGTGAACATATACAAGAACATGCCGCCCGAACTCAGTATATGGTTGCACTCACAGGTTATTTATGGTTGCACTACAGAAAATACGCGCCCATAGAAAACAGCGCAAAATCGGACCGAAATGGCGCCGCCTGTTGACTCTCGTGGAGAGGTTGGCCTCCATTTTTCATCAGCAGTAACACTATGCGCTCAGCTCTGAATGTAGCCGCCCACCTCTATCCAAAATAGGCCCTCGATTTGGGGCTTTTTGTGAAAGAAATTTCCCGAACAGTAAACTATCAGTCCCAAATTCGCGATCTATAGAAATATTTCCAAGTACCCTCCTGATTATGGCATGCCTTATTGTAATATCCCCGAGGGATCACAAAATATTAATGAGCTCGCGTGCAGAAATACATGGAACATGGTGGAATAGATAAATACCCTAACTTCAAAACATCAGGAAAAATACTCACGAGAAACTAAGGCGTTTCAAATGCACTTCAAATTAAAGCCCAGTTCATGATTTTCAAATTTCCATTCATTAACCGATGACCTCTGAAGATATTTATTTGAATTTTTATCGCTGGAATATTCTTTAACTGTGCATAATTAAATTCCTTATACCGAGGAGTGAATTTGGCCACGCTTTTTGATTCAGTCACGAGCCGTCTGTTGCACAGACATATAAACGCAGAGACCACCGGGTCCTATTCAAACCTACAGGGGTTTTCAAGTTCGCGACCTGCGCGACGCCCGTCAAAAATCAAAACTACGAGGCAAACTCACTCCTCGATATAGGGAATTTACGCACAATTAAAGAATTCCAGCCATAAAATTCTACGAAGCCATTTTGATTGAAAAAAAAAAAAACCTCTTACTTAATCTGGTCCAGAGGGATTCAAAACAACAGTGCGGTTGGAACAGTTGAAAAGAAGAGATAGCTGTACCCGGCCGGGAAGAGCAAAAAAGGCGAACGTATTTGGGAGCACGTGTACAAAAGTACAGGCACTGAACGTGCTGCCATCTATCGTTTCGCCGTTGTTTGGCCATACTTTTTTAAAATCATGGGTATACGCCCAAGACTTAGCGGTCTATGCGTTTTTGTCTGCGGTCTGTGGTACCAATCATAGACTTAACCAACGGGTTGTCAATAACGCCCTCTTTTGATTGCACGGCGAGGATAATGATCAACCGTTGCTAACGAGCATGGGACCGGTTGCTATGTGTAGATAAAGAGCGTCCTCAATTGACAATATTGAAGCATTCACCTTGTACGAAGTGGTTATATGTGTACTGTGTAGGCCTAGATTTCTTTCCCGGACTTTTGAAAAAGTTCTACAACATGTCCAAGAATACGGCCCAGAGCGTTGACAGTCACCAGTCAAACATGTATGAGATCAACATGCAACGAGAATCGTGGTGCACGGTGGAGATGAATAGTCGGCAGGACTGGTGCAGAGCCGAGCGGAAACACAGCAAGAACGCTTTCAAAAGCACCGTGTTCAGCGAAGGACAGTCACAACCCGAAAGCGATTCCCGCTGTACCTTTGAAGTTAACGACAAGACGCACAAGGAGCGGAGGCATTTCGCGAACAAATCATGTACGTTCTTGTGGAACATTGTGAACTCGATTACCATACAAAATAAAAAGGAGCAAGCATTGCCCCTTTTCCTTCCCACAATGCCTTTCTACTATTGTGCAAAATCACCCATGCAGTATTTGCGATAAGACTCAGGCCTGGGCCTGTGTAGGCCGACAGGGTGTTGGTCACCTTGCCCCATTTGAATCTGAAAATTGCCTTTTGCCTTGTCTTTCTGGCCACTACATGTAGTACAAGCTTTCCGTGTCCACTTTGGCCCACTGAGTTGTCAGGTTGTGCTTGATTGTTTTTGAAAATGTTGATAGCAACGAGCAACCCCCAACAGAATTAGGCCCCTACGATGATTTCAGATGTAAAATCACTAAATGACAAATTTGGCATAACCAATGCCCCTTCTGTATAGATGGTGTGGATTAACACGTTAGAATTGCACTACACCAAATATGCCCCATAGAAAACATTGATAGCGCCACCTGTTGACTCTTGGGAAGAGGGTGCCCTCCATTTTTTCACTGGAAATTCAGTTATGGCCAGATGATCACTTTTGTTTCAATTTTATGGGGGTCAGCCACAATTTTTATTTTTGTTCTGCCTCGAGTTCTGCTCTCGGGCTGCTCATCCACAGTAATCTAGTCTAGCGCCCTCTACCATCGCTTTTCACTTTCCCGCTCCATGTCATTCACGTTACTTCACTCGTACATTTTACAACTTGCTACACCTGTTTATAAGCCCTTGTTCAAGCACGATCCGTAAGTTTACCATTTCTGTGTTTCCTTTATAATATATAGTTCCTCTGTAGTCTATTATAAGTCCAATTTAGGGTTTATTTCTGGTATATAAAGCCCTCTCAGTGTCACACTCACCTCCTCCACTCACGTGCGTAGTATTTTGTATACAATTACAATACATACATTCTTGCCAGTGCCTGTTATGTTTTATCGTAAGTTCTGTTTTGTGGAACTGTCTGTAATTATCTTGCCTTCTTTGACTTCACAAGTTGATCTTTTTAAATTGAAGCGTGTTATGGAGTATTGCCCTGTTCATGTAATTTGACATGTACATGCATTTTCACCAGTATGTTTAAGCAAAGATTTCCGGTACATTGTGTCCTGTGTTCTTCATTTTCACTACTGTGCATGTTGCATTTTTATCTGTCTGTACGCACAGGACTGTTTGCATTTTATGAGGTTTCATAGTTACATTCCTCACACATTGCATTTTTACCCATTAATTTGTACTTGAACTCTTTCTACATGTACATGTATTTACATCTATTTGTGTCCTTTTACATTGACCTACATGTACATGTGTATACATGTACTTTAGGTAGAGTAGACTTTTTGCAGTCCTTAGACTTTCTGCATTTTCTACATTTCATTGTGTATTGTTATGGAACTTAGTGACTTATTCCTTGTTACTCAAAATATTTTGTATCTGTTTATTTACAGTTTTACATCGTTTTCCATTAAACGGCTCCAGTATAGGGGCCCACTTTGGAAGAGATGTTTAGGCCTCTGCACATTTGTGTGAACCAATCACATTGAGGGCAGAAGAATTTTACTTGCCTTTCCTCAAAGATACCCCTAAAATAGTTGTAAAACTATACTGTACGGTACATGTATGTGCTTAGCTCTGAATATAGCTGCCTGCCTCTATCCAAAATAGGCCCGCAATCTGGGGCTTTTTGTGAAAGAAATACCCCAAACTGGAAACTGGAAATCAGTCCCAAATTCGGGATTTATAGAAATATTTCTATGACTCTTCCTGATTTTGACATGTCTTATTGTAAACACCCCGTGGGATCATGAAATATTAATGAGTTTGCGTGCAGAAATACAATGATTTGGTGGAATTCACCCTTAGCCATGTGACAGTGGATTTGACAATAAAATGGAACTAATGAAAGAAAGGATATAATTGATTTCAACTGTCATCAAACTTTCCCCCATTTCTTTCATGGATCGACCCCAGTCTTTTTTTCCATTTCAGTCCTTCCATTTGAAACATTTCACTATAGGAGCATTAAAGTTTTTGGAATCCGTTACCAACAAACTTGACTTGTAAATTAGACAGGAACACAAAATTGAATTTTAATTTAAAAAAACACAACAAAGACATCACCAGGCAGCGAGAGATCATCTTACCAGTGTGCACTGTCTGATACTTGAGATTGCTTGACATTACAAATGCAATATTCACATTACGTGATCGATAAAGGTTTCGATAACTAGTATATTTTGATGCAACTAAGTATGTGCATTACAACTCTTTTCAACACAACTTCGCTCCTAAAGGCAAAGACCATCGCTGACTTTGCCAAACCGAAAGAATTAGATAAATTTGTTGCCTGGCCATGTTACTCTGTATTGCATTACTTTGCATAGGCTTGTAGGCAGAGATCTTATGGACCATTATGTACATGTAAGCTTTTCTTTGGCAAATTTCCTAAATTGGAATCTTTTGGGCATTAACCGTCCAGGTTGCAGCATCTGCCTATAAGTTCAAACCAAAACTAAAAGTAATGAAGTTTACACTGGGGGTGAATTGGTGACCTCTAGGGTGAAATGGGGCAAAGTGGGTATAGTGCAAATTAATTGAGGATAAGTGGCATGTCTGGGGGGCACACATTTTTTCAGGGCACAACGAGAAAAGAAGTTACAGCTGCATAGTTATTATTCACAGATTCCAAATGGAGGGAGCACATGCATCCACTTGGCAACCCCCCCTCCCGTTAGGGCAAAGTGAAATGGGGTGAAACTGTAAAGTCAGGTACTTCACCCACAGCTCAAGCCCCGTTGTCTCTATGATTTAATTGATTTGGGTAATGCTTATCAAAATACATGTAATTGCTTATTCTACAGACTACAGCCATCTAGATATTTAACTGCCAAAGAAACAGTGGGCCATGTGCAACACTTAAGTGAATGGGCAAGCTTCAAGTCATCTTCACTGGACACTGGGCTGACGAACTGGTGACGAACTATGCTGGTGTGTGCTGACACAGAATTAAACTTTCTGCTGGCCTCAGGGTTAGTTTTTTGGTCAGTTTGTAGTCAAATCATCACAAGGCCTCATGAGACCATCAAAAGACTTCCTAAAATTCCAGTCAGGCTATTTAAGCGCACTGCAACAAGGGCATCATTTATTTTACTTGTAACTGTTCATGTGGACATCTTGACAACACTGATTTTAGTTAATTAAGGGGGTAATTCCTAATCTCTGTTTACTGCTGTATTATTATTGGAGGTCGGCTTTTATGACTTTAACTCTATCACATGTATGTAGCTCTGGCCATACATAAGCACATGTACAGGGCGTACATTACTAGAAACTGGTTTCACTATAATTTTTTGTAATGCTTTGAAACACTGCATAACCATGATATAATCAAAGTGTACATATATTTTGTATATAAATTGCTTTTCATTTGTGTTTATTTTCTTTAAAATGCATCTGAGAAGCCATGTAAGGGGTGAGATTTGTCCAGAATTTTCTTGAATCCCAGATTTCTTAGCAACAGTTTCCTGATTTCAGGACCTTTCAACCAATCTTTCTTAATATCTTGAAAATCCTGAGTTGATCACTAAGGCATCTTACAAACTTAATATATAAGCTGATGTGGAATACAAGATATGGGTGTTCTTAGGACGCTTTCAGGCAAACAAAAATGAATACTACAGACTCTATGAGACCCTCAAAACCTCTGGTTATTATTTTGTAAGGATTTTATTTCCTACAATACAATGTGTAAACAATGTACACATCAATAGCTGACCTTGCAAAATCTACATACATTGTACATTGTTTAAGCAATATTGTGACAAGAGCATAGTATTTGTTCAAATGCTGTATTAAACTAATGTCTATCAGGAAGCCAATCAGCAGGCCCATTCTACATACATGGAGCAAAAGCTTAGCCACCATGCGGCAATTTATTAATGTTTTAAAAACGCACAGACCGCCAAGCCTTGGGTGTATACTTATGATTTTAAAAAACATGGCCAAACAATGGCGAAACGATAGATAGTAGCAGGTTCAGTGCCTGTACTTTTTTTACACGTGCTCCCAAATATGTTCTCCTTTTTTGCTCTTCCCGGCCGGGTACAGCTATCTCTTCTTTTCAACTGTTCCAACCGCACTGTTGTTTTGAATCCCTCTGGGCCAGATTAAGTAAGAGGTTTTTTTACAATCAAGATGGCGTCGTAGAATTTTATGGTTGGAATTCTTTAACTGTGCGTAAATTCCCTATATCGAGGGTTGAGTTTGCCCCGTAGTTTTGATTTTTGACGGGCGCCGCGCAGATCACGAGAAACCCCTGTAGTTTTGAATAGGACCTGGTGGTCTATGCGTTTATATGTCTGTGCAACAGATGGCCCGTGACTATATCAAAAAGTGTGCCCAAAATAAACCCTCGGTATAAGGAATTTAATTATGCACAGTTAAAGAATATTCCAGTGATAAAATTCAAGGAAGCTATTCTCGATTGTGAAACTTCCTCTGTTTACTTATTAAATTTTGCCCATGCAGATTCGAAACAATTTTGTGGCTGCAATATTTGAAAAGAAGAGACCATAGCAGCATTAAAGATGGAACGTATTTTGAGAGCACATGTAAACAAACACATGCTATCTAACTGCACCACACGCAATTCACACGGAACGCATTTGTAGACTTTGCGTTATGTCTGTGATTGGTACGCACCACATTAATACGTCATAAGTAAAACTTATTGTGTACTATTTACGACACATTTCTGCCCCTCTCGCTGTAGGCAACGCAACTGTACGACGAAACGGTATAACGGCTTCCTTGCGTCGTGCCATCGCGTCGCATTGTCTCCGCGTCTTTATTGCCATTACGCGGTTTGTATACACGACGTCGCCTGTCACGTCGTACAGTGAGCCAGCTCAAGGTCAAACTGCGCCGAAATTGTTTGGCGTATTTATTTGTGCTAACATGAAGGTATTGGGGGTTTTATGACCAGCGAAAGACAATAGACATAATTCCAACACGCTGTGACGTCATTTAGATGCTGAATTTTTATTGGCTGAAATAAGAGTGCGTCTTTTATTGTGTTTTTGACGAGAATTTGAAAATGTCTTCTTTGATTAAGTTTTTAGGTATTTTAATTGTTATACAAATGTATGTCCATGGTTTATAATCTCATTTGAAGCAATGTTCATAATATTTTATAACCATTATAATTTTGATTTTGTATTAACACTCGATCGTTGTTTTCAAAATAAAAACAATCACAACTGAACAAATTAACACATTTTACTCAACACTATGACAAAATATTTATTTTGTCAAGGTATGAAACCAAAATAATAAAGAAAAATTGATTCTAAGTAAAAATAAGAATTAACCAATAATCATTCATTTTGCGGCGTAACTCATTTCTACCTATTTGTGCTTGTTATTTAGTAGTTCGAATCAACACATATATTCTAAGCGCGTCAAAACAAAATATAGTTTTAGGCAATATCTGTTAGAAAGCAGAATTATGCATGTTTACTTTATGTCCAGTCACATAGCATGGCGACAAGCGACGATTTGATTTCACTGTAATAAAATAACCAAAAGGCTGGCATTGGGAACAACTGCCAATCCGACGATACTCAAGTCATGATTGTTACTGAACGTCATCGTCAGTGCACTGGTATTAGACCTTACTTTTTAAAAGAATATTGCTACTATCCCTGAATGAACCAGGTTTTTCTTTTCGGACCATCTCACAGGCGGTGTTTGTGTATGTGGGTGGAGGGGAGGGGGATAAGCCCCAAGAACTCGACCGTCCCATGCTAGATCAATCTAAAACTAGGGGTGCATTCAAAAACATGGCGTTTGAGTGCATCTGAATTTTTTTTGGTGAAGTTTTTTAGAAGCTGTATTTCAACACAACGTGATGTTTGTTGTTATGGTTTGCAACCTCAAGAGCGTCGGAAAGCGTCCGTTGAACACGTCAATGGGAAAAGTTCACATTAAATTTTGGTGGACATGTCTCGGGGGAAAAGGTGGTTTGCGAAAATCGTGAGTCCAATTTTCATAAAATTGAAATCGATGGGTTTGACAGAAAATGTATTCGCAACAACATCAATGAAAATGTGGGGGAGGGGTCGGGTTCCAACCCGGCTGTGTAAAGGTTAAAGGGATCGGCGTTTACTTACTTGCTATACGGTAAACCTCGGCTAATAAGGAACCCAGGAAAACTTAACAATATGCTCATCGTGTCATGCATGCACATTACAATGCAGCTATACTTTTAATGGCATGAGTTCTGTACAATTATTATGAAAATTCTCACTTTTACCGCACCCTCCAGTTTCAAGTCACTAGGTATTTGTCAACCCACTTTTTGGTCCGTCCCATTAAAAAATTCGATGAAAATAATTAAAAATACATGTATTGTCAAAATACCAGTACGTGATCAGCGAGAGTTAAATTATAAGGGTGCTCTGAAGTGAAAATCATGGACAATTCGGCTCTGAAAGTGAAAATGGCACAAAGAACTCCGTATCAAAAACAGCAAGACTTTGGATATTCCCCAGCAATGATATCTTACATTTCTCTAGTTCTTACTTTAATTGTAGCTTTGGTACCTTGTATGTGTATTTGTTTTTTCGGGGGAGGGGGTGTAAACTTGTGGCTCAAAAACGGTCAGAAAGTGAAGGGAGTCGGAATGTATCGCCCATCTCAAGTATATAAGCATACAAGTGTATTGAGCAATATTAAAAATAAGGCAGCACTTTAGGATAGTTAAAATAGGCCCAAGTATCTAGCCAAAACCTCCACACCCGACAACGGTTTTGGAATCAATCATGTTCGTATACAGTATATCCGAAATTCAGTGGTTATGTCGGGGGTGGGTAGGACCGAATGGTATCGCTGGTTCCAAATGTCCGATTCCGGGTATCAAAACGGGCCAAATTGCTCGTCCCTATGACGACTGATAAAATCAACGACAAGCAGAGGGCCGTTATCATCGAATCCTCAATTGCATTTGGGAGCAAGGAATTAAAAAACCAGAAGCGACCACGGTAAGTGGTAAAAATGTTATGAACGAGCTTGAGGGTGCATCTTTATTTTTTCAAATTTTATGTACGCATGCATTTAAAAAGCATTTTGAAAACAACATAAAAACGGTGAAATGGTTGGGCGTGGTTTTCGACATGACTGACAATTAAAACAACCACGGTAATACATATGTAAATTACAAGATAGTGGTCGTTAATGGAACTTTTAAAAGTCTCCAATTTTAATGTATGCGTTTGTAGCATGTGTCCTCTACAGTCACTTGTAAAACGGAAGGATGCAAAAAAATATCTTCTTTTCCAGTTTTGATGATTGGTGATTGAAGTTTTAATGCTAATTAATGAAAGACAAATGCTTTGTCAAACGTTTCATGCACAACGGCTGTTGTTACGGGGTCCTGTCCGTCTCATATGAACTATTACATGTATACATGTTTTTCGAAAGTTAACTTGATACTTGAAATAAATACCACACTATTATACACACAAGCTGTACTGAGATTGTAAACAAATCTATTTACATCAGTTTGTAAACAACTTCGTAAAAAGGCTGTACACAGGCTTACACTGCCTGACTGAAAACGTAACATGGAAATCTGTTTATAAAGTGAGTTTAATGACAAGGAACGAGGTTGATATTTTCAGCCAATGTTTACATTGTGTAGACAATTTCAGCTACGTTTGGCAGTTTATCGCATGTTGCTGCATGCATTATTATACCATATAATATGTTATTAATATAAGAACATGTAAGCACAACCTTTTTAAAGAGTCACGCAATGCCACGTTGGATGCTGTTCCTACAAATGGATATTTTTACCTTTCGCAAATTTTGTTTACTTTGGTAAATTGTTGGCGCTGAAGTAAATCTTTTCCATTGTGCACATTTTGGATGCACCAATTAGAAAATGACATCACAGCTGCAGTATTCTCATTTGGCAGGGAAGACGTGGGCCATTTCAAATTTGTTGAAGTGCACTTTTAATTTATAGGGCAACCTAAATGATGGCACATAGTTTTCTTATACGTCTAAGAGTTGTGACAAGTTGCACAGAACATAACGTTCCTGGTGAAAGCTCATCATCAACTCTTTTTTAACGGGCGAGAGTGTGTAACTTCATAAAGTAAAGAAGCAGAGGTGAAGTGTGGTTGACAGGTTTGGTGCCCTTTTTTGAAAGTGGGTATCTTTGTATGTAATGCATAGGCCTCATAAAGTGTATAATGTGTTAACCTTATTGTAACGTCCTTTAACGGATATTTGTAGGTTCCCAACTTTCCCTGAAAGTTTGATGGCAACATGGCAGACTTGTAATTATGGCGATACTACACGCTTTTTCGGTAACACACGCTCTATAAAGTATATTTAGATCGAGAAAATAATAAAGCATACCTTTGTTATATGAAAGTATAGTTACAGTGACATTCGACACTCAATGCGTCTTGTCTTTGTTTTTCACGGGCCTCAACCCGCAAATTTGAACCTGTGCAGTAACGACATTAGACGAAGTTTTGATGTTGTCAGCAAGCATGTATTTCTGCCAAAACTGGTTAAAACCTGAAATGGAGTTTGATTTAAATAATTAGAAAAAAAAAAAGAACGCGCTCGAGACCACTGTAAGTTTTTGTGAATACTTGAAGATGGCGCAGTGTTGAAAGTGGATAACAGGGGGTTGGGGATTTTCCCTTGCGGGAAGATCGAACGGAACGACCGGCAGCAGAAATGGAAAAACCGATTTGTGGCAGCCATAACATTCTTTATACGTTCTTTTGAAGGGGAACTTTCGAGTAAAAAAAAAACAAAAACAAAATTGCATGGCATTTTATACGGTATGCACTAAATTAACCCATTAGCACCTGTACATATACACAATATTGATATCTGCTCATTAGAGAATATTGTGAAAAATAGGAACTAAAGGGTTAAATGGATATAAATACTTTCTGCAGAACAGCTTCAGGGGAAAGGTGTGCGAATAAAAATTTGAAAAGCTTTCAAAACGTTCCTTAACGGTCTGTCCCTTAATGTATCTTTAAAATCGCCCGAAATGGATTTTAATGGTCTTAGTATCAGGAAGGATTATGGCTCAGCGACTTGATATGCGACAGTGTAACTCAATTATCAAACCCACTAGAAGTCTGAAATGCGATGACGGGGATATCCAGCGGGAAGGGGGCAAACCGTTTTGTGAAAACTGAAAACTCCAGCAATTTAGAAGTATGGTAATGGCCCTTTTGTTGAGGATGTATTTGATCATTTAGTTAAAAAAGAACAATCATTCAAGAAAAAGAATCCCAATTTTACTCCCATGGACTAGAGAATGGTTTCCACATCGATGTAAGAAACGCAGAGAGCAACGCAATTAAGACGCAAACCGCAACGCCCACAAATGGAAACATTTGGTGCGTTCGATTAGCTTCCCTGAATACACCAGTGTTAAACGCAAAGGAAGCCTCGAAATGAGGGTTATCGAACGCTACAGTGTACTCGCCAAAGCATTCTGGGAAAAGGTCAAGTCCTCGCCACGTTCTATCATGGACGTCCATGCACGAACAGACCATCCGTAACGTCATTACGCTCCGGCAACCTCCAGAGACCCGCTCGCCAGCCGGGGTAGTAGTGGCTGACACCAGGGCAAGCACGAGGATCACGTGATGGCTGAACGAACGCTCACGTGTAAGTTTGATTTACACGTGTAAGCTAATCGGATGCATCCATGATGTTGGTCTCGCCGACAACTCAGACAAACACAAACCAGCTCGCGCACGATCGGCAAAGTTCAGTTAGGTTCAACTTTGCTGACTGTCTACGTCGAGTTGCCGTGGTATTCCCATACAAACACGCCTGCTGACATGACCGGCATACAACGATGTCCCTCTTCCTTTGTTTCACGAATTTTGCCCATTGTTCTCCTCGGTGCTTAAATATTACACCCTTATGATCAACTAAATAGCTGAAGATCAATGAAATGCATGAAACTGGAGTACAGGTTTGGCATCATGAGGCCGTACTGTCAATCTATGAGCACATTTTTCGCAAAGAATCGTGGAGTTTCAGACGCCATTTTGTTCAACTTTTAGGTGTACATGTAATGACATGCACCGTCTCTTCCGTTCGTGTCTGCGTCTTCATGTCCTGGGGACCGTCTGCGTTACAAACGACCATATGGAAACCAGACCTTAAACCTAAACATTTACATTACCACTAATGAAATGAATTATCGATTGGAAAGTACGATTAAACGGATGGGATTCGGAAAGAAAGCGTACACATTGCTGCATAAAAAGATAGAATGGATCCACAGCGAGAAGACAATGCCAGAATAAAAAGTGGCACTGCTGATCAATGCTAGACTGTTATTTTACTAGGAAAGTTAATGCTAGAAATTTGAAATTTATACTTATTCACACTTTCAAATATAAGTAAAAGCAAAAACTGGAGCTGCCCCTCAATTAGTCAGTAACTATCTTGGCCTTTTTCGCATCTTCCTTTGTATGAACCATGCGGACTTCTTCTTGCAGTTTCTCTGGACCGAGTCCTGTGTAAAATATGGGCACATTCTCCCCTTTGGCTTCCCCCGTCTCATCGCTGGGTTCTGCCCCAGTCCCCTCACCGCGAATTAGAGGTGCATAAGGGGTCCTTGAGAGTGATTTGACAGCGGGGAGTTCCGTGGCGGATCCGCTGCACCCCGCTTGGTCCGTTCCTTCGTTTTTTTGGCAAGCTATCGGGTGCTGAATTGGCGGTTGATGGATCGTCAGGCTTTGTGACCTCGTCTCTTCCACCTCTGACCGATTGGAGTTGCTGCTGTCGGTGAGTCAGGAGCAAGCTCTGCTTGGCCCACAGAAGTGCAGGCGTAGTGACGACCTCAGCAATGTGGCCCAGCAAACCACTTCGGTGTCGGTCCAAGCTCTCCAGTGACTTCTTGAACTGTCTCTTCTGGCGGTCCATGACGGCTGTGCTGTAGGCCCGCTCCCCGTCGATGCGCCGCATGACGTTGCTCAGCCGGCTGCGCTCCTCGTCGTTCAGCACGGAGACACGTGACGCAGTGCGTCTGGTCTGACGCACAATGTTCATGTTCTTGCTGTACGTGGCCGACTCTGATTTGCCGATGTTCACGCCGCTTTCACCACTAAGCGCGCAGGCCTTTAGAGGATCCAGATACGTTTCTGTAATATGAAAAGAGAACAATCTAGTTTCATATCGGTGCTCACAAAATTGAATGTTTCGATCGTGTGATGCCAACCTTCAACAAATTGGATCCCCTTTTACCCTGCACAACCTCTCGAAAAACACGTAATGATGAGTATAATACGAATAATGGCGACAGATGCTTAAGTACCGTATATATGTACACGTGTGTATTTGGGAAGCCTGCAGGATATGGGTCGGATATACCGCAAGATCTATACTCGAGCTCCACATGAAAAAGAAGTTACAGGTATAAAGAAATAATGGCTTTGCAAATCACATATGTGGTCTTCACCTTTTTTAACTTTCAGTCTCAAATTCAACTTTACCATCCAGTAACAGATTTCTCCTAGCCCTTACAACACAAGCAGGGGCATAAATCTGAGTTTCGGAGGTGGTGGCAATAATCCTGAAACTTGCCAACCGTGGAAATTTCCCCGGAAATGTGTATGTAATGGGGGGGGGGCTCTAACGCTGGGGGCGCTGTCGTCTGTGTGCATGTCGGTGTATGCAGTAGTTGCCTGCGCTGTTTTGTCAATTATGCTCTACCTGTTATTTTCCATGACGTTGGCATTTTCGTATTAATTCCTAGCTTCCTCTTTCATTCTTCGTTTCTAAAATTTTCACTCTACAAATCTAGAGAATGGCCCTTTGGTACACCCTGTCAAAATTGCATAGAGATAAACCCCAATCTCCTCGTGAAATACGCCATTCATCAAACACACCTTAAGATTATTACAATAAAACTCGCAGAGACGACAGCACACACGACAGAAAGCAGAAGGGTGGATGACGATTTGTAAAACGCAAGAGGCGACTCCTGCAATGGGCCGTGCTCTGCTCTCTTGTATCGCTGTTCTTAAAATGTTAATCGTTTAGCTGGAAGAGTTTGGTCACCACATGCGATGGAGGATTTGCCTCTTCATTCCCAAGACATGATTTATGATCAATTCACTAATGTCTCTGCATATCTCATCACAACGCTCCTGTTACACCATTTAATCTATTTATGCTGCGTACAATCAAGGATGTACATTTATTGTTACTAAAGAGGCTTTTCACTCTAACGGTTTAGCAGATGGCGTCTGAAATGCAATTGACTTGTACTTGGTATGTATTCTATTCACCTGTTCGGCACAGTTCAGCTAGGTTCAACTTTGCCGACTGTCTGCGTCGAGTTGCCGTGGTATTCCCATACAAACACGCCTGCTGACATGACCGGCATACAACGATGTCCCTCTTCCTTTGTTTCACGAATTTTGCCCATATTCTCCTCAGTGCTTAAATATCACACCCTTATGATCAACTAAATAGCTGACCATCAATGAAATGCATGAAACTGGAGTACAGGTTTGGCTTCATGAGGCCGTACTGTCAATCTATGAGCACATTTTCCGCAAAGAATCATGGCGTTTCAGACGCCATTTTGTTTCATGTTTTGGGTGTACATGTAATGACATGCACCGTCTCTTCCGTTTGTGTCTGCGTCTTCGTGTCTTGGGGACCGTCTACGTTACAAACGACCATATGGAAACCAGACTTTAAACCTAAACATGTACATTACCACTAATGAAATGAATTAGCGGTTGGAAAGTACGGTTAAACGGATGGGATTCGGAAAGAAAGCGTACATATTGCTGCATAAAAAGATAGAATGGATCCACAGCGAGAAGACAATGCCAGAATAAAAAGCGGCCCTGCCAATCAATGTTAGACTGTTATTTTACTAGGAAAGTTAATGCTAGAAATTTGAAATTTATATTTATTCACACTTTCAAATATAACCAAAAGCAAAAACTGGAGCTGGCCCTCAATTAGTCAGTAACTATCTTGGCCTTTTTCGCATCTTCGTTTGTATTAACCATGCGGACTTCTTCTTGTAGTTTCTCTGGACAGAGTCTTGTGTAAAATATGGGCACATTCTCCCCTTTGGCTTCCCCCGTCTCATCGCTTGGTTCTGCCCCAGTCCCCTCACCGCGAATTCGCAGTGCATAAGGGTCCTTGAGAGCGATTTGACAGCGGGGAGTTCCGTGGCAGATCTGCTGCACCCCGCTTGGTCCGTTCCTTCGTTTTTGGAAAGCTATCGGGTGCTGAATTGGCGGCTGATGGATCGTTAGTCGGCTTTGTGACCTCGTCTCATACACCTCTGCTGTCTGTGAGTCAGAGGCAAGCTCTGCTTGGCCCGCAGAAGTGCAGGCGTAGTGACGACCTCAGCAATGTGGCCCAGCAAACCACTTCGGTGTCGGTCCAAGCTTTCCAGTGACTTCTTGAACTGTCTCTTCTGGCGGTCCATGACGGCGGTGCTGTAGGCCTGCTCCCCGTCGATGCGCCGCATGACGTTGCTCAGCCGGCTGCGCTCCTCGTCGTTCAGCACGGAGACACGTGACGCAGTGGGTCTGGTCTGACGCACAATGTTCATGTACTTGCTGTACGTGGCCGACTCTGATTTGCCGATGTTCACGCCGCTTTCACCACTAAGCGCGCAGGCCTTTAGAGGATCCAGATACGTTTCTGTAATATGAAAAGAGAACAATCTAGTTTCATATCGGTGCTCACAAAATTGAATGTTTCGATCGTGTGATGCCAACCTTCAACAAATTGGATCCCCTTTTACCCTGCACAACCTCTCGAAAAACACGTAATGATGAGTATAATACGAATAATGGCGACAGATGCTTAAGTACCGTATATATGTACACGTGTGTATTTGGGAAGCCTGCAGGATATGGGTCGGATATACCGCAAGATCTATACTCGAGCTCCACATGAAAAAGAAGTTACAGGTATAAAGAAATAATGGCTTTGGAAATCACATATGTGGTCTTCACCTTTTTTAACTTTCAGTCTCAATTTCAACTTTACCATCCAGTGACAGATTTCTCCTAGCCCTTACAACACAAGCAGGGGCATAAATCTGAGTTTGGGAGGTGGAAATTTCCCCCGAAATGAGTATGGGTATGTAATGGGGGGGGGGCTCTAACGCTGGGGGCGCTGTTGTCTGTGTGCATGTCGGTGTATGCATGCACGTATGCAGTAGTTGCCCGCGCCGTTTTGTCAATTATGCTCTACCTGTAATTTTCCATGACGTTGGCATTTTCGTATTAATTCCTAGCTTCCTCTTTCATTCTTCGTTTCTAAAATTTTCACTCTAAAAATCTAGAGAATGACCCTTTGGTACACCCTGTCAAAATGTCATGAAATACGCCATTCATCAAACACACTTTAAGATTATTACAATAAAACTCACAGAGAGGACAGCACACACGACAGAAAGCAGAAGGGTGGATGACGATTTGTAAAACGCAAGAGGCGACTCCTGCAACGGGCCGTGCTCTGCTCTCTTGTATCGCTGTTCTTAAAATATTAATCTTTTAGCTGGAATAGTTTGGTCACCACATGCGATGGAGGATTTGCCTCTTCATTCGCGAGAAATGATTTATGATTAATTCACGACCTATCTCAGCATATCTCATTACAACGCTCCTGTTACACCATTTGATTTATTTATGCTTCGTACAATCAAGGCTGTACATTTGTTGTTACTAAAGAGGCTTTTCACTCTAACGGTTTAGCAGATGGCATCTGAAATGCAATTGACTTGTACTTATATATAACAGGTTTTTGCCCTTACCCAACCTATATTAATAAGCACTGTATGCTCATTGCTTGTCCGAGAGCATACAGTGCTTATTAATATACGTTGGGTAAGGGCAAAAAAAACCTGTTACATATAATTAACATCTCCCCAACGCAAAAATACATCTTGATGACTTGTACTTGATATGCATTCTATTCACCTGAAACAACATACAATCCAAAGGTCGAAGTTTAAAGAATAATTTTTTGAATTTCATTTTATACATGCAATAATTCAGAAAATCTCTGTCACCCACACCGATTTTGAGTTTTTTAAAAGTTGGCTTGACCAAAGTGACCAAAGACACAGAAAAGGATGTAACTAAGCACATGCTTTTAGTAAAAACAAGTGAACTTGACCCACTCTGTATCTCGCACCCCTACAAATTAATGACGGAAATGAAGTACACGTATTTACTGCCAACGTTTAATAAGAATTCAGTTCACGTTCCCAAAATGAACTATTGATGATGTGATAGTATGCCTTGCAAATGGCATACTGTTTACCTTGGATGACACACTTCCACAATGCATATGCTTTTTTTCAAAATGTATTACGAGTCATTACCTATATTCCCTCGCATTTCAAAGTCCAAAGTCTTTCTTCGGTTCTTCCGGACTTCCATTTGACCAGAACAATGGCGTTAGGCTAACCGTCATTACATTGGGACTGATGTACAAAACCAAACCACACTCGAATTTACACGTAGTTCTGTGCAATGAAAACAGACGGTGTGATCCGTGCGGTTAGACGGACAGTCATTTTCTCGCCGGTCGTTACATGTACGCGTACTCTCAACAGGATCCTCATAAGCAGACGAGAGGAAATGCCGCACATTATGATGATGTTTCACTCGTCCATCTTCTGCGGAGAGCACAGGACGACAAGTGTACGCACGTACTTATACGCTCTCAGTTCAAATGAATCTCTTTGCTACTGCTTTCCCTCATCACTATATGCTGTAGTTATTTCCACTCAGCGCGGCTAATCTCCCCCAGGAGCATCCTTGAGACGCGAATCTCCATCCATCCTATTATTAAAGGATTCTTTACAGGTAAATCCTATTCACCATGAGCTTATACCCTCATACATCATCGCCCCCATGCATGCAGAGCATCAGGGGCCAGCAACGATGCATGCATCCATGATTGCACATGGAGGATACGGGGCTTAACCCTAAATTGGATGTCACATTTCCAGATCACTCTTTTCTGTCTTTTCAAATCCACAACCTTGTATTCACATCTCGTAATTTGACAGACTTGGGAGTTCTGTTTCCAAATTCGGTAGCAGAGTGCTTCGATGTGGCATCTTGTGTCCGTGGACAGGGTTTATGTCCTTCACTTGCCGGAGCGCAACCTGATGGATGATGACATCCCGGCGGAATGGGACTCCCCCCCTCCCCACACACACACAAATTGATATGGATGCTAACAGCTACCTGACAACGCAGGTCATCGAGGAAGGAACAATTTTCTTCTCCATGGGCAGATGCTGAAAATCTTGCAAACGAACACTGTCCCCTTGTGGAGGATACAGACTCTAAATAAATCCGACAACTCCGTCGTGGTAGTACGCAGTTCAATTCAATTTAATTCCAAAACAACATTTGTTTCCATACTTTCATTAACATACGAATCAAAGAATACACGTAAAATAAATATGAACCATAAACACAGTGTAATATAATAAGAGAAAATAGAGAAACTTTAAAAGATAGAAAGTTTCTTAGGCCGCGTGAGGTCGCTCTTTGCCTTGACGTCATGCACGGAGTGCCTGGCTTTTAGCCTCAACCACATGTACATGTACACACCTGCAGACATTGCCAAATCAAGGGTGAGGCTAAAAGGCAGGCACTCGGTGCACTACTCGTGTGGCTCCGGTCAACTGCCCATGTAAGAATACCTAATTGTAATTCATCGTGCACGCGTGACCTAGTCGTGAGCGTGTTGTTCCTTCCTCCATGTTTACAGTGTAGTCCGTAGTCGGTCCACCATATCTGTGTTAAGTAAATGGGTTTTTATGCAGTGATGTTTTGCGTAGTGACGTCATGCACGGAGTGCCTGGCTTGTAGCCTCACCCATGTACATGTACGTACGCGGTACGTACTAGGTCAGCGAGCAGCTAATGCGCGCTGCGCTGCGACGACTGACAAACGCCTTGACCAAGGCTATATTCTCCCTGACGTGCTGTTGCAAAGCCGCCAGTATAACGCTTGACCTGACTCATGTCACTAGAAGCAGTCACAGTCACTGATGATGTAATATTTTTTCCCCATTGTGTTGCATTTTCAAAAAATAAATCAATAAACTGGTTTAAAGTTTAAAAACGAATCACTATTGTAATTTGTGAAGCTTTAAAAAGTAACTTCAAAACTGCGCCAGAGATCCGAGGTTCAACCCTTTCAGACAGCCAGTGCAGATCAAAATTGTTCTCTCAATTTTTGTCTTCCATTTTTGAGATGTCAACGTCTGCGTTTCTTGAACAAGAACTGCTATTCAGTGTTGGAGATAGTTCACTGATTTCAAACCCAACTTCCGTATTGGTGAAGGCATTCATTTGCCAGGCAAAGATTTCAAGCATGGGTTTACCTGTATGTTAACTGGCAGCTTCCTGCGGGGAATGAATGGGATATGTGCCGCGTGTGAACAGAACAATGAGAATACATTATCATGCAGGCCTTAAAACAGACCGAAAACTGCCTGCGCTAGCGAAGTCATGATTTGCATATTAGAACATTTTGTGGCATTTGAACTGCGTGGTTTGTTAAAAAGACGCCACCAAATGGATTGCCAGTTTGTATTTCCGAAATAAATAAATGCACTGGAGAGTAGGCATTGATTTTCGAAATGGTGATGGGCTTCACGCCTTTATTTCTAGAAAGATCATCCAGTTTGCAGGGGGGGGGCTAGAAATATCTTTATAAGTCGTCAGCCAAGCCTGCTCTAAAATTCAAAAGAAAACGAAAGATGAAGAAATTAGCTCTTCTAGTTTGATGTGTGCTTTCAAAACTAGCGAAACTTCTTTGTATTTTTCCAGAGTGTTTGAGGCACTTGTCACTGTCTTCTACAGCAGCTTACAGAATGGTCTTGAAACACATGTTTACATGCTGTTGGTAGAGGCAGGACAAAACTAGGCTTACGACATGAAGCATGCATCACAGAAGCGCTGCGGGATACGTTGTACGTTGTGCGTTTTATAACAACACTATCAAAACATCTCGTTTAACGAAGCGCTATTGTAAAGATGTACGAAGCAATTAGGGGTCACGGAGAGATTCCTTTCACGTTTCGATAAATGCGTCATTTGCAACTGACATCGTCCCAACAACCCGCCGGGAAGCAGAATCGATTTGTGACTGCGCAGCCTGAGTTAGCATAATAAACCATACGGAGTTTTGACGGCAAAACGCTCCAGTCGGCACTTCCCCCCTTTTATTCCAAAGGAGCTGTGTGGAGAAATGTATATGTTGTTGCGGCCAATAATGTAACAATCGGTCAATGATGTAATACAAGCCGATAATGTGATAACACGGAGGCCGATAATGTAATTACTGTAGATTTGCTTATTTCTTAGAAAGGTTTGGGGGACTTAGGTTTTCTTCGAGTTTACACTGCAGATCCCTCTTAGGCCCTATACTAAAGAAACTATAGAAAGCTCAAAAACAAGCTATGTGTACATGAGAACAATGAAGAACATAATAAGGTGGAAAAGGAGTAGCTTGAGCCAGGATGAGATTTTGACAGGTTTGTGCAAGAATATTTTTCACTTTCATGTGTTTTTCGAGGTTAGAGGGTAGGAATCATAGTATATACTGTTGAACTGAGAGTTCGGATGCTGACCTGCTAGGGGACACTCTGGCTTGCTTCTTAGGGAGTATTGTATTCATTTTGACGTGATAAGCTCCTCATTAAATTGAGCTAATGTTCGTATATAACACAAGAGTTTCGCACTACACGCAAAGATTCAAGCCAGTCGGACATGTACTTCAGAAGATGCAGGGCTTTAAAAGATACATCTCTAATGTCACCCGATATGTTAACTGATAACGTCATCGTGACATGAGGTCAGTTTTCGTCTATAGCATATCCCTTTTGCGATGTCTTCAAAGTCTTTACCCAACTTGACACGTTTTTAGAAAATATATGGGGCTTTAACTAAAGGGAGCACCTTTCATGTCACGCGATTTGTCAACTGATGACGTCATCATGACATGATGTCAGTTTTCTTCCTCAACACTTCCCTTTCTAGCTACATGTATTTGCAAAATTTCAACCCAGTGGAACATGTACTTAAGGGGATAGATGCATAGAGCTTTGAAGTTTGCACATTTAATGCTAATCAAGCCCAATGGGTGACTGTGCTGTTAATTGAAATCACCTAAACACTAAATAAAAGAACAAGATTTATGCCATGGGGTCACCATAATTCATCTGAGTGTTACATATACCTTGGGAAAAGATGATAACCATTCAGTTATAATTTGATGACAAAAATTTTGAAAAATTGTCACTTCAAAAGCAATAAGGTAAAATAAGAAGGATATGCAGGGAAAATTCGAAGCAAACCTAAGTACCCCAAAGGCTTCTAAGAAACAAGCAAATTTACGGTTATTACGTTATCACCCTCCATGCTATTACATTATCACCCTTCATGTTATCACATTATCACCCTCCATGTTATTACATTATCACCCTCCATGTTATTACATTAGCACCCTCCATGTTATCATATTATCACCCTCCATGTTATCACATTATCCCCCTCCATGTTATTACATTATCACCCTCCATGTTATTACATTATCACCCTCCATGTTATCACATTATCACCCTCCATGTTATCACATTAGCACCCTCCATGTTATCACATTATCCCCCTCCATGTTATTACATTATCACCCTCCATGTTATTACATTATCACCCTCCATGTTATTACATTATCGGCCGGTGTTGGGTAATTACATTATTGGTCTATTGTTATTACATTATGGGTCGTTTGGGTTATTACATTATTGGTCGATTGTTATTACATTATGGGCCAGTATTACATTATTGGCTGATTGTTACATTATCGGCCGTAACATGTGTACCACTTAATTAATGTGCATGTGGGAGACAAAACGCAGGAAGTGAAGATGAGTGGACTTCGCCACTTTCACACGAAGTTCCACCCTCTCTGAAGAGGTTTAGAGCATTACTGGGTACGGGAAGGAACATTCAAGGAAACCGTCAACAAAATCCAACAAAAAAGGTCAGTGATCAAGTGGTGAAGACATCCGTACCAGTAAGAAGGAAATTGTGACTTCTTTTACACAAGCGCTCAGACAAGCACTGAATATACACCGTGCAGTGTTTATGAATATACTCCAGTGTAAGGGTAAACTCAATAAAAATCCATTTCAACTGTAGTGTTCAAAAGTCAAAACGAGTTCGTTCACCATAGTTTCTTCACTATACATTAGACGAAAACACGGAATGTCCACAACAGAATGTATACAAAGATGTGAAGGCGTGGCATACATAGTGTGGACCTCTGCACAAAAGAAGTCCACATAATGTAGGGTGTGGGTGGGTGTGTGCGCGGTGGGCGGCAACAGCAAGCACTTCTGCATTCAATCAATATAAACTAAAACATTACAGAAATGTAAATCGATTACTTCGTAAACACCAGCAAATTTACTTTTTCGTATTTGTTTCAAAGATTAGTTTTCCGGAAATCGGCTTTTCAAAACGACTTCTACCTCTTTCACCCAGATTTGGGACGAACGTCCCAGATTCATATCTAAGGAAGATGACGTGCGCCAGACCAAGCCTTACGCATGACTGGACATTAAGTTCAGATTAATTACTCTTCCCTCGAAAAATACTAATCTCGGCTCCTTAAATCGAAACCTCACCTCTCCCCCAGTTTCTTCAATCAGAACAAGAACCTTTCAGCCTTGTCCTGTTCAAACGAACGTGAGATGACACATGCCGGAGATTCCAGTTTTCAACCGTGTCCGGTAAAAAAATTCAAAACGGTCCACGTCAACCTCTCAATTCGGTGTTGAACAATTACAAAGTGCTCACCTCTAGGTTTCGAAGTTGCATTTATGGCATTTGTGCGTCCGTCCGATGATGTTTCCATGGCGATGCGTGTCTGTTAGATCCCTATCACCCGCGAGGTTTAGAAACCGTCCCGCACACTTCGTCCTCAGAGGCCCCGGTGTGTTCTGTTCGGTAAATATGGAGATTTTGGATAGTGAAACTGTTGAACGCACACCCTTCCTGCACTAGCATATCGGCTGCAAACCAGGGTAAAAAGTGCAGTCTGTCATACTAGGCCTGTCATGTCTGCGTGCATCTGTCCACTGCAGAGTTGATACAGATGTTCCTTCCTCCATGATCCAATCAGCACCGTCATGGGTACAGTACGTGTACGTTGATATGCATACCGGGTACTATTCGCGATACCCAACGTAGCTTACACGCTTGACGTGTCTGATAGAATGCTGAACAAAACAGGGCACAATACTCCCAATCATTTTCATTTTGATGGCCTGCTCCCTCAATAAACCCCAGCAATGAATAAAAGGGGGGGGGGGTATTTAGACGGTAACCCGTGGTGACGTTTGGCATGTTTGGAGAGGAAATAATGCACCCAGATCATTTTTATCAACGCTGTCGGGTTATGTGTCAGGCGCTTGTACTTGACGACTGAATCACTTAGTTGATTGACTGGGTTATTTATTTATATGCAAACCTACAGATGTATTGTACGCGGTGCAATACTGGACAGGCCATTGCAAGGACTGACAAAAACACACGCGCGTTGACCTGTTTCCATGTTCAGAGCGCGCCTTAACTGTGAATTATGCAGGTAAACAGAACCAAGCGGTATCTGTTAAAGGGATACATGTAATATAAATGGATTACTAAAATCCTTGAAACTACACTTCAGTGTTTCAGTTAGCCTTATTTTCAATTTTTGTTTTGCTTCTTTTTTATCTGTACTGGAAAACTTTTTAAAATGTCAAGAGCCCCATTTTCACATCTTTAAATGTGTTGGCTTTCAACGGCACTCCCTCAGCCTGAGTCTCTTATTTAGTCCTTTTTGGAAGCAGCACGTTGGAGACATTTCGCCGTCCTAGCCCAAGTAAGTAATAAAAATAATATAGATTTATATTACACAGAAAACCAATCAAGGCGCAATTCTGTACTCGGTGTGTTGGTTCGCTTACTTGGATTAACCGGATAGATCTCTAATACAGTTGTCTAACTTACGCATTTTCAACATTTTATGAAGCCCGCCCCGTGCAGTTTGGTTTTGATCAAAACAGCGAGTCTGAGGAAACCCGAAGCATGCATTCTCAGGACGTAACCACAAGTGCACCTGAACTCGGTCAGGCATGTATCAATGGAGCAGGTTTGAGTGGAGGTTTTGATACGCATAAACAGGACTACAGGAAATGACACGAAAACTCCTTTGCCTAACGGAGGAACAAGTACTTGAACTTCAAAGCAAAGATGTCACCGTGCTGTAAATAAACAGGAATTTCCATTATTTTGATTACAAATGCTACAGGCGTATTTCCCACGAATGCAATTTGACTTCACTTAGGTGGTACATTAAGATCGAATGAATTGAACGAGTATCCAAAAGAAACAACTGGAGTGGAATAGCATTCCCATCCATGAAATTCACTCTAGACAGTCTTAGCCTATCCCTAGATTCAACCACAACGTTGTGAAGAAGAAAAAAATTAACTATTTGGAAATAACAGACCGCTTTATACTTACAAACACTTCGATACCTATAAATGTCAGATTGCAATCTTGACCTCGCTCACCTCACAGTGCAGAAATTCACAGTATACAGGTCTCAACTTCTAAAACCATCCACGGATAAATATGAATGTTCGGCCATTCAGCTTAAAACTGTATGTTCAGATATACTTCCCGAATTAAGTTCTACAGCCATTCAGTATCTGATTTCATCCCTGCATCGTATCTGCTAGGAAACAACAACGAACCCGCTTTATCTCTGAGCTACATTTCAAGTGCAAAGACTTAACAGTTACATATCCACATGAATATATACACGTAGGTTGAAATAGGCATTCGATACGGTTTGACTGTTTGACAAAGGGTCAAGAGATATTGAACTATCCCTCGTCCTTAATAACAGACAATGCACAGAGAGTATAGCTTCCAAACTCCAAAGGTTGGCCATGCACTTAACCTGCTCCTCGGCAATGGAGTGTCAGTAACCATTTTTTAAACAAAAAGGGGCTCTTTTTAAAAAATAAGTTAATGGGTCGTTGGCTTCGAAGCGCGTGGGCAAGTGAACAGCCTGTCACTCATATTCCATGAAACGGTTGCCTGATAATGCAATTTGTCATGGCCAGTTTCGTCAAATTTATATTTTCAACAGCAACGGCGGAGAAAAGAACGACCAGTTGCTTTGTAACAGACGACGAAGATACTCGCAAAACTTGACATGCCCTGAAGCCAAAACCATCAATGTTGCTGCAATGAATTTTTCAAGACACACTTATTCTTCAACTTTATATTTTTCTTCATTGTATGAAAACGGTTTTACTTTCCAACGTGGTTAACTGCTTTGAAATTGCATGTTTTTAAACAACCAAAATTATCCATATTTTTTCCGACAGCTAAGGGCGTTTTAGTCATCTGGGAAAGACATAGTTCAGAGCACGGTGTTTTTATTCAAATTGTGATCCCAGAAGTACCACATTTCTGAGAAAGGGACTGGTGCTTTCTTATCGCTATGCACATAAACAGCACTGAGAGAGAAAACTGGGTCCAGGAAAATCTATAAGAATGCAGGACACCCTCTCTACAAACCAATGCAACATTGAAACTTCTTCCTAATATGACGTCACAGTTTTGTTCATGAATAAGGAAATCTCATCAGCATAAACACCAAGACGGCCGTAAAATAAGTGAGACGCAAAGGTTTGTATTCGACAAATTGACTCATTGTAGCCACCCTTTAAATGATATTTTTCTTCATCTTCCCGTCTTTGCTGTGAATACGGACGCAGAGTCACAGATTATAAGTCTATTAAATACAGGTAGTTGCCCTCTTGTACTGATAGACTCGGCCGGGGGGGGGGGAGGAGAGTTGAATAGGCATTACGACTCCCCAAATATTATTGTTTTAAATGGAAGTCAACTCGGGGGACCATTTTCATATCTTTTCGAAAGCGTATAAAAGTCCCCAAATTTTGACTCACCCCTCGGAGAGGCCACACAAATTCCATAAATCTTCCATTTTTGCCTCCCCCGGAAATTAAAGCTTGACGTTTGGTCCATCTTTGCTCGATATGTTTTTACCATTCATTGCCAGCCAGCATCAGTGGATGGTTGTGTGATTTTCTAGTTTGCATTTTGGTTTACAAATAGGGCAAGCATGTATGATATGGAAATACATGTAGAAGAGTACACCTCAGTGAGTTGGTCAGTCAGTCCCAGCAGGTGCCCATAGCCTGCCTGGTTAATGTTTGGGTATTGTCACACGGAAATTCAGGAAATTTCATAGCAACCATGGGGACACGCCGAGTAACCCCCCCCCAAACGCATTCGGTAAAGTTAATGACTCCTGATGGGTCGCAAATCCAAGTACTCTTGGAGTGCAGTAAAGCCTCCGTGTGGAGGCCGTCGTGACAATGGGCATGATTTTCGGCGGAACAGGGTTCGGAAAAGCTAGCCGCTGCTTTAACACTCGTTTGAGACCGGCCACGTAACGGTCTCTCCACTATAGTATAGTGATGTGGTATATTGTGGTGAAGCAAGCATGATAAAACAGTCGTATTGTAAATCGTACGTTCGAGATATAAGTCTTATTTACGTCGTAAGTACGAGACACAACTTGTACGACTTCAAGTCGCGCACATACGAGTTAGATCGAAAACAAGATAATTTTTTTTCACCATGACCTAATGCAGTTTTTCAGTCAACAAAAAGGAATGGCTGGCTATGTAAATTTAAGTAGTTTAGGAATTTGCTGTTATAAATTCCCGTCTTAAATTTCATAACATTAGTTTACGCGAGTGAACTTCCAGCACGGTAATGACGTTTCTAGGACAGGGCTATTGGTATGATTGAATAAATCCCAGGGATGGAGTACCAGTATACACCCCTCTACACTTCATGAGGGAAAGAAGTTAAAAATCATTAATATCTCAATGCGAAATAAGGTCCTGTTTAGAGCTTGAAAGTAAAAGGTCACGCAGCGAGCTTTTGGAACCCTTGTGCCGTCCTGCTATGGGGATTTTACGTTGAGCCGTCATATCCTGTTCGATAATATTTGGAAGAATATTTCCTAACGGAAACCACCCCATGAAACACTCAACTTGGAATTTTACCTTTGTCTTCCTCAACTAATATTTAGGAAAAGTTACATTGATATATGTAAAAAATTTTTCTTAACGACCTTTCACTTCCGGCGATATCGTACCTAGGTCTCCATGTTCACGCACGTTTGTTGTCACTGCCCGTGCTTACGTGAAAACGAGATTGTACAACTTTGCAGAGATTTGCCTACTTGCAGTCGATGGGTTCCATATTCCGTTTAGTTGACATCACGCAGTTGTTGTCAACAAAGGTTAAATAACAGATTTGAATCTTTCGTAATTGAAGTAGAACTTTGTTTTAAGTTTACTACTTATAAAAGCAAGACTATGTAAAATATTTTGATCTGTTTTTCTTTCGGTTTTTACCAACGGACTAGCATAAAATTTCAAACCGTAAATATTCATCTGAGCACGAGACTGCCGCATCGCACTGTTCTTCATGTATTTTAGATTTTCAGAAGTGATGGGTTATTTTTTGGCAGGATATTTCTCTTTCAGGTCAAGTGATTTTTCAGTTTCTATATAAATTGATATACTAGCAAATATCTTCCAAATTCCCTTTTCCAAGTTGGATTTTCAAAGAAATAACTGAACAAAAATATTACAAATTCTAAAATCTGTGCACGTTATTTTTCCTATCCAAGGGTTTCGGAAGGGCGCCATCAGGGGTTAACTTTCAGGCTCCATTGCAGATTTGTACCGCATTATGAACATCGTCATATATATGATATCAGCAACTCCCTTTCTCAGTCGACACCCTAGCTCCTGACAGAAATTTAAACCACTTGGCTATTGTAGTTAACAGCTTAGTAGGGTCCAATGTTAAATCCAGACCAAGAGCTCGGTCAGATTCCATCGTAGGATCATCTTGTTATACACAATGTAAATACATGCCATCCCCCCATTCCCCAAACGGTAGGGTTCGCGTTTTCAAAACAGTTTCGTGTCAAATCTTCCTGTTTGTCAGAAATAGCTGCGATGCCGAAGGCATGATCGTTCTGACAAAGCTTATCAATAATAATGAATTCATCACACTACACGTACCCTCGTGTTCCTTTCATCGCAGTCTTCACACCAAGCACTCCATAGGCTATGCACACCGTTATACTGCATATACTGTTCATCTAAAGTGAATTCTGTGAAGAAATCATGTTTATTATATTTGATGCCATTGGGAAATGACCGTGGCCATATCAGTGTGTTTGTACTTAAAGCGCAGTCGAAGTGAAATTTCAGAGGGGACAAGGGGCGCGTATCCAGGTGAGGGAGGCGCCCCATGAATAAACGCAGGCACACACACCTCCAAATCCAACAAACTAGTTTTTACACTGAGTGTGTACATTTCACATGGAGTAAGGGTTGGTGGAAGGCATCAAGGGAAATATGTTTAATTAACAAGAATCTGGCTGCTAATTCATAATAAGTGGGTTCTTTGTCCGATATGGTGTTGATCATACCTGTATCTGTTCCTTGCTGTATGGTCTGATCATGGCCTAATGCATTATGTGTAGGCCTTCTTCGCTGGCGTACTTGTTCACACTCGTATTCGCCGTGTAATATTTGACAGGCATATTCGCTTGAAGAAGTGTCTACCTTTTGGGACTTACGATGCGTAAGTTAGTCTCCCTGTCTTGTTGGTAAGGATTTTATACAGTAGATTTGTGCGTCGACAGAAATTAAACAGATCTAAATAGGCCTTTTCATAAAACACAAATCACATAAGACTCACCATAGCTCCGGACTTGCTGCAATGATTGTTTCTGAAGTCGAACGTTTTTCTTCACCGTGGGAGGCAAGTTCCGTGACCTGGGATCAGTCAAGGACTTTTTGGCCACATGCCTAATTCACTGCGCAGTCACGGTGAGTCTAGTTCCTAGTAGTCATGCTAGTGTGGCGGTATTCGGACTGTTTTGTCTTAGCCCGTATACCCGAGCTGTTGTCACCTCTACTGTCGACATCGTCGCCTTGGCAACTTGAACTCAGGGGTTACGGGTGGAACGTGTAAATGCTCGGGGCCATTTATCGCCGGAGTGGTCTCATCGAAGCTCGAGTGCAAGACTGACACATTTGTGATTTAATTTTGCTAATATGTAATTGAGCACGTGGCTATTGCTGAAAAGTATTTGTCGGGTGGCTTTGTAATAGGTGGCTTTGTCTTAAATTTACGGTTACACGGCAGATAAAAGCACCGTGCGTATGTGGCATACGATCGGATTCCTCTGGGCATATTGATGTTACCCAAGGAGCCCTCAGTGGTTTGAAAACAATGTTGTAATTTCAAGATTGCCATCATTAATAATAAAAAAATCACTTCTCGTGTATTTGGGGCCATAAGAATCTCATTGGTTGTAAAATATTAGGCCACTGAACAAAATGAATTTCATTTTGAAGAATCAAAGGATTAATTAGGCCTATAAGTGCATGACATTTTCTTAATACACGGGGGCCTATTGTATGCACCTAATAAATTTTTTGCAGTGTATATAAATAGGTCGAAATCCTTTTGCGGTCTGTTAGAGTGTAGCCTAAAGCTATGTTTATGTTTACACTCCATGTAAATGCATGTAGATCCCTTCAGGCATAATACGCACGAATAATTCAGTAGATAAACCACGCAGAGATCATGTAGACCCCGTCTTGTGGCACCTTCTCATTCCAACGAGTTACACTCCAGTTGATTTAAACTTGAGACAAGACGAAATCATGAAACGTACTCACTCGAAGATCGAAATGCCGGTCGAGATTTTCACTGGACTGAGATGTCCTTTTGCAATTTTTTCGATCTCAGCTTGGAGTGATTTTCAGGCTACAAAATTTTAATTAAAACATAAATTCCCTGATTGCTAAGGTTTTGATTCCTTCGGTTTCCCATTTATTTTACCCCAACTTCGGTAAACTACAATTCTCTGCATGCTTGATTAAAGTTTGCCCTGTTTCGCCTTAAAATACAGTCTTCATAAAAAGGAGTAGTAGTTTCCTTGTTCGAACGGCATCATTGTACAACAACCCGGTGGTACAAGCTAATCTTTCGTTCTGTCATCAACCTTGAACTATGCTGTGTTATACAAAGGGTAGCAGTAATCCATTTGGTTTATTACAGACTTTCAAAATGCACCTTTCAGTTAACTTTATTTTCAACTTTTGTTTCACTAATTCAAAGAGTATTTTACTGCCTTTTTGGTTTTTATGCTGATGAGTATATATATATATGAGCGAAATTCAATTGTGATTTCGTCCCAGGAAGAAGCCTTAAGTTTGCAATGGTTAGTAGTAAGAATAAGAGAGTTAGGGACCACAAAAACCCTTGGGTACCTATACGACCCAAAAATCTCGGGAAATCTCCTAAAAATCACCCATCACACCGGCCTTGGGTACCTATACGACCCAAAAATCTCGGGAAAATCTCCCAAGGACACCCATCGCGGCTCCCCTTTTGCTGGTGTGATGGGTGACCTTTAGGAGATTCTAGGCCTTTGACCTACATCCGATCCACTTGCTGGAAATTATTTTGGTGATTTAGTAGAATAACTTACGGTGTATTGAGCCGCCAGCGTTTACAACCACCTTAAATAAATGCTCTTTATATAAAAATAGTAGTATTTAAAAGAACATGTTGAATAAAAATGATAAAAGTTTTAGAGACTTAGATATAAATAGAGATATGAGCAACCAGCAACACCGACCTATACTAACGTCTTTCAATCGATTTAAGAAGGCGTTTTTAGAAGATTTTGTCAAGCGGTATAACATCCCATTACCGGCAATCACCCGTAAATCTCGCACTAAACCCGAGCTCATTGAAGCTATACGAGCGGATCAAAAACAATTTAGGTACCTCCCGCGTCAGTCATATCGGCAGCTGTTGAAAACGGTACAAAAATATAATATTCCTTTTGCAAACAAAGACAGATATGTCAAACAGGACTTTATCAATGCGATTAAAGCTTATACACAACCTAAAGAACTCGAGGAAGTAGACATTAAACGTATAAGGCGTTTTAAAAATAATTTCCGTAATTGGGAATTAATACCTCGCTTCTATGAAGACGATTTAATACATTTTTTTGATTTTTACAAGCAGTTGATAGAGCAAACAGCGTTGGCTGAACTCAAAGAAATCGGGAGTTACAAATTACAAACACATCTTAAAGTGCAGTTTAGATTGGAAAAACTTGACGGAACGATTGACTACGGCACTTTTCCCTTTCAGAGTGATCAAGACGTAGTAGCAAATAAACCTGGTGTTAAAAATGCACCCACTAAGCAACGCGAAGCACAAATCGAAGAGGTGGAGGCTCATACACAAAAAGGCTCGGGTTGGACAAAGTGGTCGCTTTCTACATCAACGTAGTTAAATATAATCCAGTGGGTTCTTCTTACATTCCGTTGCCTAAGGAACTCTTAGACAAAAAAGCAATCATAAACGTTCAAAATAAAGATCAGGAATGTATCCGATGGGCGTTGCGGGCAGCTTTAAAATTATATTCAGACGGAGTCAAAAGTCAGCTAGAAACAAATCCAAAATATAAAATACATGACGAGCGGCCTTCGACTTACCGGTCAGAATCAGATGGTTTAAATTTTACAAACATAAGCTTTCCAACACCGATTTCACAAATCCCACGTATCGAATCGCAAAATAGCTTGGCGATCAATGTGTTTGGTTACGCCAAAAAAGACGGTATTTACATCCTCCACAAAAGCAAGCGCTCGGAGGAACCGATCAATTTACTTTTATTTAACAAAGGTGGCGAAAATCACTACTGTTGGGTTAAAAACTTTTCTCGGTTGACGGGTGACATCAATAAACACAACGGCCAAAAACACTGGTGTTTCAATTGCATGTCGCATTTCCAAACGGAAGAAAAGTTAACCAGACACAAAGAAGATTGCCAAGGCTTAAACGTTCCTACATGTAAAGTTGAAATGCTGGTCAAAGGCGAGAATATACTCAAGTTTGAAAATTACAAAAATAAGCAAGATGCACCTTTTGTAATTTACGCTGATTTTGAGTCGGTTTTAGAAAGGTTACCGCCGACCGATACAAACACGGTGAAAACTCAAAAACATATACCTTGTGGATACTCATATGCGGTCGTCAGATGCGATGGAGTTTGCACTTGCCGAAAAACATTCAGAGGCCAAGACGCGGCCGTTAATTTTGTAGGGTCACTTTCTCAGGAAACAAAGAAGATCAACGAAACGTTTAAAAATAAAGCGAAATTGATTTGGAACGATCAATTACAAAAAATCTATGAAAATTGTCATAGATGTTGGATCTGCGAAAAGTTGATAGATCGAGCGAAGCGCGCGGATGAATCTCACTGTCAATGTGATATTCCAAAAACACCAGAGACAAAAGAAGAAAAAATCAAGTTTTGTCGTATAGTTAAAGTTGAAGGCAAAGATAAAGAGTTCAAAGAATGGGTATGTTTGGATTGTAAAAAGCCCATCAATAATTTTAGAAAAGTTCGCGATCATTGCCACGTGACGGGAAAATATCGGGGCCCAGCGCACGCTAGGTGTAATCTCAAGTTAAGAATAGTGACCAATCAAACGACCGTCCCGGTGATTTTGCACAATCTAGAGAAATATGACGCACATCTAATCATGCAAAGCGCTCACAAATTTAACGGGGGATCAATCAAGTTGATAGCTAAAAACACCAAAAATTATATATCGTTTTCTTTTGGTCAACTTAAGTTTCTCGACTCTTTTCATTTCATGGCGGCTTCGCTAGATCGGTTGGTTAAAAATTGTTTGCCCGATGATTTTAAATAATACAGATTTATTGTTGGAAAAAGGAATTTACCCTTACGAATATATGGACTCATTTGACAGATTTAAAGAAACAACCCTCCCGCCAGTAGACGCTTTTTATAGCTCTCTGAAGCAGGGAGGGATAACCGAGCAAGAATATACTCGTGCGAAAACAGTATGGGAAACATTTGGCTGTAAAAACTTGGGAGATTACCACGACCTATATGTGGAAACGGACGTGTTATTGCTCGCAGGTGTATTTGAAAACTTCCGGAAGGTATGCAAGAAGAACTACGGCCTTGACCCGGCCAACTATTATACGGCGCCAGGCCTGTCGTGGGATGCCCTCTTAAAACACTCTGACATCCAACTGGAACTACCAACCGACATTGATAAGCATTTGTTCTTTGAAAAGGCAAAAAGAGGTGGGATTTCTTCTGTAGGAGCCAAGCGGTATGCGAAAGCCAACGCTCCGGAGCTACCTGACTATGACCCCAACGAGCCAGAGTCACACATTTTGTACCTAGATGCAAATAATCTATATGGTTGGGCTATGTCTCAGTTTTTACCGGTCGGGAAATTTAAGTGGGCCAAAGACTTAGGCAAATTTACGAAAGAAAATATCGCTCGGATATCACCCAAGTCGGACATAGGCTATATATTTGAAGTCACTTTAGAGTACCCCGAACACCTACACAACGCCCACAATGATTTTCCACTAGCGCCTGAAAATATGGCTGTATCAAAGGGATGGTTTTCGGGCTATCAGTTAAATTTAATTGGCCAAGGTGAGCCGCCAAACTCGGTCGATAAACTCGTATGCACTCTCAACACTAAAGAAAAATATGTGGTTCATCATCGTACATTGCAAAAAATATCTCGAACTCGGGCTTTGCTTAAAACAAGTTCACCGCGTGATGTCGTTTAAACAATGGCCTTGGATGAGAAGCTATATTGACAAAAATACCGAATTACGCAAGAAAGCAAAAAATGATTTTGAGAAAGACTTTTTCAAATTGATGAACAACTCGGTCTTTGGCAAGACGATGGAAAATGTCAGGCTTCGTGTTGACGGTCATTTATTGAGGGATGCCCAAGATTCCGACAAGTACAGAAAATTAACTTATAAACCGAATTACAAATCGACGGTACCATTTCAGGATTGTTCCCTTTCGTTTGTGGAGATGTACCGAACCAAAACAAAATTAAATAAGCCAATCTATTGCGGTGTAAGTATTCTCGATATCTCAAAAACGTTGATGTACGATTTTTATTACAACGAGCTGAAAGCAAATTTTGGTTGGGGGTACGCTTACTTTACACGGACACTGATTCTCTATTAGTTCAAATCGAGCGAAGCTCACATTCCTTGGTCGACTACCTAAACGAAAAGCGCAATTTGTTTGACTTTAGTAAATACCCGCCCGATCATCCGCTTTACAGCACCAAAAATAAAAAAGTCATAGGCAAAATGAAAGACGAATTTGGTGGCAAAACAATTTTAGAAGCCGTTTGCATCAGGCCAAAAATGTATTCGATCTTAACTACCGATCACAATTTAAAGAAGGCGAAAGGGGTCTCCAAAGTAGTAACCGAGAAACGGTTAACCCACTAGATGTATAAAAGCTGCTTATTTGACCAAACGCATTATTTCAATAAACAACAATTATTTAGATCGGATAAACATTGGATGTTCACCATTTCACAAAATAAACTTAGTCTGTCACCGTTGGACACAAAGCGCTACATATTATCAAATGGAATCGATACGTTGGCTTACGGGCATAAGCTAATCCGGCGGTAATTCGGTGTCTTCGGGTACTACCTGAAGTTCCTCTTTGACAAAACTCCTATTTGGCCGTTTAATAAATAGTACAAAGTGGGACCCGTTTTGACCCTCTTGCCTTTCACTCGTTTAAATTGACTCGTGCGCTTTTCAATTTGATAGACGTCCACGGACCAGACCGGATCTGTTGCCCTTCTGACGGTACCTCCCTCTTGCTCGCCCGGATAATATAAATACCTAACGACCGCGTCTGGAGGAAGTTCTTGCTTGCTCGTTTTTGGAGGTGCACTCGGTGCTTGTTTTACTCTGGTCGCTAATTTGACGGCTTCTGCAGGAACGGCATCTATTAACCGCGTTTTTTCCTCGTTTACCGATTTTATAACTTGAGGCAAACGCTCCACCCATTCCACGTTACGCTCACCCACGTTTATCATTTCTTGAGCGTATTGGTGGCCGAATAAACGCTCGGCTAAAGTGCGGTTAAACCTTTCTACGATTCCTTGAGATCTGTGTACCCCAGGTTCACCCACCTGAATTTGTACCCCGTGTTTAACCATTAACCGTTTGAAGTCGCCTTTGAATTCAGATCCCGAGTCTATCATCACGAATTTTGGCCAGGTCAGAGGTGATCGCTCGTAAATTTTCTTTATTGCCTCGCTCACTTGTTCGGCGGTTTTACTGGTCAACGGTTCTGCTTCTTTATACCGGGAACCCACGTCTACCACGGTCAAAGCGTACTTAAACGTTTTTCTTTTAACGCGGTCCCAGGGTAGATAAAGTACGTCCATTTGACGCGCGTAATTAGGTTCGACCGATTCTAATTGCAACATTGTAGGTCTGGGTACGTAATTTGGTTTTGGTAAATATATTTGCCAAACGGCCTGCTTTTTTAGCCAGTTTCTGATGGCTAATTTGTCCGCACCGGTCGTTTCGTGTAGATGATCGACCGCGCTTTCTCCTCGCCAGTAACCCTGTGGGCTGTAAAACAACTTTGAAAATTCTCTCTCCACTTTAAAATAAGTTACGCAAATCGATAAGCTAACAACCCCACCAAGGCCGTCCCGGATATATACCCAAACAAACTCGCGAATCTTTTGATCCTCGGAAGGCTCGTAAAAATCGGAAATATAGGCTCTGGCGGTAACGGCGTAATATTCCTACCGGTCAATTCCGAATAAGCCCGCAACGCTTCGTCCACGTTTATAAATGTCTGCTGACTCGCGCGTTCTTGTCGCATTCGTTCGTTTAAAAAGTCTAACATGTGTACGCGGTTTTGTTCCCATTCTTCTTTCGCTCGTGCCAATTGCTCCAACGCGAGGTCGTGACGCTTTCGTTCTACGTCGACTTTACTTTTTGATAAACTGCTAAATAAAAAATTTGAGCCCGTGAAAGCCAAGGCGTTTACTATCGCTCCTCCCACCATCATTAAAACACTAGCCATTTTTAAAATAAGGTTAAATTAAATATGGATAACGAAATTAAAGATAAATTAATCGAGATTCAAACCGATCAAACGGAGATTCAGCAGATGCTGGGTGATATGCGCGCCGATATAGATCACTAGACCATCGTTAGTAGCGTCGTAGCTCGCGTCAGGGGTGTCGGAACTCCTAGTGTAACGCCTGAACCGACACCTCCTTCCAAAGGTGGACTTACCGATTGGATCAAACGTCAACTGTGGAACCTGGCAAACGTGTTAAAGAAACTGGGGTTGAAAGCTTTGGGCGCTTTGCCTGGGGTCATAGGTAGCATTTTGAGTTTGATTTTCAACGTGGCGAGTAAAGCGGTCGGATGGGTGGCAGAGCATCTGTGGACCTTGTTTGTAGGCTTGGGTGTTTTGCTTTTAACGTACGTGCAAAAGAATGGGTAAATAGGGCAAAAAAATTTAAAAAAATAAAAATTCCATCTCAAATTTGGGGCGGAATTTTTTAATGTCTTAGTTCAAACCGTTCAAGTTAAAACCTTGTATAACGTAAAACCGATGACACCCACGGCAATGGCTTCGACGGTTAATGATAGTTTCTCTCCGTTGTGTATGTCGAGCGATTTAGAAGGGGGAGCCGGAGCGATGCTCGTTGCTCCCTCTGGTTGCTTTGGTCTGGCAGGGCTCGCTTCGATTTGCTTTGGTTCTTCTGCAAAATCGTCTTTAACCTCAGGCTCCATATTTAAACCCGGTACGTAACCAGTCTGCATATCCGCAGTCGCGACTTGTAAATTGTTGTTATATCCCTCAAAAGTGCCGATGCGTAAGTCCATGTCAGAGGGTATCAGATATAACCCCGGTCTGACCACAAAATCTAAAGGCGTTTTTGCGTATTGTAGCGAATTTTGAAAATGCTCGATTGATTCTGTCAAATCAGGTGTTGAATTGACTTCTGACTCCACGAGCGTCTCAAATCGTTGCCGCCCGTCTAACCGGTGCCATAAGACAAAATACTCGTCCTAGTTTGAGCTTGGGATCCTAATAACGCGTAGACGTAAGCTCTAATAGATTCATTTACCTTTCTAAACCCTATATCTGTAAACTGAGACTTTTTAGGAACAAAATCCCACCAGGCCAAAGTAACCGCGTCCGACTGTGAAATCCAGGTGACCGTATAGGTACTCGCATGGCCCGAGCCTTTAGGTGGATCAGCCACGCCAAAGCCCATGTAGGTAGATCCCATATATTTAACGACGTCGGTGACATGTAAATCACGCGGGTCATAGTTTTATCCGGGACAGGTATATAGCTCGCTCCGCTCGCTTCATAATAATAAGCGGTGCCTAATCCGGCCGATAATTTGTCTCTTGTTTGTTTGTACGATTTATTCGGGCAAATTCCGTATAAAAGGTACGTGTCGATAAACTTCCGATGGTCGTAATTATTGTGTAACGCGTCAAATACGTCGTCGCTCGGAATGGGCATCACGCAGTCGTAAAATATTTTTCGTATGGTGTAATACACGTGAAAGTTCATTAAAGCCGAGACGTATGGATCGGGGTCGGACAGTAGATCAAAACCCACACCGCAGGCCGTCGTCGCGCAATGGACCGCAAATTTAAATTGATTTTGGTAAAACGATATCGGCTCGGTCGACCACCTATTAACCACTTCGTCCGTGGTTACTTTCGGTAATTTATACGCGTGTGTTAAATTTGGAAACTCGGCTGTAAAAGAGTTTCCTTCGTTGACTACAATGTTTAGACTACTAAAATTGCCTCCCATTTATTTTATAAGTTTTTATTTTTCTTTTAAAAAGGAGGGGCCGTCGGAAAGACCAAGTTTTTATAGGCGGACGGGCTCTCTTCGCTCGTTGGATTTTCTTCATACTTAACCGACTTTGTAAGGCTTATTCGCCAAGTTTTTTCATAAGATCTTTTTTTAAAGTCGCCGCCCGTTCGTTGGCTAGCGCGGTGGCCCGTTCGTTAACCCAACGTTCCAATTTTGTAGACGAATTCGATCTGATCTTTTCTTTCATCTCGTTGAACTTTTTCAGCTCGGATAAAATAAGGACAAATTCCTCCTGAGAGATGTCACCGTCTTCTATCGCATGAGATACGTATTCCTCGATGGTGTTTAATTTAGCGTCTGCCAACATTCGATTTGGTCGTGTTTTTAGTTTTGTGGGCGAGTCTACGGGAGGCGTACTTTAGAACCGCGTAAAAGCCAAACGCACCGATAGCGATGCCTTCCATCACAAGTCCGACGGGCCCGGTAACGACTCCCAAAATGGCGGGAATGCCTACGGCTGGCGATGTGGCGCCCAGGGCTTCTACTCCATATTCCACATACCCGACCGCTGTTAAAAGTCGTTTGATCTTTTTGTAGCAAGCTTCCCTTGCGTCGCGTTCTCTTTGGATTTGGGATTTAATTTCTTCGATCTTTCTGAGTCTGTGTATTTTGGTTTCACTTTGTAGATTGACACTTTCGCTCGCTTTGCTTCGGTAATATTCTTCTTGACCGAGCTGTTCGCTTTGCTCGTTGCTCCGCTTGCTTCGCTCATTCGCTGGTTTCGCTTCGCTCGCTGGTAAATCTGGATATATGTTAGTGGTCATCTTTTATAATTAAGATTTTTTAAACGATATTCACCTCAAGCAAAATTCCATCTCCTTTACCTAAAACCAATCGACCGTTTTCATTTCTCAAAGAAAAGGTCAATTCATCGATGTTGCGGGGTACCAGCTTTTTACAAGTTGGGTTAACTTCTATATTACATAAATCTGTATCTCGGGTAGCGAGTACTTTGGAAGGCTCTCCGTTAAATAAGTTAAAATGCGGATCGAGTTGGTCGCAATGGACAAATAGGTACTTGGTTTGCTCGAAGTCATAGTTTCCTTGATATACAAAGAGGGTTTTTAATTGGCCAACTGGTAAACCGAGCAATTGAGCCACGGCTTCGCTTAATTCGAGCTTTAAAAACGGATCAACAATAATGATTTTGATTTTTCGTGAACTGAAAACGTACTCCAGGGATGGCGTTTAAAACAAAATCAAACCAATCGATTCCGTAGTACCCGGGTTCTAAAACAATCGACCCCGTTGACCCTGATAATTTAACCGATTCAAACGCTTCTTTTAGGTAAAGTCGGTTAAATATAGGCGCTGCATCGCCCCTAAACAAAGGACCATAGTTTGAGTTATCTGTGGGCGATGGTACTCGGTCTCTATAATCATTTAGCAAGTCTGTTTTCCGCGACCTACAAGATAAAGCGTGAGACGTTGATCATAATACCATATATATTTTCTTTTTTTACTGTTGAGATATCGTCGGTGTTAGGTGACTCATCTAAAATAGAACCAAAATCCAGCCTATCAAAAACAGCTTCAAGCCCTAATATTATCCCCAAAATAACACACGCCGCTTCACGACTCTACTGCCCGAGATCTGTTGATGTTTTTTCATTACCTCTTGCTTCGATATTAGAAAAAATATAATGATAATCCTCTCCCAAACGGGTAAAATCAAAAGCATGATAAACAGGGGAGTTTCGAAACTCTCTAGCAAAAACACTTCGTAATCCCTGTAAAAGTAAGAGCAACGTTTCGAACAGCCATTGCCCAGTAAGGTATATATCTCGTTGGTTTGTGTAAAAATTCCACTATATAAATCCATGATCCTCTAAACAACGAAAGACAATCTCTAAAAAAATTCATAAGGCCATCTTTACTTAAACCGCGAAAATGTTCAGTCATAAAGTTATCGACGACTCTTTTAATTTCAGTTTGTCTAACTGCGTCGTCTCCATCAACAGGCTCTTGTGAGCCCCACTCAATCATTGTACTTCTCGTGACATTATAAAACGTTTTCTCCAGCTGAATATTTTTGGGACAAATCGACTTGGTTCTTGACTCGTTTTTGATTGGATTTGCGAGTCGAAATGTTTGTGGATTTTCAGTAATGTGAAAAGTATGGGCCTCAATATCTTTCTCCATTTTATTAATAGATATCTGATTCAATCAAAATTTTGCTAGTGTTGTTCAAGAGTTCATCTCGCTCGTTTCTCAAAGAAAAGGTCAATTTGCTGATGTTGCGGGGTATCAGCTTTTTAGGCGTTTTGTTCGTTGAATCGTAAAGGATAACGCCAAGCAGGTTAGAAGACTTTCCGGTATAAAAATTGTTGGAGTGCTCCAATTGTTGGCAGTGAATAAACGTAGGAGTTGAGTTATACTCACCTATGTAAATAACGTTGGGTGAAAGTTTGTTTTCGGGCAAGTTTAACAAGTTAGCCACCTCTCTATTGAGTTGCAATTTGAGATTGGGATCCGTAATGGAGAAGGTCACCCTTTTCGATTCCGAGTGCACCTTAAAACATACTCCAGGGATGGCGTTTAAAACAAAATCAAACCAATCGATTCCGTAGTACCCGGTAGACACCACGATGCTTCCTCTTTGCGACTCGGGCAACGGTTGAGCCAAACTTGGAGCTAGCAAAGCATATATCGGTTCTTTCATTCCCGTCAAAATAAGTTTGGGAGTCGTCTCTTTTCTTCTTTATTCGTTTCTGTCCAAATTTGTATCCCATTGAATGTCGGTGTCTTGTGTTACGTATAAATATTCAGCTTCAAACTGAATGTTTTTGGCCCGTATTACTTTATCACCTTTAATGTTGTTAATCTCGTTTTTTAATTCAAACGTTTGAGAATTTTCGGTCAAGTAAAACGTATGTGTTTCCATTTTTAAATTAAACTATTTTAAAACTTTTCTCGGGCGTTTTCCCAGTGCTTATCCGAAACTTGAAATAGATCTTTCACTTGAGATTCGGTTTCCCCGGTTGTCTCTTGATAACACACCGCGATTAAAGCCTTCAACGGTTTACCTCTGGAGATCTTACCGTTTAAAACCTGGTTTAACTTATATTCTCTTTCACCCGCTTCACCGTTTTTAAAACAAATGTTGTACTTCTGTAACGTTCTTCTCGATTTTGGCGGTGGTGGCTTTTTCCAAACGTGATGCTTGTAGTATCGATCTCCCATGTCGGCGAAGGTGTATGAATTTAACGAATCAAACCCAAAAGTTAGACCGCAGTGTTTACAAGCGTATCTTTCATCTATTTCGAGTATTTGATGGTTACATGCGGGCGCCGGTTTACTTTGTTTTTGAGATCCCGGTATGTGTACTTCCTTTAGATTCAGCAAGTGACAAAGTTCCGCATCAGTCATCTTTTATATAAGGGTTCATTTATTTAAGGTAAAAAAAAAATAAATCCCAGTTATTCCGAGGAATAACCAAGGTTAAATTGATTTTTCAAATTTAATCGTCTTTTAATTCAAATCCGCTAAACGCTTGCAACGCTGACTTACTCGAAATTAGACCGTCGTTTCTAATTTCAACATTGCCGCTGTCACTCTATACCTGACGCTGGCTCCGCAAGACAGTGAACCGTGGGTACTGTAGTATACGTCTTTTGCACAAATAAATGATTGCGCGTCGCATCTCTTATTGATAAATTTATCGATATTTGACGAGTCGATAGATCTTTTTTGGTGATCAAATAGCGAAGCAAAGGGATCTATTTTAACGTATATTTGGTTTTTAGCCGTTTAAGGCGGTTTAACTACTTATTCGATCTTGTTCAATTCATCGATATCGTGACTAGCTTTGTAGGCGTTTACAGTGTTAGCCGGGAGATTAGACTCATGATTTTCGATGAATTTATAAACGGCCAAATTTATGTGATCGAGTACGCTTGACGTAGGTTCTTGTATCTGGTAACAAATTTGGCGGCCTTGGATGTTTTCGGGAGTTTTATCTCGGGTGCCATATTTGTAAAGTGGGTTTATACCGTAACATGGTTCTATCGTCATAATCAACAGACGTTTGTTTTCGCCGTTGTGATAGTAAAAATGGGAAAAGTGCATTGGTTCACTTTGGCCCCTTCTTTTACCACGGGTTTCAGAATGTTTAACTTACTCGAGTCAAAGGGACCATAGGTAACACTGAAATCACACTTGTTGGCATTAAGTCGCTCGTGGTCATTTGAGACGATATACGTTTTACTTGACATGGTTCTATTTATATATAGGTTTTTAAAAATGTTTTCATTTTTATTCGGGTGAAATTTCTACTTTAATTAAATGTTCGAAGTCAGCGTCATATTCAATAATTAATCCAATTTTGTATAAGTCCGCGTCGAGTTTAGTCGATGAACCGGGCAGTAGCTCGTTCTCTCGCGCGTGCCTCAGCTTTTTATGCTTGCCGTCTACGACCACCACGTGATCCATTCCTTCCAACTCGACACAATTTACGCAGCAGGTGCAGTAGGTACAGCCAAAACACTCGATGCAATGGGCGCACTCGTAACAGTCCTCGCAACTGTCCAAGACATTTGAATTTCTGAAATCGTATGAATTAAAACAAGCCACGCAATTCATACATCTACCACAATCGTCGCTGGTGGAGCAGTCCTTACATCTGACGCAATCGTTACATTGGTGACAATTGTGACACTCTTTACAACCGATGCATTTGCGTAAACTTTTGGAATTTAAACAACGAAAGCAATCGTACGAATCTATCAAGTCGATCGAATTTCTCGTGTCTTTGCAAAAATAACAATTCACGTTTGTAGTTTGATCTACCATTTATTTTTAAGTAGTGTTTATTATTGTTTTTTTTTTATCAATTTTTTTCTCGCGAGTGATAATTCCCAGCAAGTGGATCGGATGTAGGTCAAAGGCCTAGAATCTCCTAAAGGTCACCCATCACACCAGCAAAAGGGGAGCCGCGATGGGTGTCCTTGGGAGATTTTCCCGAGATTTTTGGGTCGTATAGGTACCCAAGGCCGGTGTGATGGGTGATTTTTAGGAGATTTCCCGAGATTTTTGGGTCGTATAGGTACCCAAGGGTTTTTGTGGTCCCTAACTCTCTTATTCTTACTACTTGGTTTGTGTTTATACATTTTGCTGGACTAGGTTTTCTCTTCTTTGCTGATTCATATTTATTTATGTGCAGTAAGCAAGTATCAATTTCTTTCTAAGAAATGTTTTCAGTACGTAACTTAAAATTCTGGGTTCACAGTTTGAACAGTAAAACCTGTGCAGTGAACCATGTTTTCCCCGGACGACTTCACAGCAATAGCGCCCTCGGTTGTACAGGGAAGCATGGATGATTTTTGATTGTTTTAAAAAGTGCACTTTTCAATGAATTTAAACAAGATAGGAATGACAAAGAGAGAAGAACATAACATTGAAGAAGAATTGTGTCTTAGAAAAATTCATCGCATATACACTTTAAAACAAATTTGCTGGTCAACAATAATTTCGTCAATTAATGTTGGATAATTGCAAAATTTAATGACGGATTGTACCTGTAATTAATTTAACTAATTAATGAATCCCTCCGATGCCCGACCTGATATTTTACTGATCATGGACCGTCAAATTGTGAAGGCCACTTATAATCATACCCCGACCCCAAATACCTTTTAATGGCATTTAAATTGATTTAAGGGTGTCTGCCAATGCCTACCAATAAAAAAGAGAGAAAAAAAGGTCAGAATAAGGTCGCAGTAGCTTTTATCCAGTAAAGAGGGGGCACCAAGTCAACAAAATTGTGACCCCCCCGCAACGTGAAACCCAGACAGCTGTCTAGACAGCTCAGAGACACATCAGAGAGACCGACAATGATGTATGGCAGACTCTGCCTGGCCAGGGCAGCCTTTGTGTAAAAAAATCCCATAGGGCCATGTGGCAAAGAGATTAGTATGTATTCCTATGGGACTTGGCAAGAGGCTGGCTCTGGCTGGCTCTGGTGAAAAGGATACCAGCCAAGGGGAAATCCCTACCTCCAAGGCGACTGAACTAGGTTATTCAGCATCGGGAGAGGTAGGATTAGATGTAAGGTCTTTGCATTTGGCCGTAAAGAAATTTAATTAAGAAATTTAAAAAAATGGCCTTCAGCAGTTGACGGACCGGAGGGAGCTCATATCACACGTAAACCCATTGACACGTGGAATACATGTACATAGTGAAGGCGGTTCTTTACGAAGAGTGTTGAATTAGTATGAAGGCGGTTTTTCACAAATATATATATATATCTCCAAATATATCTCCTATATCTCCAGTGAAAATGTTGGTGTAGTCTATCTCTTTACTTACCTGCACTGTAAAAACTCCGGTGTTAAAATCAACACTTTTGGGTGTTATCAGATGACCACACCACAAGGTGTTACTTTAACACTTATGATATTACGTTGCACCTATAAGTGTTACAGTGCACTAGAAGGTGTTACAAGTAATACCAAATAACACCAAAATCTTAACACCAGTGAAAATGTTGGTGTAGTCTTCTGATAACACCGCGGGTGTTAAATTTAACACCCCAGTTTTTGCAGTGTGTACTTCCTATAGCTAAGAAATAATGACCGACAGAAAAGACAGTTGAGTTTTCGTAAGTCAAATAATTACACACAATGTAATATTGCTGAAGCACACCGATCTTTAAGTATTTTGGTTTAAAAAATACTTAAATCTGTAAGATACCATTGCGAACAATTTTATTATTTCCTTATCATTCAACTCAATGAAGTATTTCACCATATTTTTTGGCCAATTTCCATGAAGTCAGTTAAGGAAAAAAAATACCAAGACTGAGGGTGAAAGACCGCATTTGCCATGCTCTTTCTTGCGAACGCACACTTTAAAAATGACTGCTCTGGAAAAATGTAGCCAGGATGCTAGGTAACGTATAGGTTCCAATCTATAACTTGTTCACACAACGGAAACCTCATCAATATTGGAAACCATTGGAGGAGACGATCTGTGATGACAATAATGATATGCCGTCATGAGCTCCCTTTGTCAGCTGCGCCAAATGTTTCATATCGGCATACGCATAAATTTTACGTTGAACGCTGCCACTTAGACGTCGTTTCAAATCTGGTGAGCAAACATTGGAAGGGAATGGTATACGACAGTTTTTTTTAACCAATTTATGTGATCTTCATTTCACTTCCTTTCCCATTGTCACTCCATTCCCTGTTTTAATATCAGAAATAAGTAACCACCAAAAAGTCCTTCACCATCCGTTGTTCAAGCAGGAAGTTCAGCCCCACTCTTAGTGTGACTGTCAAAACCAATACGAGCTCCTTTCCTTGAGTACTAGTACGAGTACTTTGGTAAGAGTATGAGTGCGAGTAGAGGGCAAGTTTTTCTTGAAAGTACGAGTACCAGTACAAGTAGATTCTCATGAGTACCGAGTACAGAAAGAATTATAAGAATATAAGAACGGGTACGACGACGAGTGCGAGTTTTAATACGTACTGCACAATTGGACATTGGCTTTTCCAAATTAAGGTGTTTCCCTCCGTTGCGTCGTCTAGGATTAGCGCTTCCGTAGGTGGAACACTAGACACAATGAATGGTATTAATAATTAAGACCTGCTGGCGTAGATGGGAGACTGAATAGAATGGATAGAATTGGTAACTAAGACCTGCGTAATTGAGCCTGCACAACATACACCATACAATACCTTTTCGGGTAGCAAAAAATTTATTAGGTAGGCGATCACGACCACAGTTGTGTCATTTCCTGGAATGAAACGCGATTGATAGGTTCCCATTTTGCCTGCTCCTTTGGAATTAGGTGTCTTCTGGCGTTTAGCTTGTTTACCCTTGAAATTTACAGGACCGGAGCTTGTTTGGACGTCAGCTACTTTGGGCTGAAACTTTCTCGAAGTTGAACTTGTTCGGACTTGAGACCTTTGGAATAGAATTCGTTTGGGCTGGAGATAGCCCAAACACAAGTTCATTGGCTGGAGTTCGTTTGAACGCAAGAAGATTCGTACTTCAGGTCATTTGCATTTCACTTGTTATCCTATGGAAGACTTTTATTACAGCCAGCACTTGAAGTTGATAGGTAAGCTAAATGTTAAATAACTCCTTTTCGTTTGAGTTCAGCGCCATCATTCGTTCGATATTCATTGATCTAATGGACAAGGTTTGGATAGCCTATGTAAGTCGTTCAAGTAAAATAAAGTCATTCAAGTTCACACGAAATGCAATAGATTCAAATTTGCTACATTCAAATTGTTACAACTGAAAGATGCAGTTACCACTTTCGGACCCGATTGCATCGGAATTGCATCCAAATTGTTCCTAATTGGAAGACTTAAGTTCAGGCTAGGGGTTCAGTGCCATATTTCTGAAATCCCTCAATTCTTTTGCTCTCACAACTCTCTAATGTAGGACATTTTGACTGTATAACTCATTAATGAGCTAGACGGACGCATTTGTGGCCCTTTTACAGGGATGCACCCTTAGATTCTCCGATATATACATGTAGTCGGAGTACATTAATAGGCTTTGGAGGCACTGGGACCCGCAAAAGAAATCTCCCGACACAGCTTCCAGGTAGTTTACGACAGAGCAATACCCCTTGCAATGTCAGGCTTGTGGTGTATGAAATCGGGCGTGTGGGTGTTCCCCAATACACGTGAGGGGCAACAAATTGTATGTACACCACGATGAAGCCCAACGTGGAAGTCTTTGCATGTCTAATAAATTCAAAAGTGATTCGTTATACAAGTGGAACTGAACATTACATGAATCAAGCTCAGACACATTATAGTTTGAAGCAATCCTATGTAGGCCTTATAGTGTTAAACGGTAAAACAAAAGTCAGGTTCATCGTAGCCCAGTATGTATTGATAAACTATAGATAAAGCAGTAATAATCGATAACTCAAATTGCCTCACCCTTAGAAGGTGTCATTATTCAAATTTTCCCGAAGTGTGACCTCTTTGCTCAGAATATGCAGAGAAACATGATGTAAGTTTGCTTTCACAACTGTGCAAATACAGTATGTATCGATAAAATATCCATAAAACATAAATAATTGATAACTCAAATTGCCCTACCATGACAGGGTGTCATCGTTCGAATTCTTCAAAAAATATTTCCTCCTTATCCAGAATATGCGAAGAAACAATGTATATCCAACAAAACATGGTGTGATCTGGACATTGCCTTGTTTTCAAAACCCTACCCTGCCCTAATTAAGTTTGGTCTAGTCAATTTTAGTCTAGACAACCTAGATTCATGCTAGACAATATCAAATCATAAATGGGGGTGGGGCTACATCTATTGGTAAACAAATCTTGAGCGTGTCCATGGTAACTGGAAGTTTATATGCACCTTAATGACAAATCTTACCATGTAAAGAGTTTTCGCAGATTGTATAACTTGTATTTGTTGACATTTTGTCGTTTGGGATCCAAATTGGGAATGGAAGCATCTTATTTATTTTATTTCTATTAGTAGTTGCTGGCCGGGAATGTGCTTCAGGTTAGGGCGCGGTCTGTAACACGGCAGATGTAAGCTGACTGAGCAGTCGCGTTTACATGCGAGTCGACAGTTTGTGGACAAATCGACCTTTCATTTAGGAACACTGACTGCGTTTGAAGTCAAAAACAGGCAACCCGTGCAGGCGTTTCCGTGGCCATACGGTCACAAAGTTGGCTTTCATTGTCTTAAATTAAGCCTGTGAAAACTGAAAAGTAGATGTCACGGAGCCCCGATTTTGCGTCTTTGGCTAATGAATGTGACAGCTAGCACGCTAATCGAACTGAAGCTTAATTAATTTAAACACGAATTATGCTAGCCTATTTCAGGAACTTTCACGCACAGAAGAAGAACAAAACACACACAAAACAAAATAAAAAAACAAACAAACAAAACAAAAACTCAAGCAAAGCCCCAAGGATGGCGACAATTTAGTTTGAATGACCGGACGATTCTGGAATGACTAAAACGCACGCGGGTGTCCTGAGTATGAAACTGAATATGACAATGGGGAAAATGAACCAACCAAATAAATAAAATGAAACAGTTATTGCTGAAATTACCAGGCGAATGTACATTTTTTATGTACATTACAGCTTTTGGTTTTCTGTTCTTCTCTAATTGGGTTTATAATCTTTTTGAGGGTCTCTTTTTCTCTTTTGTGGTTTACAATAAAGTCAAAAACGGAAACACCATAATATTTCCTTCCAAAGTATTGACTTATTCGTCGTAAAAATGCGGCGAGGGGCCCGCGTTCACCTACAGATAAATAAATAAATAATTAAATAATTTATTGCCGATATTCGTGGATAATTTGCAAAGACAGTATGAGACAAATTACTGGGGTAATTTTCGTGACAGGTTTCGATTTTTTCGATGAATTCCTGCTTCGCAGTTTGGTCTACTATTGTAAATTGATTTTGTTTCTTTGTGTCGGCGCCACAGTCAGAGCACATATCAATTAATTTTTTGGCTTGCTTAGTTTATGGCTTCCTGGATTATCGGTTATAATAGGACTCCACCGTTCCGTGTCACGAACCACACATTATGTATCTACATGGCGAGTCTGTCCAATCCTTGTTCTTTCTCATCAACCACAACAAGTAATATGGCAAAAGCAATAATCACTGAAAATTAAATTCCACGATAAAGGCAAGGCCACAGCGTGTTGAACAAAGGAGGGGAAAATAACTTTAGTTTGGTGATTAATTTTCGATATTACCAAGTGATGATGGGCAGCAAATGATCTTTATTTTGTAAAGAATTAATTTTAAGCTGCAACAAACCGTACTCGCAACGCTCCCCAACAGAAAGGGGAGGCGATATTAATTAATATTTCATTACATGCAGTTCCAAAGGAAATTATCGAGTATGGTTTCGGGACGCTTTCTGACAAGACCAATCAGCCGACAAATTAGAAACTACTGTGAGAGTGGCCCTGTGATATATGCCAGCGAACCCTCACACTAAAAGGCAGTTGGAATCCTAACAACAAAATCCTTCTTTTCGTTAACTTGCTTTATTTATTTCTGTCAACAAATATAAGAAACTAAAATGTGACTCTAATCAGTCATCTTAGATGGTAGTCGCATACAGGTCGCTACGTATGTCAATGGTTTGACAATATGGGCGCCATCGCCAACAACATGAAAAAAGAAAACAAAATTAAATGTAAATATTAATAAATAAAAAAAACAAAGAATAAAAAATAAATAAATAGAAATAAAACAAAACCGGGAAAACACAGATAATTTAAGAACAACAAATAAAAATAAAAGAATGAACAAAAACACTCAAAAATAAATAAAGTGAAGGATGAGTAAAATGAGAAAAGATCAAACTATAAAACTTAAAAAATAAGAAATAAACACCATAAAATATTGATAATTAAAAGATAAATTAAGAAAAGAGAAGAAAAAGTGAAAAAAGAAAATTTTGTGACAAAAATGACAAAACCTACCTGATTTATTATTTTAAAGAAGTAAAAAAAGCAATCTCGCAAAACAAAATTGTCACTTGCAAGACAAAGTTGTATCTCACAAAACAAATTGTATTCTCGTAAAATAACTGACCTACTACGAACTATGGTGTACTATTGACGAAAAACATTTCTCTATCTCTTTAGCCTCCCTCCAGGCGACGCAACTATACGCCGCGACGGCACGACGGCTCCCTTGCGTCATGCCGCTGGGTCGCACCGTCGCCTTCTTGCCATTACGTTTGTACACACACGACACGTCGTGTCGTGGGGTCGCCCGTCTCGTCGTGCTGCCTTAGGTCCTTTCCATGTTGCATTTTTTCCCGCCTAAACGTCGCCCCTTCGGTCGCCTGTCGCGTCGTACGTCGTGTCGTGCATCGCGTCGCCTATTACGTCGCCTGAAGCACGACGCAACGCACGACACGACGCACGATGCGATCGACGCGTCGTGTGTGTACAAACGTAATGGCAAGGAGGCAACGGTTTGACCCGACGGCACGACGCAAGGGAGCCGTTGTGCCGTCGCGTAGTGTAGTTTTGTCGCCTGGAGGGAGGCCAGAATCTTACTTAATTTTGTTCGGGGTCTTTTTACCAGAAATTTTAAACCCCAAAGGATGTCTCTTTTGTTTCTGGCACCATTTCTCTACTCTCCATCCACTCCACATCCCTCCATGAAAATTACTGCGAAAAGGAACCATAGTTAAAGCCCTTTACTTATAAACAGGTACGTTTCACCACTGACCTCAATTTACAGAGTAAAAGCAACATGCAGTATGGAATGGCAGTTGAAATTGAATCAGCATATTACAGACATGATTTTCTTCATGTACTTGCGCAACAAACTGTAACATGTCTTCTGTCCTAATGTAAGTCCTTCACAGTTACAGAAACCTACATAGAAAAATATGCCGTATATGCAGAATGCACATGTACTACACATGGATTCGTTTCAATTCTTATAACAGCAACATTTAAATTAAACTTGTTTTTGTTTTTGTACTAAACATGAAGACATTCATGACAGAAACAATCATTCATGCCTCATGCCTTATTGCCTTCACGTTACCAGTACAGTTGAAATCCCAAAGACTCGACATGATGGACTTAGGCAGGCGAAAAGCCTGTCACTGGGCCAAAGAGTTCCATGGCTCTCCTAAATTCTAAAGTTGGCCAATTTGCATCACTGTTGCAGAGATGATCTCAGCCAACCTTTCACTCCACGTGCTCGTCTCAAATCCAAAGTCCTTAGTGGAAGCAGAGGCATTCCTAATTGAGAAATACAACTTGGCAGAAAAAAAAACAGAAAAAAAATGGAAGAATCAACAATAACAGGTTAAAGAACGAACAACTTAACATCCAAAAGGAAAGAATTTTAGGTTAAATCACTTTGGGTCTAATTCACAATTTTTGAAGGCACTCTGATTCTTGTCCCATCTCAGTGTAGATAGGTAAACTCCAGAGGAATAAAACAAGACATTCGGTGCAACTTCCCAAAAAAATTTCAAATAATTTAAATTAATTTGAGCACAATCCCCATCCTTCACGGTCACATTCCCGACGCGAGCCTCTCACAGAGGTTCTGTTCATTTTTGGAGACTCTACAGAATATTTTTCTCCGCCGTATTCCCGACTCATTATTGAGATATTGCACTCTCCGTGGCTTACTTATAAGCTTCCTGGAGGGGGAAGGCAAAGAAAGTGGCCTAGTGATAGGGGTTCCAGACCAGTTGGGTCGCTCAACGAACTGACTGCTAGTGGTCCACTGTTAGAGATGGCCAGTGCTTCCATTAGGAAAGATGCAGAGACTCATCATTGAGCCGAGGGCTCCAATCCTGGGCAAAGTTGTTGGGACTCGTGTCCATGGCCACGCCCTCCCCGGGTTGCACAGACCATAACCAATGCACGTTTCAGAGGAAAATTATTAACTGCGCATGTCTTATTTTCAGGGCCATTTGCATACGTAATAAGGGCCATGAGAATTCTTGCCAGGCAAGCAACTGCTTCATTTCATGAAATGTACGTCTTGTTTTCACTTTTTGGAAATAAAAGTACCTGACAAAAAAATTTTCATGGTAAGATAAGGCCTTTTCCTAACGTGTTTTGTGAAAATGAAATTGAAAAATAGTACCTGAGTGATCAAAACTAGTGATTTTTGTGGAAAGCGTTTTGTAAGAAGTAGTTTCGATTTTTGAAGGCTTGAAGCACAGAATTTGAAGTTTTCCTGAGATTTTCAAAAGTGGGCTGTGGTGGAGAAAGGTGTGAAGCTTTTAGATTTACTGACGGTTTTCCACTAGATGTTTTTTCTCTTCCCAACCGGATGCGTTTTGCATATAGACTTGACTCAGCACCGATTCCATTTATCCCGCATAATCTATACGTGCTTGCGAGCGTAAGATTCAGACACTCTGGAACAAAGGACGAACGCAAAACTACAGTAAGTTAAAATGAAAGCAAGTTATTGAAACCAAGGTCTATCGGTCATTATGGCATTGCCCGGAAATGTTGAAATTCACGATTATAATCACCGGCTCCGATACGCGCGAGACATGCTGTTGCTCACAAGTGTACCGTATGTACCGTGCACGGTACGTGGCTTGATCGGTTTTGCGCACGTGAAGCACGTAGATCGTGCTGCGTGGAAGTGTCTGTATTTTTAACTCAGTTTTAGTCAAAAACATCTAACTAGACAAAACCAACTTTACATCTAACTAGACAAAACCAACTGTATTGTGTGGTTGAGATTCTGGCCTGTCGCAAGCGGTGTGTCGTTGTTCTGGGTAGACTTCTAAAATTGAGAAATTTAGTGGAAAAAAGACCAAGAGATCGAAGTTGAAAATGGAAATATTTTATCACCTTAGCAACTAGTTTGAGCCTAAGTTTCATTTTTATGTAGCATTTCTTTTCCTTATTCTGCGGTGTTTTATTTGGTGTAAGCCTTCTAGAGCACATACAGTGGGTTTCAATGTGATCGTTTGTTAATTTGTGCAACCGAAGTCTTCAAAACGAAAAGGCTCAACAGAGGATTGGCAAGTTACTAAGGACATGTCCGCATGGTTCACAAGGGTTTGGTCAAGTAACTGCCGCGCAGGGTCGATGCCGTTAATTTCCACACGTCGAATGGGAGTGATACATGGGAATTGACACTAGCATCGAACAGTTTCCACTGGCGAAAAGGTCATCAACATGCGATCAGCTCCGCTGTAACCCACCCCATGGCAACAACTTAAGCTTGACTTTTTTTGGCCAGTTGAGGTAGCCCCAGCCAATCAGCTTTGCCTCGTGGTGCTTGACAAGCACTCCATACGGCCAGAGATCGCTACAAGTGCAAACACCTCTGCCACTGTGATCATTATCCATTTTATGTTCGTAAAATGAGGCCATCTATAACTCTTAACTGCCAATAGGCCACCGTTTGTATCTTACCAGTTTGCCCACTTCCTCACCAGGCATAGTATCGAGGACTGTGTAACTGCCCGATCCAATCAACAGAAGACCACATTCTACATTAACACTAAGCGTCGACTGGTGAGTGGGCTAGGATTAAACGACGATTAAAACATACTCAAGAAGGACAGTAGCACTCGTCTCTTTTGTTCAGATTTGTTTCACAAACCAAACAGACAAGGGCACAAGAAACATTAATAAATAAAACATTAATTTATTAAAAAAAATAATAAGCCGGTGCTCAGGGAGTGGGAATTTACAGATTAAAGTTCAGATGATTAAGATGATTTTGCCATCCCTTTCCATACATTTCTTGTTTATTTTGTGAAATTCATTGATGTGCCGCTTTTTGATCACTGAAACTATACTTCCACCCACAGAGAGATGAAATACTTGTCCTGTTTGGTTCAGGAGATGTGAAGGAAGAAATAAATTTTCTTATAATTGTTCCTAGTCTGCCTTACCTTCAATCAATAACTTTTATATCTTGGCGTACACTTTCGACATGGCACGAATGCTTTGCCAAGATAAAGTTAGGAAATTGTTATGCATGGGGGGCATTTTATTTTAATTCAAAATTAAAAACATGCCAAGCATAAATCAATAATTGACCTATTTTTTGAACTGTTGACATTCAGAATAACTTTGGACAAACTATGTAGAGTGTTTGGGTCTGTGACAAACATTTGAAATCTCGGTTCACAAACCTCAAAAAGCATACTTTTTCGGTATCCCTTAATTTTCCCCATTCTTCTTACATTCAGAAGCTGACGTACTGGTTTCAGCACCTCCGCGATGGCGCCGGCTTCACTGATGGTTACCATCGCATTAACCTTGTGCTCCGTTAATGGTGTATACTCTACGAGCTTTCGTGTCGGTGAGGCATACGCAATTATGATTGTTATTGTTAGATCGAATATCTCCAGTAATTTTATTCCACTTGAGAGCGCAAGGGCGCCAAATTATTGTTGATTCTGACCGAAACATTTCGACTAACACATGAAAATATATTCAAAACAAGAAAAGCCGGATGTATTGAGTAAATGCTCATCGTCTCATTTCTCCTTCGAAGTGTGTTGCATTATTTATCGAGTAAACTAAATTTTCTCCTCTTAAGTGCAAATCTTTTACTACAGCACTTGAAGATACAGATTTTGTTTCAATAAATGTCCAATTGTTTGGCTATATAAAGGGTTTTGGGTACGTTTTTCATATTTATGCTATTACGGGATGCTTTTCTGCATTTAACAACTTACTGAAATCAACTAAGAAGCAGATCCACGGCGGAACTTACCGTCTGTTTGCTGGAAATAATTGCGCACGCTGCTTGTGAGTTGGGGGAAAATCTGACTCAGAATCACTAAATGTGTTCTTAAACTGTCAAAGTGCCCTTTAAAGATAATATATTTCACTTTTCTGGGGGGGGGGATCCGCCAAGAATACTAGAGTCGATATCCCGAGAGCTACACCAGCACCTGAAATAGCATGTACTGAAATTCGGGTTAACTGCGCTCCATTAAGAAAACTCCTATTATTTTACTCTGTTTTGAAGCGGTGCATCAGCATTTTTGATATATGCACCCTTCGACTCTTTTTTATTTACACTACAGGACTCTAACCTGAGGGCTCATAGCTATGTAAAGTGTAGTAACTAAACACTGGACAGCAAAAGTACAAATGCACGAAAGCTTTAAAGACCAGCGTTCCTTTTCAGTGCCTGTATACTGATTCTTGAACTGTATACATTATGTCAGAAGGAAGAAAATCCTTTTGTTAAATGGCTGGAAGAGATACCCCTGCTTTTCCTCCTTTCATGAAAAAATGCCACAATGTCACAACCTCCACTGTTCTTTTCGACATTGTTTAACTGTATGCACTTACAGTTTGTGATACATTCAAAATAAAACCCTGTCCTCTTGAACGAAGTTTGTGATTTGGCCAAAGAAATCCCAAATAGTTTAAAACAATTGCGTCATTTTGTATTCAATGTTGTATAAATATAGGTAAATTTTTCACACAATTTAATGTTTTTATCTGTTCGTGTCTACTTTGATTATATGAGTATTCTTATTTCAAATTACATACCTTCGTTAACCAAGACAAATGCCGAGCAAACATTCAGTAAACTACTTATTATTTGCCTTGATTGCACTCTGCTCTCCTTGTTTTACATAGGTCTACAATTTGAAAAAAGACTAAATATCCCATTTTTCAAACTTGTGTTTCCATCTATTGAAGTAATGTTTATTTCCCTTTTCGTGCAAGAAATTAGTAGAACTATTTCTGTGAATATGTTGATTCAGTTCTTTATGTCATTTTAATCGCTTTTTCGACCTTTTTTTTCTTGTAATACATTGTGCTAAATATGTCTGTGTATAATGGTTGTACACCATCCGATGAATTTGATAGAAACATTCCTGAAATCAATCGGCCTAAGATTAATTTAGCCTTAACATTGTATCGATGGTCATAAGGTGAGACAAATATTGGAAAAAGACTGATTATCTGTTAGAATAAGCTGTTACTGTAGTCTTTTCGTGTTCCAGTCTTCCAGACACAACATTTAAAATTATTCCTTATGAATTTGAACACAAAAGTTTAAAAGGTAAGGGAAAATCTCTATTGCTTAGGAATATTATAATGCTTTCCACAGTTGTATTGCCATCTGAAGTATTTGACGAAGTGTTGATTTACTGCGAAGACGGGTCTTCTGCGACTCCAGACGCTAGATGTAACCGGTTTCAAGACTGCCTTAGCGGAAAAGACGAACACGATTGTGGTAAACAGTTTCGTGCCTTACCCACATATTGTGCATTTTCATTGTCTGAGAGCTAGTCGCATGGCTCTCACTATTTTGCTGTATGGCCAAAACAATCTGTGGCGATCAGATAAATATCCGGTGTGGCGTCACCTTAGTTAAACCACGCCTACTGCGCAAAGGAAATTACTGCACAAAAGAGAATCAGAACCACTCTACAAGTACGAAATGGGACAGAGGGTACCCCCTTAACAAGTCCAATCCCCCATACGCACCCCTGCCTATTGTCAATTAACACATCCCCCTTTGATGTCTGTCCCGTAGTTAGCTTCATATGAGAGCCACTGGAACTGGAACGCATCTTTCGTGTAATCAATAAGTGCATGAGCATGTCCATGTATGGCAAACGAACCGAATGTGCAAGACCACCGACATTGTAACTAAATGCTACTGGGGTTGCTGATGCCACAGGTGTCAAAATTACCAGCTTTTTAACGAGATTTTACGAGGAAATCTATAGAAAACCAATAGTGAGATCCCTCATCTTTTTATTAGTGGCAAGTGATTGAATAAATGTCGGTCTCACTTTTTTCGTTAGATCTTCGGTTAAAACTGAGAAGACGAATTGATGATGTTATCATTTGGCACCCAATGTCACATTAAAGGTCCACATTTTTAAAGGTTTCTTTATTACAGAACTACGACTTTGATTGGAATTAATATTGGCATGTGACTACGTCTATGTTAAGGAATTGAGAAGACGTAATCGATACCCTTATCGCGGGGCACATGACACCATCTTAAAAGTGCACTTCTAAGTTTCCATAACAAGATAACTGTTCGTCTGATTAAGTTCAGCCTTGTAGAACAAGATGTGTCACATCTGTACGTGAAAGTGAAATTGAGTTAACGGCGTGATATTTTCATCGCTGGCTACGTGACGTCATCCGAATTGTGCCTACAAGTAGAGGTTGTGCAAATGTTGGTTTATGATTGTCATTTGTTGGATTTATGTGAAGGATTCCAAGCGAAGTCGTGTTTGATGGTATTAAATGTATTTTGTTAGGTCTGATTAATACACAAATCATTTACACAGATGACTTAAAATGGAGACCAAGACCGGTCTGTTTTCGACATTGTCTAGACAATGTTCTAGACATTGTTCCAGACAGCTAGATACAGCTTTTCCACTATTACTCGAAGTTAACTTAAGTTGCTTCAAGACGCTTCACACGATGGGACACAGAGTTAACACCGTGACGATTTACGGTCTACTAAGAGGACCATGTCAGCAGCAACAACCTAATAACTATTCCATGAACAGCCTCTGAGGAAGTTTCCTGTTATAACCTATTCCATTAAAGCTTTTTTACACGTATTTTATGATCAGACAGGCGAACTTTTTTTTTATTTTTGTTTTTTTTTCAGAAAGCGTACTTTGTCCGTCTGTGTGCAGATGTACTTATTCGAGAAGTCAGTGTTTTCAGGGCTGGAATCTTCAAACCATTCGTAGTTTAAACAAGACAATCTGTTGGCTGTAAGTTTCACTTGTTTCTGCACAAAAAAGGTCTAGTGGCCACGATATTCTACCTTGCTTATTGTACTTGTCGCATTTTCCATTTAATTATTTCTTTAGAATACTTTTTTAAAAACAATTGTGGATTAGCCGGTGAACAGTCCGTTGCATTGTACTTACCTAACGTTGTTTACTGGACGCAATACCTCAATTTAATACCTTGAAAAAGTTTAAAAGAAGTTCTCGTGGGACGCCTTGACAAACTGAATCACTTATTAGGCATTTTACCTGTTGGTTTACCAGTGATTTGCGAACAATGATATATGCAGAGATCCAACCCCAAAATCCATCCCACAAACGTAGCCCACAATCAACACCCACGCACCACTGAACACTGCCGGCCAGCCAGCAAGTCCTGAGACTGCCTTTTGGGTCTGGATTAGCTGTTGTTTGCCTTTAGATGTTTATGAAGTGATAGTGATTGATTGACAACCAAAATATCAGCGGCAAGAATATCTAAACAAGAAAGATCGGGTTTGTACACACTCGAATAAGGCTTCCCTGGAATGCCAGGTTTCTGAGGATTGGTGTGGTCTCTGGATGGCTACCACATCGAAGGTGTTCGCACAGGCTCAAAATAGGTGGGGTGAATGAGGATTACATAATAGTCTCAGAAATGAGACTTTTTATTAATTAAAATCGATTTTGTTTTTATTCTTGAATTGGGATAGATATGGAAGGTAAACCTACAAGAGTGCAAACAGTAACTGAAAACTGTAACATTTGGCAAGTACACGGTAAAGTGCATGAAATCACATTCAAAAGTTAGATTGTTTTGTTTGCCCTTCGTTTTTATTCTATGTGCGTTAAACATATAGAAGCGGGACTTGAAGCAAATACTTACAGCTCACTGTTTTGCCAAAAAGGGGATTATTTGTAGGTTTTGAAAATGCTATTATGGCCAAGTTACAAGTTTAACGGGAATACGCATGTATAGGTTTAAGCAACACTCAACGTGAGCTCAAAATGACATTATTAAAAATGGGTCAGAGATTGCCGTCGTTGGGTCGGAGTTGGTCTGGGTCCGACTTGGTCTGGAAACAGGAATCGTGAAAAAGCAGCCAACACATTTTGTGTTTTTTTGTGATGTATACAGGGATCTGCTGAACGGTAACATCTCGGATTTAGAGCCCGGCATTTTCCAAGGATATTCCACCCTGCGCGATCTGTGAGTGATAATATTGTGTGCTTGCTTTCTGTGTATTTGTACGACAACTTACATTAACTATAACACCAGGCATTGTTTCCTCAGTTGGAATCAAGCTACTTATGAAGTTCGAGATTCTTCCCCTCCCTTTACCAAAGTTTGTTACATACACGTAGTCTACAACAAAGAAGGTCTTACTTTTTGCATTTACTAAAAGCACTCCAAAGATAGTTTGGTACTTGTTTGCAAAGATGACACCCACACCGTATGGATACGTGCCAGGCCCCTGACAAAACAAGCATTGTGGTCCAGGTGGCATTTCATCAGCCACAATACAAGAAGGAATCAACTGAAGGACAATATGGAAGTTACAATTCCGTATAGATCACAACCGTGCACTCACTGTGGCCTGACCGACAACCGCCTGCAGAGAGGAAACGCCCAGCCCACTGCGAGACTTTCAACAAACGCCGGAAATAGAACCACTTTTCCGCTTGCCAAGCTGATCGACCACGCGAACAAAGCAACCAGTCATCCCAACCCCCCCAAAAAAATCTACGAAAACAAAAAGACGAGCATGAAAACAAGTAAATGTCGTCTGGCGACGAGATTTCAATAATCGCCTTAATACAGCTAAAACAAACGCAAAAAGCATCCATGTTGGCTGCGCAGTCACCTGTTGACCACGATGATGTACGCATTGACCCAGAGCGTAGAGCAGACGTTAACATCATATATGATGTTAACGTCTGCTCTACGCTCTGGGTCAATGCGTACATCATATAGGCGAACACCATCACAAGACACCATAGCACAGACCGAGTAATCCACATAGACTACAGGCCAGTCAAATCAAGCTACACACCATTCAGAACGACTTTACCTATGAAAGGAAATTCCAGACGATAATCAGTAAAAATATACGTGGAACTACAGCAAAATTTGTTGTCAGCAACAGCAGAATCAACTCGGCCCCACGTTCAATTCAATTCAATATAACTTTATTATCCCACTAAAAGGAATTACTTTAGCTTTTTTTGCACACATAAAACAAATGTAAATTAAAAATAGAAACTTTAAATGTCAATAGTTGATAGCTACATGATAAAAACCTTACTAATACTATACGACAAACTGATCACTATACAACATTGAAAGTTATAAACAGAGAACGACGAAACTCCAAACAGATGACTTGCTTGCCAAAACGAATGACCTTCGGATTTCAGACAAGACTGTCACGACAATCACCAGCACGCTACATACAGCACAACATTACACACGGAAATTGACTGGGAAATACTAAAATATACTTTGGAGTAAAAGCCTGACCCAGGATATTAAGAATGACAAACAAATCTTTGTCAAATTCGGCATGAAACCAGAAGCAATACAATTTGCCCAGAAGCTGTTGCCAATCTTCAGAAATACAGTGGTAGGCCTTATGTATCGAGGGAGGCAACTTTGAGACAGTTATCGAGACGAGCCAGCGACACGGTGTTTCCCACTCGTTACGCAATCAAAGCCGGCATTCAGAAGGACGTCGAGAGATGAACTAGCTAGACATAGGCAGAACCAGTGTCGATATACGCGTTCCAAACAAATTCATTTAAGGGAAAATGATCACTAAAGGGCTAGTTGTTGAGGATTTTAAGTCAACGTTCCACGACTGCACAGTCTTCTCTCATCTTGAGATAAAATATGTCTAGGCCTATGTCACGAACACTTACTTGACGCAAAATCGTTAGGAGTAGTAACCTTCAGCCCACCACTGGAAGGGGAAATCTGAAAAATCTTTTGTGCCAAGTCATTTCAAGTCCTCTTTGATGAAACAACCTTCAAAATCTATGGGTACATTCTAAAATCAGCTAGACAACATTCTATAGGGGGAGAAACATCGAAAGATTCACGAAACTACAAGCAAGCTTGCAGAGAGCCCCACACCTGGGTATTACCATCAGCCTTATCTTCTTACACCAATTGTGGTCTTAAAATAATTGGCATAAGACTTCCTTTGGACTTCCACATCGGTCGTCTGTGCCAAAGGCTAGGACTGATCACTTGGCTGTGGCTTGAAAATAATTAGAAGAAAAATAAATAAAAGGAAAATTTCATGAATAGAAACTAGGCCCTTGTCTAATTGCTGGCAGTCAGCTATAATCCAACTGGGTGGACACAGTGGCAGACATCTGGTATCACTTGACAGTTCTTAAAGGATTACTGGACATGTACATGTACTGTAAAAGTGCAGTGGTACACATGGAAATTGTTATGGCAAAATAAACAGTACGTGCTTACGTGTATTTGTAACTCAAGTGAGTTAAACTCATCTGTCTCAAATTATAAGTCTTCAGTTGATGCCAGGCCCTGTTTACTTTTTACAGTGAGATGAAATAAGGCGCAACTTACCTTGTAGACTTGAAGGAAAAGACGTGTGGCTTGCTTTTTTATGGACCAAACTGATTTGCGACTTGAATTGTGACTGGACCAAATGACTTGTGACTTGGTTTAGATTGCAACAATTTACAAGTGACTTGACTTGGACTAGCAAATACTGACTTGCTACCACCTCTGTCACAAACCCCAGATACCTGTATTAGGGATATAGCGGCCAAACTCTCTATCTGAAGCAGGAAGTGGGCAAAATGACACAGATGTCGACTTTGAAGTGGTCTATGAACCAGTCTACACGAAGCAGCTCTCCTTGACACTTTTCCAGACACCCCTCGCTGGAGACTGGAACAGATGGCCCTAAGAAGATGATAAAGAAAGTCCTAGAAGTAGACCCTGCAGTTGTCATTGACCAAAAGAAAGAAAGAAAAAAATCCAGAAACTGCGACAAAAAATATGCGCTTAAGTTTGGAAAAACCGCACAAGCGACCTACCTTTATTCATTTGTGACCCGAAAGGAGCTCTACAGGCTTTGATTTAGATTTGGCTGTATCGACACGCTTTATTGCTACAAGAAAGCAACAAAGGGCTTTCTGAATTTGCCTACCTAGACGCATTTTCCAACCCTAGATCTACAGTGGATAATGTCAGAGTAAACAGAGAAGCTGAAAATGTCACGAAGTCGCTGAAAAAAGCAGAAGAGATCGACCGTCTCCAGATGAGTTAGGGAAACACCATCATCCAGGAGATGCACATCGGATACCATTCATACCCACACCCAGCGATTAACACCACACCGTGCGAAGCGCTAATGAGCAGACCATGTCGAACAAATGTTGGCCGTTAACCTGGAAAACAACCCAAAATGTTATGGCATAAACAGCACAATGAAAGGAAACAATAGAATACTGAAAACGAGAACAGAAAATCAACTCCAACTTCGTTGTTAGAGATGACGTCTCTCTCACACAGACAGATTTTAACGAATGAAGTTGAAAACGAACAGGTAATCTACATCGCATACGTGTACATCAGAACATCACATGAGTGACGTTCTGCTTTTTTAGCACACGTGGAAATTTCTCTATTATATGTTAAACACAGTCCATCCCTTTGTAAAGATAACCTACCGTGCGTTATTTTAAGACGTAATGTTGATTCTCGTCCTATTCCAGAAGCAATTAAAGGCCTTTGGCTTGCCCTTCCCTGGCACTCATACGTTGTAGATCTGTCTGTGTTGTTTGCTAATCCAAATGTCATTTAAGTCACAAGGAATTGCTGTTAACATATACATTTGGTGTCACTGATGACTGCTATATTAATATTGTTAGAAATGTTATTTACATTCCTGGGTGCATTCGAGATCTTTACGCGAGGAAACTTGTTTTGGGAAACCCTGGCGTGTCAATCGTGAATCTATTTCTTCGAACCAAAAGGGAGCTCAGTGCAATAATACTGGCCCGTGTAAATGGGAAGTAACAAAGACGAATTCATCACTGTTTGTGTTTTGAAAACGGAAGGGAGTTGTGAGCATTTCTAGATTAGATACAGACAAATAAAAAAGGCATACAGATTTAGAAACCGATCCGATAATACATCCCGTATGCAAATAGAATATGTTTAATTGCTGATGTCCAGCCCAGTCTTACGATACTTAGCCTGGAGCTTCAACCTTTTGACGCGCCTTTCGATACCAAGGTGTGTCATCACAGATGGAAGTGTCTTTCTCTTTCCATAAATTTTGTTTAAAGGTGCTCATTTCCCCTCTATTGTTCCCAAGAGGATGAGCTTCGTAGTTATCTGCAATAATTCTCTACGGAAAATGGCCTGCAAATTATCAATTTTCTTTCCAACTTTGCAGGTATTACTTTTTTCACTAATTTTCAATGATGTTACCCGTTAATTTGACAGGCACCTGACAAACGTTACCATCGGTAACATTGAGTCCAACGCGTTCAGTGGGCTGTCTCATCTCCAAAGAATGTAAGTTCTCTGCGATTTTTTTATGTATTTTGTCATTTTATGTCGGAGAGAAGACAAGTGTGTGCTTCTTTCCACAACAAGCCAATCTTTTTTTCAGTGCAAAAAGTCCTATCCCGGTTTGGAGTACTTTTGATAAAAACGCATTAAATGGTTTCTGTCCTCACAGTAATTGTGTTTTGCTGAATGACTCTATACAGGGAAATGTAACTTCTGGTAGATAACATATTTAAAATCATTTTTTCTGTCTGAGCTTTGGTATCTTCATCGAGTTTCAGTGAATGAGGTTTTTTAATGGAACCACAATTAGCATAAAGGGCACTATGCATATTCCGGTCAAACATCATAACCTGCAGGCTGAGATACGACATTGTACGCCCCATAGACACAACACGATGCCTCTTCGCTAATAATTTAGGAGATTATTCTCGTTAAATCACCAATTAGTATTGAAGCCCCTAATCAGCTCGAAGTTAGATGGAACTTCCCTCTTGCATCTAAAGCTTGTTATTAAAAGCGTTTAAAAGCAAATGCCATTGTGTTCAATATTCTTGTATTTTCCGCAAAGTTTGCGTTTTGTTCTCATAATATTCTCTACATTTGAGCATTTTTCAATTTAAAAAAATAAACGATATTAAGCAAGTACTGAATCTTGATCATTAGGCTTGACTTAGGGGCTTTTCGAATAACGTTCTTCAGGTTGTCTCATCGCAAAGAAGTGAACTCTGAAGAATTTTGAGATTCAACGTTTTGAACAAAGAAGGCTTTAAATGGCAGTTTGCGTTAAGTTCGCCCAGATAACGACGTTTTAGCACAAACTGGAAGGCGAGTTACTTCTGAACGCAAAGAGACTGTATTCATGTATCAGGCTACCTTGAATTGAAACTGATGCAGAAGTTCTCAATTCGGGAACATGATGAGAATAAGAATAAATCAACTCAATAAACGTTCATACAAATTAATGCCAGTTTTGGTTTAGAATAATTTAGAAGTCAATGATTTCTGAATGTTTAAAGGCTCATAAAAAATTAAAAGTAAGATTTTGATTTCAAAATAGACTGACACCAACCCACTGTAATAGATTACATTGAATACGATAAATCTCAGGGGATAAGATAAAAAATGCCTTCTCTGTGGCTTGCAATCAGTATATATCAATGAAATCCGCCAGTAATCATTGGTTGAATCTTGAAAACCACACATGAAAAAATGGAGTTATGATGTTTTTGCTCTAACGACGTATCGACATCAACGCTAGTCAAATGGCGATTTGTTTAGTTTCGTTTGGCTGCCGATTTTACTATCTGGGACAAATCTATAATCTCCCATGACTGCCACGTAGTGGATTTTACTTGATTCATTCTTATTTTTTGATTTGTCTGTTGTTTGATTTTGTTCGGTTTATCTGTAAGTTGAGTACGCAACGGCTACAGGCCTTGTTTCGTTGAGCGGACTGGATGCCCTTATATTCCTTATCTACGGTTTTGATATAATGCAACACGGATCAGAGATGTTTTTGCTTCTCTTAACTATTAGATGGCTGCCCCCGCAGTGAGATCTTTAATTAAAATATACGTTACTACTTTTCACTTATTTCTCAATTGTGTTACACTCTTTTTGTTTGACAGGAACCTGGAAGCCGTGAACATCGGAAACATTAAATCGAATGCGTTCAGTGGGCTCTCCTCGCTTTGTATTTTGTAAGTTTACTGGGATCATTGATTTGTGCTATTATAGAAAACAATGAAATCCAAACACCAGCTCTCATAGGAATTTCTCGGTGATAAATGTAGTCACAAAGAATAAGCATTAGGCTCCACGTTCAGAAAGCTGAATATAGCCTTTTACAAGGTAGAATCCCAAAAAACGGAAGTTCTTAAGATCATGTAATTTTGTCACCACTGCATGCAATGTTGTTAATAACATCTGCATTGTTTCGTGTGGGGCATCTCTGAATTGAAGTCAATACCAATATCGATAGGAAATTTTTCGTCGACATAAACGTTACAGTGTTTCGTCCCTCCAACGATTAATTTCTCAAATACACTCGCAAATCCAGTTGATTGAGCATGCATCTTTCCCCTCTCTTTGAAAAGGGGGTGGCGCGTTTAATCAAGGCACCTGTGTTTTGTTTTGCGAAAAACTAGAAAATGTGCCCTGAAAGGTTCACGCACATACGCCTGTAATGAAATACATTAAGATATATGCATCCGTATCATGAACCACTGTTCACTATTTCAGTCACTTGTTGTCAGCTGAGTGTTTCTTCTTCTTGTCAGCCAAACTTGGTCAGTCCCATAGACCGAGACCAAGACCATAGACCAATCCTCGTGTAGGGTTTACACAGAATTTCGTTAAACGTTACCTACCGGCGACGAACGGTCATTTGGTGAAATGTCTGGAGCGGCTTTCTCATGCTGATTTGACTTGCTAATTATAACAGAATATTAGCGTCAGTTGGTCGAACTCTGAGCGAATTAAGCCTGGCAGTGAGGAGTATACAATCACGCGAGTGTCGTGGCTGTATACATCTAACGTTGATGAAAAACTGCTGCATTTCTAAATTTGCTGCGTCCTTGATTTTTGACGGTAGGCTTTCAGAAACCAAGATCTTCTGGCCAAGTACAAATATTTTCTTACCGTTTTGCGCTCACGTGTCTGGTCCAAAATAAATTTTGAAAACTCCATGCTATTGAATCCGCCACTTTGCGTGAAACAGGTGAACAAACGCAGGAAAGATGGAGAAAATAATCAGTTTCATCACAAAAGCAGGATATCATGACGCGTCAAACTAAGACTGTCACAAAAGTGATTCTACGGCATTTAGTCTCTTGCTTTTCCTCAATTATGCATGGATTCCATAAGCCGTCGTCGGGAAACATTGTTACTGTTACTATTACAGTAAGTTTAGTTGGATATGGGATATTGGAGAATGAACATTCTCGTAGGTTTCTACAGCGAATGTCTCGATTAGGAGAGATTGAACGTTCCCATGCGTTTCTACAGCTAATGTCTCGGTTAGAGAGATTGAACATTCCCTTTGGTTTCTGCAGCGAGTGTCTCGGTTTTTAGAAATTGGTCATGGATGGGTTTCTGCAGCGCATGTCCCGGTTATAGAGAGATTGAACATTCCCATTAGTTTCTGCAGCAAATATCTCGGTTTTGAGAAATTGGACATCCCCATTGGTTTCTGCAGCGAATGCCTCGGTTTGGAGAAATTGAATATTCCCATGCTTTTCTACAGCGAATGTGTTGATTTCTTAGAGATTGGGGTCATGGTGTCCACAAATGTCATATAGGCAATCACATTCCCTTCTATTTGTTTATGAAGACATCAGCTCTTTAGTCCAAGGTTTGGCAATAACTTATAGGTATTATTTGCCACTTCATATGCGGAAATATTGTGGCAAAACAGGGTAACTGTGTAGACTTGTGTTAAGTCTGGGCTATTAATAATTCATGCCCGTGGAAATCGTGCATTAAACATGCACGGCAACTAATCAGAAGAGCGCGTTGTCTTAGTTCCTGGTGCTGGCTGCGCGCGTGGGTTGCCGGGACTTCGTAAGATGGCAGCGTGGCGATAGGAGTTTTGCAGGGTTGTATCGTCCTATTAGCGAAATCAGGACTGACGTACAACCGCTGGTGGTTGGGGCCCTATCCTGAGTGCGCTTGGTGCGTGTTTGTTCTTAGTTCTTTAATTCCGACCTTGCCAGCAACATTTTTTCTCCACTGATTAAGCCTCAGAACTCCGGCTGGTCCGGGCTGTGCTGTTTCTTCGAACTAGTTGGATGAATCCTCGTATTCCCCAGTTGGTCAATGTACTATGGAAGAGGTTGGCGGCTTAGGAACAGACATACATGTATATCTCTGATATAAACAAACAATCAAACCTGAATCAGGGAGGTTATAGATAATATGTTTTGCTGCCAGAACAGGGGGCAAAGGTCGCTAAGTGGTCAGTCAGTAAATGTAATTTCCTGGAAAATGGACATCATTACATCATGTCCTCACTTTATCACCAATTCAAGAGGTCCAATTCTGGACCTCTTGCTTTGCAGACTTGGGGCAAAGGGTACCTCGTGGTCTGTGTGGGAATTTTCATGCAAGACACGGGAAAAGCTTTGTTTTGATGGCTTTTAAAGCGAATCATTATAAATGTTATCAGTTACAGCCCTCAAAAGCACCTGAAAGTGACTTTGCAAAATTCACGTAAAAAAGCGTCAGCAGTATCAATTCCCAATAAACATTCAAATGTTGGTGCAGGGCATTAATTGGGCACCAGTGTTTTTCAGTGAACTCAACATCGAATGAACATTATTTGTAGGCAGAGGTCGATGTTTACCAAATTTCTATTGGTGGCATAGGTACCACGGGCTATATTACTTGATTGAATGTTAATTAAGTATTTGATCAATTTATAAAATGATTCTTTCTTTCCAATTTTAAATATATCAGTTTTGTACTTCCTTTCATTTGCCAGGAGAATGAAAAGTGTAAGCATCGGCACCTTAGAATCGAATGCCTTCAGTGGGCTCGACAGTCTCAAAAGACTGTAAGTTTTCTGTAATCTCTCATTTGCGTTGTCACAGAGAGCACTGCAAGCTGTTTTTCCATGACAAGCTATGTAATTTAATACCAATGTCCAGGGAAAGTGCTCCAGTCGGGAGTTTTGGGTACCAGTTTTGTTGACACAGAGAACACCGTAAACCTGATGTATGCCACAACTTGTATGAACTAACAACATGAGGTGCCCTATCAATAAAGTTGCCCTGATCCTTGTAAAATGAAAAAGACTTAAAAACTTTGCCAGTTCACGTCATTTTTCATCATAAATGCAATGTCTTGAGCGACATCTCTGTGGATTTTACTTGCAAGATTATATACGTGGCGTCTTCCTTGACGTCTTTAGGTAGTCAAAACTAATAATTATTGTGTTACAAAAAATTCTTTTTCAAAAAAGGAAACAAAGTCTGTGGTTTCCCTCCTTCCAACGTTTATTTTTCATACAAACTAATACATTGCGGTAAATCTGGAAGATGGGTTTTATGTCATTCCTCCATATTTTACAAGAAGTGATCCATTTAATCATGGCATACCTGTGCTAGTTGTCAATTTATAACACCCTGAAAGTACACCTTTGATACCTATTAGCATAAAAATTCTGAACCAGATCGGACTATAAATAGTTCTCTCGTTATAAGTCCTTGAAATATGCAGCTTTAAACCGACGTAGCCTTATTATGTTGACGTCATCACAATTTCATTTTAATATTTACCTACAACACTTTCCGTCTATCCACTTTCTAAACGTGAATCCATTCGAACCGACAGTTCTCTGGTTAAAGAGTCGCCATGCACCGTTAAGATAAAGCCACGCGTCGTTATATGATAATGACGTAACGTCAGTTTTCATCAAGACCTCATCACCGTTTGTCTACCTTTACTCCAAAAGAAAACCCAATCAAACTCAAAGTTTTTAGTCACTAAAAAATTATGTACCTTTTAAGATCACGCCCAAGGACCCCTGATTACATCATGCAGACATTTCACCCAACTTCCTACTGTAACACATTACTTTTTGAATCCGTGTGCCCCTATTACGTAACTGCAGAAGAAAAAGAGATGTTCAACAAATATTAAACATCATGCTCAGTCACACAAGTATCACGTCACGTAACTAAGTGCCACAAAATTTGATTTTACGTCTTGAAACAAATTGACGTTTTATACCTGAGTGCTAAGAATTGATGTTTGCCTGGGCGCAAACGCTGTTCTTTGACTGCCTGCTAAATGCATTTGTTTTGGAAAAGGTTTCATTATCCTGTAAAGGACTACAAAACTAATTACCTTCCCTCGAATTTTAAATACCGTCATGACCTTTTCAGTGTGTTTCAATTAAGTTATTGGTTTCCCTTTTTGCAGGATCATTGATACTGTTAGCATCGACTCCATTGAATCAAATGACTCTAAGGGACTCTCCAGTCTTCTAAGCCTGTAAGTGTCGTGTGGCTCCAGGTTTTTCTCATATTGAGCAACATCCCAATGTGTAACGTAACCATCGCAAACGCACTATTTTAATAAGAATCGTCTTTCCTCATAAAACTGTGCTGAGCTACTGTTATTAAAGGAAAGAATTTTCCGTGATTGAAAAAGAAAGAAATTGAAAATAAAGAAATTTGTTTGGACTATCTATTTGGATTTCATTAATTGCAAGGTTTTGCGAGATTTCTTCTTGAGCAATCCAAAGGAGGTAATAATCTTAGGTTCGGCGAAGACCAGAGCTTAATGATATTTTGATTAAACCAATTTTAATTTTTACTGGGAAAAATATTAGAACTTACAATAGATTCCAGGATTACGCAAAGATAACATCAGTGACCATGAAACACGTTGTTCAAAGAACCATGTTATTACCCTGCGTCGAAAAAGACACCAGCACAAGAATTTGCTTATCACCGTTTTGACTAAGACACGCCCCTCCGACAACCCTTAAGAATTTCGTACATCAAGTTTTTGTCTGAGATTTTGCCCGTCCCGCGTATATTGTGTGTATCATTTGACTGGGCAATTACCTTTATTTCAAAAGCTACCTGATTCTGTTTCAGTTGGTGATAGGATTTAGCATCGTTCGGAAGGATTGCCATACATTTGTCTCTCCTGTTAGTATTAAAGGAGAACAAAAATTGTTGGCCTAGTTAAAACCATCAAACTAAGGCATTCGATTAGGGGCTGGTATTAAACCCATCCAGGACGTCTTATTTCCTCAGCACACACAATGTGAGTTATGCTACAGTTCTTCCATAATTTTTTAGGTTCAAGACGAATGCTCACAACATCTCCATTGAGTCAAATTCCTTCAGTGGACTCTCCTCTCTGAAGTACCTGTAAGTTTTCAGTTATTTATGATCTGTGTCGTTAAAGAGAACAGTGACAGCTGATTTGAAATAAATTATTTGATTATACGGCTTTTTGAACATACGTTATGAAAGAAACTGACTAGGTGCTTATAAATGATAATGAAGATTAACAAAGAAATGAAATTAACTGGAGCAGGATTTGAACCTGCGGCCTCTGGAATACCGTACCAGTGCTCTACCAACTGAGCTATCCAGCCCCAGGTTGTTGGCTCTTCCCAATTGCCAATATCTCTATTCGGGGTTTGCTAGTCTGAAGCCATTAAACCTGAAACTCTATGTAGCCAGGGATCATACTCCAGTAACACGATACAACCTGGGAAGTGGTGAACAGGGATCACCCAAAGAGGATACGGCTTTTTGAACATATAATATGAAATTATATAGGAAAACTGATTAGGTGCTTATAAATGATTGTAAAGCAACCGCTCTCTTTCAACAAATTATTTGAATGAGCCCTATTCTCCCTATACCGGATTAAAGGTGACGTCAGCAATATAAGCGAAAGTGGAAGTAGCATTTTGTTGGTTATAAACAACTGTTACTTTTTGGCATTGTACAGGCCGGTGACGAACGGTCATTTGGTGAAATGTCTGGAGCGGCTTCCTCATGCCAATTTGACTTACTAATTATAACAGAATATTAGCGTCGGTTGGTCGAACTCTGCGCAAGTTTAACCCGGCAGTGAGGAGTATACAATCATGCTAGTGTCGTTGCTGTATACATGTAACGCTGATGCAAAACTAATGCATTTCCAAATTTGCTGCGTCCTTGACTGTTGACGGCAGGCTTTCAGAAACCAAGATCTTCTGCCAAGTACAAATATTTTCTTACCGTTTTGCGCTCATGTGTCTGGTCCTAAATAAATTTTGAAAACTCCATGCTATTGAATCCGCCACTTTGCGTGAAATAGGTGAACAAACGCAGGAAAGATGGAGAAAATAATCAGTTTCATCACAAAAGCAGGATATCATGACGCGTCAAACTAAGACTGTCGCAAAAGTGATTCTACGGCATTTAGCCTCTTCCTTTTCTTCAATTATGCCCGGATTCTATAAGCCGTCGTCGGGAAACAGCATCTCCTTGAGAGGATACGTTTCAAAGGGCCCATGAAAAGTGTTTTTTATTATTTAAAATCGAAAATTTCCGTTTTAAACGATATCCAGTATGTCAACGTTGCTGCTTATGATGAATAAACGGGAGGGAAAAAAGTAATTTTTTTTACAAACGGTCCACGGAGAGGTATCACATTAACATAGACAATTTGCATATCTGTGACGCTCATTTGAGAAGACATAGTTGTGTGCCGCGAGCGAGTCAATGCTTGCCATGGGTCCAGTTTAGAACATTCCTTCTAGCTTTTTGGTGAATTAAGAGATCACGCCGACCAGATCTGCTGGCGCAGCCTGGGGCAACACCTATAAAGATGAGACAAGCCTGCCTTAATTTCCAACTAAAAGCGAAATTTAGGCTAAATTGGCGATTGGAGGTCAAGGTGACCAGGGCCAAATGGTCACGACCGACAGCGAACTCAAAACTGTTCAGTCTACATTTCGAGCCACGGTGTTTTCTCCCGAATATCTATAAATCGTTTGGGGTCAGATTTGCACGATTGCTGAAGCCAGGCGCAACGCTCACGATCTTTGGGACATCAAAGAAAGCCCTTGAACAAAGACGGAGAGGATAGGAAAATGCTAGGAAAAGAGAGGAAATGCTTCCAAATTGGCCAAGGGCTATTCCTTTCATTATACATGTCTAGTGGGTATTACAGTAAGTTTAGTTGGATATGGGATATTGGAGAATGAGCATTCTCGTAGGTTTCTACAGCGAATGTCTCGGTTAGAGAGATTGAACATTCCCATTAGTTTCTGCAGCAAATATCTCGGTTTGGAGAAATTGAACATGGATGGGTTTCTGCATCGCATGTCCCAGTTATAGAGAGATTGAACCTTCTCATTAGTTTCTACAGCAAATATCTCGGTTTGGAGAAATTGGACATCCCCACGGGTTTCTACAGCGAATGTGTTGATTTCATAGAGTTTGGGGTCATGGTGTCCACAAATGTCATATCGGCAATCACATTCCCTCCTATATGTTAAATACGACATAAGCTCTTTAGTCGAAGGTTTGGTAATAATTTACAGGTGGAGATTTGCCACTTCATATGCGGAAATATTGTGGCAAAACAGGGTAACTGTGTAGACTTGTGTTAAGTCTGGGCTATTAATAATTCATGCCCGTGGAAATCATAAGGCGCAACTTACCTTGAAGCCCTAGTTGAAGGAAAAGACATGTGGCTTGCTTTTTTTACGAACCAAACTGATTTGCGACTTGAATTGTGAATGGACCAAATGACTTGTGACTTGATTTACATTGCAACAATTTACAAGTGACTTGACTTGGACTTACAAATACTGACTTGCTACTACCTCTGTCACAAACCCCAGATACCCGTGTTAGGGATAAAGCGGCCAAACTCTCTATCTGAATCAAGAAGTGGGAAAAATGACACAGATGTCGACTTTGAAGTGGTCTATGAACCAGTCTAGACGAAGCAGCTCTCCTTGACACTTTTCCAGGCACCCCTCGCTGGAGACTGGAACAGATGGCCCTAAGAAGATGATATAGAAAGTCCTAGAAGTAGACCCTGCAGTTGTCATTGACCAAAAGAAAGAAAGAAAAAAATCCAGAAACTGCGACAAAAAATATGCGATTAAGTTTGGAAAAACCGCACAAGGGACCTAGCTCAACAGGCTTTGATTTAGATTTGGCTGTATCGACACGCTTTATTGCTACAAGAAAGCGACAAAGGGTCCCTCTTCTGTTCCACAGAACTTTCTGAATTTGCCAACCAAGACGCATTTTCCAACCCTAGATCTACAGTGGATAATGTCAGATAAAACAGAGAAGCTTAAAATGTCACGAAGTCGCTGAACAAAGCAGAGGAGATTGACCGTCTCCAGATAAGTTAGGGAAACACCATCATCCAGGAGATGCTCATCGGATACTATTGATACCCACACCCAGCGATTAACACCACACTGTGCGAAGCGCTAATGAGCAGGCCATGTCGAACAAATGTTGGCCGTTAACCTGGAAAACAACCCAAAATATTATGGCATAAACAGCACAGTGAAAGGCAACAATATAATACTGAAAACAAGAACAGAAATGAACTCCAACTTCGTTGTTAGAGATGACGTCTCTCTCACACAGACAGATTTTAACGAATGAAGTTGAAAACGAACAGGTAATCTACATCGCATACGTGTACATCAGAACATCACATGAGTGACGTTCTGCCTTTTTAGCACACGTGGAAATTTCTCTGTTATATATTAAACACAGTCAATCCCTTTGTAGAGATAACCTACCATGCGTTATTTTAAGACGTAATGTTGGTTTTGGTTCCTTTCCAGAAGCAATTAAAGGCCTTGGGCTTGCCCTTCACTGGCACTCATATATTGTGGATATGTCCGTGTTTTTTTGCTAATCCAAATGTCATTTAAGTCACAAGGAACTGCCTTTAACATATACATTTGGTGTCACTGATGACTTCTATATTAATATTGTTAGAAATGTTATTTATATTCCCTGGTGCATTCGAGATCTTTACGCGAGGAAACTTGTTTTGGGAAACTCTGGCATATTAATCGTGAATCTATTTCTTCGAACCAAAAGGGAGCTCAGTGCAATAATACTGGCCCATGTAAATTGGAATTAACGAAGTTGAATTCATCACTGTTTGTGTTTTGAAAACGGAGGGGAGTTGTGACCATTTCTAGATTAAATACAGACCAATAAAAAAGGCATACAAATTTAAAAACCGATCTGACAATGCATCCCGTATACAAAAAGAATATGTTTAATTGCTGAGGCCCAGCCCTGTCTTAAGATACTTAGCCTGGAGCCTCAGCCCTTCGACGCGCCTTTCTATACCAAGTTGTACCATCACAGCGCAACGGAAGTGTCTTTCTCTTTCCATAATTTTTATTTAAAGGTGCTCATTTCCGCTCTATTTTTCCTAAGAGGATGAGCTTCGTAGTTATCTGCAATATTTCTCTACGGAAAATGGCCTGCAAATTATCAATTTTCTTTCCAACTTTGCATGTAATACCTTTTTCACTAATTGTCAATGATGTTACCCCTTAATTTGACAGGCTCCTGCTAAACGTTAACATCGGTAACATTGAGTCCAATGCGTTCAGTTGGTTGTCTTCTCTCCAAGAAATGTAAGTTCTCTGCGATTTATTTATGTATTTTGTCACTTTTTGTCGGAGAGAAGACAAGTGTGTGCTTCTTTCCACAACAAGCCAATCGTTTTTTCAGTGCAAAAAGTCCTATCTCGGTTTGGAGTTCTTTTGATAAAAATGCATTAAATGGTTTCTGCCCTCACAGTAATTCTGTTTTGCTGAATTACTCTATACAGGGAAATGTAACTTGTGGTAGATGACATATTTAAAATCATTTTTTTCTCTCTGAGCTTTGGTATCTTCATCGAGTTTCAGTGAATGAGGTTTTTTAATGGAACCACAATTAGCATAAACGGCACTATGCATATTCCGGTCAAACATCATAACCTGCAGGCTGAGATACGACATTGTATGCCCCATAGACACAACACGATGCCTCTTTACTAATAATTTAGGAGATTATTCTCGTTAAATCACCAATTAATATTGAAGCCCCTAATCAGTTCGAAGTTAAATGGAACTTCCCTCATTTAAAGCTTGTTGTTTAAAACTGTTCAAAAGCAAATGCCATTGTGTTCAATATTCTTGTATTTTCCGCAAAGTTTGCGTTTTTTTCTCGTAAAATTCTCTACACTTGAACATTTTTCAACTGTAAAAAATAAACGATATTAGGTAAGTATTTAATCTTCATCATTAGGCTTGACTTAGAGGCTTTTCGAATAACGTTCTTTAAGTTGTCTCATTGCAAAAGAAATGAACTCTGACGAATTTTGAGATTCAACGTTTTGAACAAAGAAGGCTTTGAATGGCAGTTTGCTTTAAGTTCGCCCAGATAACGACGTTTTAGCACAAACTGGAAGGTGAGTTACTTCTGAACAGAAATAGACTGTATTCATGTATCAGGCTACCTTGAAATGAAACTGATGCAGAAGTTTTCAATTCGGGAACATGATGAGAATAAGAATAAATCAACGCAATAAACGTTCATACAAATTCATGCCAGTTTTTGTTTAGAATAATTTAGAATTTGTGATCAATGATTTCTGAATGTTTAAAGCCTTATAAAGAATTAAAGTGAGATTTTGATTCCAAAATTGCCTGAAACCAACCCACTGTAATAGATTACATTGAATACGATAAATCTCAGGCGATAAGATAAAAAAATGCCTTCTCTGTGGCTTGCAATCAGTATATATCAATGAAAAACGCCAGTAATCATTGGTTGAACCTTGAAAACCACACATGAAGAAAATGGAGTTATGATGTTTTTGCTCTAACGACGTATCGACATCAACACTAGTCCCATGGCGATTTGTTTAGTTTCGCTTGGCTGCCGATTTTACTATCTGGGACAAATCTATAATCTCCCATGTCTGCCACGTAGTGGATTTTACTTGATTCATTCTTATATTTTGATTTGTCTGTTGTTTGATTTTGTTCGGTTTATCTGTAAGTTGAGTACGCAACGGCTACAGGCCTTGTTTCGTTGAGCAGACTGGATGCCCTTATATTCCTTATCTACGGTTTTGATATAACGCAACACGGTCAGAGATGTTTTTGCTTTTCTTAACTATTAGTTGGCTGTCCCCCGCAGTGTGATCTTTAATTAAAATATACGTTGCATCTTTTCACTGATTTCTCGATTGTGTCACATTCTTTTTGTTTGACAGGAACCTGGAAGCCGTGAATATCGGTAACATTAAATCTAATGCGTTCAGTGGGCTCTCCTGGCTTCATAATTTGTAACAGAATATTAGTGTCAGTTGTTCGAACTCTGAGCGAATTGAACCCGGCAGTGAGGAGTATACAATCATGCGAGTGTCGTGGCTGTATACATGTAACGCTGATGAAAAACTGCTGCATTTCTAAATTTGCTGCGTCCTTGATTTTTGACGGCAGACTTTCAGAAATCAAGATCTTCTGCCAAGTACAAATATTTTCTTACCGTTTTGCGCTCACGTGTCTGGTCCTAAATAAATTTTGAAAACTCCATGCTATTGAATCCGCCACTTTGCATGAAATAGGTGAACAAACGCAGGAAAGATGGAGAAAATCATCAGTTTCATCACAAAAGCAGGATATCATGACGCGTCAAACTAAGACTGCCACAAAAGTGATTCTACGGCATGTAGTCTCATGGTTTTTTCGATTATGTCCGGTTCTATAAGCCGTCGTCGGGAAACAACATCTCCTTGAGAGGATACGTTTCAAAGGGCCCATTTAAAGTTGTTTTTATATTTAAAATCGAAAAATTTCCGTTTTAAACGATATCCAGTATGTAAAAGTTGCTGCTTTTGATGAATAAATGGGAGGGAAAAAATGTAAAGTTTTTTCAACACACGGTCCACGGAGAGGTATCACATTAACATAGATAATTTGCATATCTGTGACGCTCATTTGAGAAAACATAGTTGTGTGCCGCGAGCGAGTCGATGCTTGCAATGGGTCCAGTTTAGAACATTCCTTCTATTTGGTGAATTAAGAGATCACGCCGACCAGATCTGCTGGCGAAGCCTGCGGCAACACCTTTAAATATGGGACAAGCCTGCCTTACTTTCGAACTAAAAGCGAAATTTGGGCTAAATTGGCGATTGGAAGTCAGGGCGACCAGGGCCAAATGGTCAAGACCGACAGCGAGCTCCAAACAGTTCAGTCTACATTTCGAGCCACGGTGTTTTCTCCCGATTATTTATAACTCATTTTTGGTCAGATTTGACGATTGCTGAAGCCAGGCGCAACACTCACGATCTTTGGGACATCAAAGAAAGCCCGTGAACAAAGACGGAGAGGATAGGAAAATGCTAGGAAAAGATAGGAAATGCTTCCAAATTGGCCAAGGGCTATTCCTTTCATTATACATGTCTCTAGTGGGTATTACAGTAAGTTTAGTTGGATATGGGATATTGGAGAATGAGCATTCTCGTAGGTTTCTACATCGAATGTCTCGATTAGAAGAGATTGAACATTCCCATGCGTTTCTACAGCTAATGTCTCGGTTAGAGAGATTGAACATTCCCATTAGTTTCTGCAGCAAATATCTCGGTTTGGAGAAATTGAACATGGATGGGTTTCTGCAGCGCATGTCCCAGTTACAGAGAGATTGAACCTTCTCATTAGTTTCTACAGCAAATATCTCGGTTTGGAAAAATTGGACATCCCCACGGGTTTCTACAGCGAATGTGTTGATTTCATAGAGTTTGGGGTCATGGTGTCCACAAATGTCATATAGGCAATCACATTCCCTTCTATATGTTAAATACGACATAAGCTCTTTAGTCGAAGGTTTGGTAATAATTTACAGGTGGAGATTTGCCACTTCATATGCGGAAATATTGTGGCAAAACAGGGTAACTGTGTAGACTTGTGTTAAGTCTGGGCTATTAATAATTCATGCCCGTGGAAATCATAAGGCGCAACTTACCTTGTAGCCCTAGTTGAAGGAAAAGACATGTGGCTTGTTTTTTTTTATGGACCAAACTGATTTGCGACTTGAATCGTGAATGGACCAAATGACTTGTGACTTGGTTTACATTGCAACAATTTACAAGTGACTTGACTTGGACTTACAAATACTGACTTGCTACCACCTCTGTCACAAACCCCAGATACCCGTGTTAGGGATAAAGCGGCCAAACTCTCTATCTGAATCAAGAAGTGGGAAAAATGACACAGATGTCGACTTTGAAGTGGTCTATGAACCAGTCTAGACGAAGCAGCTCTCCTTGACACTTTTCCAGGCACCCCTCGCTGGAGACTGGAACAGATGGCCCTAAGAAGATGATATAGAAAGTCCTAGAAGCAGACCCTGCAGTTGTCATTGACCAAAAGAAAGAAAGAAAAAAAATCCAGAAACTGCGACAAAAAATATGCGCTTAAGTTTGGAAAAACCGCACAAGGGACCTACCTTTATTCATTCGTAACCTGAAAGGAGCTCTACAGGCTTTGATTTAGATTTGGCTGTATCGACACGCTTTATTGCTACAAGAAAGCGACAAAGGGCTTTCTGAATTTGCCAACCTAGACGCATTTTCCAACCCTAGATCTACAGTGGATAATGTCAGAGTATACAGAGAAGCTTAAAATGTCACGAAGTCGCTGAACAAAGCAGACGAGATCGACCGTCTCCAGATAAGTTAGGGAAACACCATCATCCAGGAGATGCTCATCGGATACTATTGATACCCACACCCAGCGATTAACACCACACTGTGCGAAGCGCTAATGAGCAGGCCATGTCGAACAAATGTTGGCCGTTAACCTGGAAAACAACCCAAAATATTATGGCATAAACAGCATAGTGAAAGGCAACAATATAATACTGAAAACAAGAACAGAAATGAACCCCAACTTCGTTGTTAGAGATGACGTCTCTCTCACACAGACAGATTTTAACGAATGGAGTTGAAAACGAACAGGTAATCTACATCGCATACGTGTACATCAGAACATCACATGAGTGACGTTCTGCTTTTTTAGCACACGTGGAAATTTCTCTGTTATATATTAAACAAAGTCCATCCCTTTGTAGAGATAACCTACCGTGCGTTATTTTAAGACGTAATGTTGGTTCTCGTCCTATTCCAGAAGCAATTAAAGGCCTTTGGCTTGCCCTTCCCTGGCACTCATACGTTGTAGATCCGTCTGTGTTTTTGCTAATCCAATTGTCATTTAAGTCACAAGGAATTGCTGTTAACATATACATTTGGTGTCACTGATGACTTCTATATTAATATTGTTAGAAATGTTATTTATATTCCCTGGTGCTTTCGAGATCTTTACGCAAGGAAACTCGTTTTGGGAAACCCTGGTGTATCAATCGTGAATCTATTTCTTCGAACCAAAAGGGAGCTAAGTGCAATAATGCTGGCCCGTGTAAATGGGAAGTAACAAAGAGGAATTCATCACTGTTCGTGTTTTGAAAACGGAACGGGAGTTGTGAGCATTTCTAGATTAGATACAAACAAATAAAAAAGGCATACAAATTTAGAAACTGATCCGACAATGCATCCCGTATACAAAAAGAATATGTTTAATTGCTGATGTCCAGCCCTGTCTTAGGATACTTAGCCTGGAGCCTCAGCCCTTCGACGCACCTTTCGATAGCAGGTTGTGCCATCACAGTGCAACAGAAATGTCTTTCTCTTTCCATAAATTTTGTTTAAAGGTGCTCATTTCCCCTCTATTTTTCCTAAGAGGATGAGCTTCGTAGTTATCTGCAATATTTCTCTACGGAAAATGGCCTGCAAATTATCAATTTTCTTACCAACTTTGCAGGTATTACTTTTTTCACTAATTATCAATGATGTCACCCCTTAATTTGACAGGCACCTGACAAACGTTACCATCGGTAACATTGAGTCCAACGCGTTCAGTGGGCTGTCTCATCTCCGAAGAATGTAAGTTCTCTGCGAGTTTTTATGTATTTTGTCATTTTATGTCGGAGAGAAGACAAGTGTGTGCTTCTTTCCACAGCAAGCCAATCGTTTTTTAGTGCCAAAAGTCCTATCTCTGTTTGGAGTACTTTTGAGAAAAAACATTAAATGGTTTCTGTCCTCACAGTAATTGTGTTTTGCTGAATTACTCTATACAGGGAAATGTAACTTGTGGTAGATAACATATTTAAAATCATTTTTTTTCTGTCTGAGCTTTGGTATCTTCATCGAGTTTCAGTGAATGAGGTTTTTTAATGGAACCACAATTAGCATAAACGGCGCTATGTATATCCGGTCAAACATCATAACCTGCAGGCTGAGATACAACATTGTATGCCCCATAGACACAACACGATGCCTCTTTACTAATAATTTAGGAGATTATTCTCGTTAAATCACCAATTAGTATTGAAGCCCCTAATCAGCTCGCAGTTAGATGGAACTTCCCTCTTGCATCTAAAACTTGTTATTAAAAGCGTTTAAAAGCAAATGCCATTGTGTTCAATATTCTTGTATTTTCCACAAAGTTTGCGTTTTTTTCTCATAAAATTCTCTACACTTGAACATTTTTCAATTTAAAAAATAAACGATATTAAGCAAGTATTGAATCTTGATCATTAGGCTTGACTTAGGGGCTTTTCGAATAACGTTCTTTAAGTTGTCTCATTGCAAAAGAAATGAACTCTGACGAATTTTGAGATTCAACGTTTTGAACAAAGAAGGCTTTGAATGGCAGTTTGCTTTAAGTTCGCTCAGATAACGACGTTTTAGCATAAACTGGAAGGTGAGTTACTTCTGAACAGAAATAGACTGTATTCATGTATCAGGCTACCTTGAATTGAGACTGATGCAGAAGTTTTCAACGCCATAAACGTTCATACAAATTCATGCTAGTTTTTGTTTAAAATAATTTAGAATTTGTGATCAATGATTTCTGAATGTTTAAAGCCTTATAAAATTTTTTAAAAAATTTATAAAAAAAGTGAGATTTTGATTCCAAAATAACCTGACACAAACCCACTGTAATAGATTACATTGAATACGATAAATCTCAGGGGATAAGTTAAAAACAATGCCTTCTCTGTGGCTTACAATCAGTATATATCAATGAAATACGCCAGTAATCATTGGTTGAATCTTGAAAACTACACATGAAGAAAATGGAGTTATGATGTTTTGCTCTAACGACGTATCGACATCAACGCTAGTCCCATGGCGATTTGTTTAGTTTCGCTTGTCTGCCGATTTTACTGTCTGGGACAAATCTATAAGCTTCCCATGTCTGCCACGTAGCAGATTTTACTTGATTCATTCTTATATTTTGATTTGTCTGTTTGTTGTGGGGTTTGGAACCCCCCCCCCCTTTATTTTTTTAAAAACACCACCTCCCTCATCCTTCTTGGAACCACATTTGCATTTTATGTTTATTGCAGTCAGTGGTGTACACTGCTGTTTCAGGTGCAGTGCCACACTCTCTCATGAAACAGTTGTTGGGCACATGTGGCAGGAAATGATGTCACTTCCTGGGAGACACTGGAGGGTTGTGTGGTGGCCTTTGTTCTAGGGTCATTCTAACCCAAGACTCCAGTGAGTGCAGAACATTGACCACTACACCGAGCCAAATCAGTGTCTCCTTGTCCTTGTTTTACAGGTATGTTGCATTTCTTACATTCTACCTATTTACCCTAACGACAGATCATGGAAGTGCTGACAGGGAACATGTGTTGCTTTTAACTACATGTATAATGTAAAGCTATTTAAAACTGATGTTAGAGCCTGGTAAGTTTAAGAAAGCACATGGTCATAGTGTTGCAGAATATGGGGTCAATTAACTTTCTTCCCCGAGACCTGACTGAATTTTGCCAGTTGGAAATACTGGGTGATTTATCTTGTACGAAGACACGTGTATTGAACCGAGAATGCTAAATTTTTGAGAACAAGTTTCGGCAGTACTGTTTGACTTATAGATATTGCTCCCAGGCATTTATGGAGAACGGCATTCTCAACTTTTACTTTGTAATAGTAAAGAGTAACTACTTTTCCCAGGCCCATATGTTCCTTTTGTTGAAACAGGTATTTCTTTGGGGACTGAACCCCCCTTTTTGGCTAGTTTTGTACAATTGCTTATAAGGGCCAGTTTGCACTGATATATTCCTTGAGTACATGTGGCATGTGCCATAGAGTTAGAGCACAGCATAGGAAAGCACTCATGCATAACTAAGTAGTGAGCCATCCTTGGACTAAAGATAAGGATAGGCAGAGTATCGATTTAGTGATGGAATCGATTATGTCTATGGCGAAGTGAGCCAGAATCGATATTTTTATCGATACCAGAATCGACGTTTCAGTCATGCGTTTTAAGTATTTAACTTTGAGTAAAAGGCACTTAGAAATCATAGATGGACATGTTAGTCTGTAGAACAAGCCTCGTGTATATCTAGCAGATTGCCCATTTAATTATTCTGTTAGCCAAATAGTTTTCGGACTGAGTTCCTGATTTTTGTTGTAATTATCGGCGATTTGCGTGATGCATTCTAACCCAAGACTCCAGTGAGTGCAGAACATTGACCACTACACCAAGCCAAATCAGTGTCTCCTTGTCCTTGTTTTACAGTTTTCATCAACTATTAATGTACACCTTGTAGCGGCTAGTCCCGTGGCCGTGGGGGTGCAACATTTGGCGACCACGAAGGGACAGGTGTTTTGTCTCTGCATTGATGTGTAGAGTCAATGGCATGCACCTGTCCAGTGACATAGACACCCAAAGAATAATGCGGTAGTGGCAGTGAGGACCTGTGACTTCACAACCTGACGAGGAAAAAGGCCGGCATCAGCAGACCACGGTGAAGAGCCATAAGCGAGGGACGGTGGGAACAACTGGAGGACCAGCCTAGCGAGTTTGGCCCAAGTGTGTATTCCTGTTCGCCTGCAAAGATGGAAAAGTCACCGCAGGAACTGTGCCAGCAATTGATGCGGCAGGTTAGTGCACTGTCCCAGGCCTCATTGCTCCGAGTATGCCAACACTTGGGCCTCCCAGGTTTTGAGGATCTGACAGAGAGGGAGGACAGTGTCAAGTCCCTCACCAGAAAAGTTCACCGCTATCTTCTGCGGGAAGAGCTGGAAGACCAAGAAGATGAAGGGATGGCTGTCTATTCAGAGCTGGAGAAGTTCCTGCAGGGCTTGGCAGCAGTGACCCAAGAAGAAACCAAAGAACCACTGATGAAGGAGAAACCTGATGCAGTTGCTGAGGCCCCCCTTCATTCCATTGGTTCCAAAACTGGACTGTTGACTCTCACCCGCAGGGAGTTCAAAATCTCTGGGCAGATTGGGGAGCCAGGTCAGCGAGACCGGCTGACATTCTCCAGCTTGGCTCACCAGATCGAGAGTGGCCGAGCCAAAGGTCACAGTGAAAGGGAGATCGTTGAAGCGGTAATCCGTGCTGTTGTCCCAGGATGCGCTCTCCGTAGCTACCTTGAGGGAAGGAGCAACCTGACTTTACCAAGCCTCCGTCGACTACTACGGTCACACTACCAGGAAAAAGATGCTACGGAGCTGTATCACCAACTCTCTCGTCTAGCCCAAGACAACAAAGAGTCGGCACAGAGTTTCTTGGTACGAGCCCTAGACCTACGCCAGAAAGTGATTTTCGCGAGTCAAGAAAATGGATCTGGCTTAAAGTATGATTCATCACTGGTCCAGAGCATGTTCTTGCATGCACTCCAAACAGGCTTGAGAAGTGATGCAGTCAAGAATGAGATCCGGCCCCTATTGCAAGATCCCACCATCACTGATGAAATTCTCTTCGAGAAACTCAATGTCGCCGCAAGTTACGAGGCTAAACGACAGGAGAAGTTGGCTCATCCAAAAACTGCGTCAGTGAAAGCAGTGGAGCAGGGCAACCGCAGTGAAGTGGAAACGGTGGAGAAGGGGAAAACAAAACAGGGTACGCTGATGTCAGACATAGCAGAATTGAAGGCAGGAATTGCTGAGATAGCCAACCTGAAGAGACAACTGACAACTCTGCAGGATTCCCTGCATCCCGATCACTCTCGGGGCCAGCAACTGCAACCTGGTCAGAGATTACAGTCTAACCCCCGACGGTCACAGAACAACCAAATGAGACGCCAGGGTTGTCCTGATTGCCAGCAGCAGGGTAATGGTGATTTCTGCAGCCATTGCTATCGATGTGGCTCGAGTGAGCATTTCGCCCGTGGATGCCGCCAGCCCAGGGATCATGGGGCGGGAAACGACAACGGGTTACTGCAGCGGGACGAGCAGTAACCAGGAAATCTACAGCCAAGAAGTCCCATGTTTGCCATATATCTTCTTCAAAACAAACCGAAGTGGCCCGACTCGTGGGGAAACGATGCCTGGTGAACTGTTCGATCCAGGGAGTGAGGACTAGAGCACTGTGGGATACGGGTGTGCAGGTGTCCATCATTCCCAGCGATTGGAGAACGGCCAATATCCCAGACTTGCAGATACAACCCCTTTCAGAACTCTTGGGCGTAGATGACATCCACCTGACAGCAGCGAATGGCTCACCTATCCCCTTTGATGGATGGCTCGAAGTCTCTTTCAGATTGGTAACAGAGCGTAGTCATGAGATTAGAGTACCAATGTTAGTCACTCAAGCAACCACTGGAGATCCTATCATCGGTTATAATGTAATTGAGGAGTTTGTCAACATGGACAATGCAGGTTCGAATCCAGTAAAAGCGGTGGGAGCTGCATTTCCATCCATGGCAAAAAGAGAACTCAGAACTCTTGTCCAACTCATCAAGGAGGAGTTGCCAAACAACATCTGCTGCGTTACAGCTGGAAGAAATGTCACGATTCCAAAGAGAAGCATTGCGGAGGTGCCATGTCGGGTGCATCTTGATCATTTAGCAGCAGGTACAACTGTTCTCTTCGAGCCAGATCTTACCGCTCCATCCCCAGACGAACTCCAACCTCAGCCACCCGTATTCAAGCTAGGAAGAGGACCATCATGCCAAGTCTCTATCTTGGTAGCCAACTGTGCAAACCGTGATGTCGTGCTCAGAAGACGCACCCTCTTAGGCACCCTTTCCCATGTCAACGAGATCCTGCCCTGCCAGCGTGTGTTGAAACCAGACCTAGCTGAAGTGCAGGCGAGGCCAGTCACAGCTACAAAGGACTGTGATGAATGGGTCCCTCCGGTTGATCTAAGCCAACTAACAGAACATCAGCGTAACCTAGCAACGAAGATGTTGAGGGAGGAAGCAGGAGCATTTGCCCGAGACGAAGATGATTTGGGGTGCATCAGAGATCTACAGATGCATCTCCGCCTACAAGACGATCAGCCAGTCCAGAAGTCGTATATGTCGGTGCCACCACCCCTCTACCGAGAAGTCAAGTCTTACTTACAAGACTTATTGGCACGAGGGTGGATTTCAAAGTCTGAGTCTCCATACTCCTCCCCTGTCGTTTGTGTCAGAAAGAAGGATGGGTCTCTTCGTCTGTGTATTGACTACAGAGAGCTGAACCGTAAGACAATACCAGACAGACAGCCCATCCCACGTATCCAAGATGTTCTCGATAGCCTCGGTGGGAATTCCTGGTTCTCAACGCTAGATCAAGGCAAAGCCTATCATCAAGGCTTCATGGCGGAAGAGAGTCGTGCGGCTACAGCATTCATCACTCCCTGGGGTTTGTATGAGTGGTTCCGTGTTCCATTTGGTCTTACAAATGCCCCTGCTGTATTCCAGCGGTGTATGGAGTCCTGCCTAGATGGACTGGTTGGTGAAATTGCTGTGGTCTACCTGGATGACATCTTGGTCTACAGTGATACCTTTGAGAACCACCTGGAGCATCTTCGTCAAGTATTGCAGCGCCTTAAAGGGAAAGGTGTCAAATTGAGACCAAACAAGTGCACCCTTTTCCAGAAAGAAGTGCGCTACCTGGGACGGATTGTTTCAAGTGAAGGGTATAAGATGGACCCGGCTGATGTGGCAGCTGTAGAGTCACTTCGAGAGAAGAAGCCAAGTACAGTCGGTGAGTTGAGGAAGATGCTGGGTCTGCTCGGGTACTACCGGCAATACATCCAGAATTTTTCCAGCATCGCCAAGCCACTGTACGAGTTGCTACAGAAACCAGAATCAGTCAGCCCATCCACCAAGAATGGTGAGAAACGGAGGAAACCACTGAGGGGGACACCAAAGAAGAATGGTGCAGCACAAATCTCGTCACGACAGCCGATCGCCTGGCTAGACAAGCATCAGTCAATTCTAGACCGTCTACTGAGGTGCCTGACATGTCCTCCAGTAATGGGCTTCCCGGACCATAACAAGCCATTTATCCTGCACACCGATGCCTCTCGAGATGGGCTGGGAGCAGTACTTTACCAGGAGCAAGATGGCAAGAAGCGGGTTATTGGTTACGGATCGCGCACTCTCAGCCCTGCCGAAAAGAACTACCATCTTCACTCCGGTAAGCTTGAGTTCCTGGCCTTGAAGTGGGCGATCACTGAGAAGTTCCGGGACTACCTGTACTACGCACCTAGTTTTACAGTGTATACCGACAACAATCCGCTCACCTATATCCTCACTTCAGCCAAGCTCAATGCAACAGGGCACCGGTGGGTAGCAGAGCTTGCAGACTTCAACTTCAACATCAGATACCGCCCAGGACGAAACAACGCTGATGCTGATGTACTGTCTCGTACTCCTCTGGAGATTGATGAGTACATGGGGAAGTGTACGAACGAGGTCACCATGGACCACATGAGTGCAGCGGCCCAGGCAATCAGAGCGAGAAAGTCCATCTCTTGCCCATGGATAACAGCTATCACAACTACCACCTCCTGCCCTGATGACAAGATAGAGTCTATCCAGAAAATCAGCAAACAAGAGTTAAAAGAGGCCCAGCTAGCCGATAGTATCGTCGGCCCGATTCTGCATCATGTCAGCCGTGGACAACTACCAGACAGACACGATCGGGCAGGTGAGCATGCAGACACCACTATACTTCTTCGTGACTGGCGCAAACTGAGTGTTGATGAAGATGGAGTTCTACGTCGCAGATCAGGTGAAAGGTCCCAGATTGTTCTCCCTTCTAAATACCATCGCTTGGTTTATCGAGAGCTACATGAAGAGATGGGCCACCTGGGGGCTGAACGAGTCATTCACTTGACACGAGACCGCTTCTATTGGCCCCACATGCAAAGAGATATTGAACACTTTGTCACCAACGTCTGCAAATGTCTGCAGCAGCGGAAGCCAAATCGCCAGACGAGAACGCCACTACAGAGTATTGTGACGACAGCACCATTTGAGCTGGTCTCAATCGATTTTGTGCACCTTGAGAAGAGTGTTGGTGGGTATGAATACATCCTTGTAGTGATGGACCATTTCACCAGATTCGCGCAAGCTTACCCAACAACTAACAAATCCGGCAAGACTGCTGCAGACAAAATTTTTAATGATTTTGTCTTGAGGTTCGGTTTTCCTCACAAGCTCCATCATGACCAGGGAAGGGAGTTTGAGAACCAACTTTTCCAGAGGCTCCAGAGGCTAAGTGGCATCACTCCTTCCAGGACAACTCCCTACCATCCTCAGGGTAACGGCCAGGTGGAGAGATTTAACCGGACCCTTCTGGGAATGCTGCGCACCCTGCCAGAAAAGGACAAGTCCCGCTGGAAAGAATCGGTTAATAAAATGGTCCATGCATATAATTGCACTCGTTCTGATGCAGTGGGATTTTCGCCCTTTTTTCTCCTGTATGGCCGCCACCCTCGCCTGCCTATCGATCTAGCCTTTGGGCTGCAGCAACCAACCGCCCATCCGAGGGACCACCAGGAGTACAGTCAGCGTTGGAGGAGACAGATGCAAGAGGCCTATGAGTTGGCACGACAGAATGCGGAGAAATGCAGTGCCCGTGGTAAACGCCAATATGACACAAGGGTACACAGCAGTGTCCTCCAACCTGGCGACAGAGTTTTGGTGAGAAACCTCAATGAAACGGGTGGACCAGGCAAGCTTCGAGCCCACTGGGAAACAGCTGTCCATATCGTGGTCAAGCGGTTAGGTGAAAACTCCCCAGTGTATGAACTGGTCCCTGAGAACAGAAATGGGAGGAAGAGAACACTCCACCAGAACCTGTTGTTGCCATGCAACCATATCAATGGCGATGGAATGAGGGCACCAACAGAACCTCCGCCCCGACCAGCTCCCCGCACGCGAAGACAAACTCCTCAAGACACTAGACCAGAAGAGGACCTATCCAGTAGCTCTGATGACGAGTACCCAGTTTTGGTCCATCCAAATCAACTGCGGCCAATAGACAGAACACCACCAGTCCCCGCCCCAAGGAGCAAACGGCCAACCGTGCAGCTGAACCATGAAGCCGAGGAATTCATTCCGTCCACAAACCAGAGTGGAGCAGGCACTGTAGACAAGCAGCCTAGTGCCCCTGGTCCGATTGGTACGTCTGTTCCGGCTGATCTCCCAGTTCCAGCCGACGCCCCGGTTGCAGCTGATGTCCTAGTTCCAGTCAACACCCCTAGTCCATTGGACGTACTAGCCCCTGCTAATGTCCCAGCTCCAGCCGACGCCCCTGGCCCAGTCGACGCCTCTGGCCCAGTCAACGCCCCTTGTCCCGTTGACGCCCCTACTCCTGCTGATGCCCCTGATCCAGCCGACAATCAAGCACCCTCAGAGGACTACCGGAACTACCCAACCAGACAACGGCAGCCCCCACAGCGCTTGACTTACCAACAGCTAGGTGAGCCCGAGTCACAAGCGCAGCCAGGCATCAACTCAGTCAGCACTGGAAGGAGCCATGTGAGCCCGTACCTCTCCACTCAGTACATGTACCAGCAGCCCATGCTCACATCATTACCCATCCAGCCAACACCGCTGTGGCCACCAGCTCCGATGCAGTGGACTGCACCAATAATGATGCCCTGGCAGTTCGCTCACACACCGATGCAATCATGGTGACCAGATTCTTCCCCGACACCGCGTGGAACATCCGTGCCTTCCCATGGACCATGCAGAATAATGACTCTTGGACTCAGACATTTTCCATTTTAAGCCAAATGTTGAGGACAACATTTATTTTGCCCAGGGAGAGTGTTGTGGGGTTGGGAACCCCCCCCTTTATATTTTTAAAAACACCACCTCCCTCATCCTTCTTGGAACCACATTTGCATTTTATGTTTATTGCAGTCAGTGGTGTACACTGCTGTTTCAGGTGCAGTGCCACACTCTCTCATGAAACAGTTGTTGGGCACATGTGGCAGGAAATGATGTCACTTCCTGGGAGACACTGGAGGGTTGTGTGGTGGCCTTTGTTCTAGGGTCATTCTAACCCAAGACTCCAGTGAGTGCAGAACATTGACCACTACACCGAGCCAAATCAGTGTCTCCTTGTCCTTGTTTTACAGGTATGTTGCATTTCTTACATTCTACCTATTTACCCTAACGACAGATCATGGAAGTGCTGACAGGGAACATGTGTTGCTTTTAACTACATGTATAATGTAAAGCTATTTAAAACTGATTTTAGAGCCTGGTAAGTTTAAGAAAGCACATGGTCATAGTGTTGCAGAATATGGGGTCAATTAACTTTCTTCCCCGAGACCTGACTGAATTTTGCCAGTTGGAAATACTGGGTGATTTATCTTGTACGAAGACACGTGTATTGAACCGAGAATGCTAAATTTTTGAGAACAAGTTTCGGCAGTACTGTTTGACTTATAGATATTGCTCCCAGGCATTTATGGAGAACGGCATTCTCAACTTTTACTTTGTAATAGTAAAGAGTAACTACTTTTCCCAGGCCCATATGTTCCTTTTGTTGAAACAGGTATTTCTTTGGGGACTGAACCCCCCTTTTTGGCTAGTTTTGTACAATTGCTTATAAGGGCCAGTTTGCACTGATATATTCCTTGAGTACATGTGGCATGTGCCATAGAGTTAGAGCACAGCATAGGAAAGCACTCATGCATAACTAAGTAGTGAGCCATCCTTGGACTAAAGATAAGGATAGGCAGAGTATCGATTTAGTGATGGAATCGATTATGTCTATGGCGAAGTGAGCCAGAATCGATATTTTTATCGATACCAGAATCGACGTTTCAGTCATGCGTTTTAAGTATTTAACTTTGAGTAAAAGGCACTTAGAAATCATAGATGGACATGTTAGTCTGTAGAACAAGCCTCGTGTATATCTAGCAGATTGCCCATTTAATTATTCTGTTAGCCAAATAGTTTTCGGACTGAGTTCCTGATTTTTGTTGTAATTATCGGCGATTTGCGTGATGCATTCTAACCCAAGACTCCAGTGAGTGCAGAACATTGACCACTACACCAAGCCAAATCAGTGTCTCCTTGTCCTTGTTTTACAGTTTTCATCAACTATTAATGTACACCTTGTAGCGGCTAGTCCCGTGGCCGTGGGGGTGCAACATGTTGTTTGATTTTGTTCGGTTTATCTGTAAGTTGAGTACGCAACGGCTACAGGCCTTGTTTCGTTGAGCGGACTGGATGCCCTTATATTCCTTATCTACGGTTTTGATATAACGCAACACGGATCAGAGATGTTTTTGCTTTTCTTAACTATTAGTTGGCTGTCCCCCGCAGTGTGATCTTTAATTAAAATATACGTTACATCTTTTCACTGATTTCTCGATTGTGTTACACTCTTTTTGTTTGACAGGAACCTGACAGCCGTGAACATCGGTAACATTAAATCTAATGCGTCCAGTGGGCTCTCCTCGCTTGTTTTTTTGTAAGTTTACTGTGATCATTGATTTGTGCTATTATAGAAAACAATGAAATCCGAACACAAGCTCTCATAGGAATTTCTCGGTGCTAAATGTAGTCACAAAAAATAAGCATGAGGCTCCACGTTCAGAAAGCTGAATATAGCCTTTTACAAGGTGGACTTCCAAAAAACGAAAGTTCTTAAGATCATGTAATTTTGTCACCACTGCATGCAATGTTGTTAATAACATCTGCATTGTTTCGTGTGGGGCATCTCTGAATTGAAGTCAATACCAATATCGATAGGAAATTTTTCGTCGACATAAACGTTACAGTGTTTCGTCCCTCCAACGATTAATTTCTCAAATACACTCGCAAATCCAGTTGATTGAGCATGCATCTTTCCCCTCTCTTTGAAAAGGGGGTGGCCCGTTTAATCAAGGCACCTGTGTTTTGTTTTGCAAAAAACCAGAACATGTGCACTGAAAGGTTCACGCACATAAGCCTGTAGTGAAATACATTAAGATATATGCATCCGTATCATGAACCGCTGTTCACTATTTCATCCACTTGTTATGTCAGCTGAGTGTTTCTTCTTCTTGTCAGCCAAACTTGGTCAGTTCCATAGACCAAGACCATAGACCAATCCTCGTGTAGGGTTTACACAGAATTTGGTTAAACGTTGCCTGCCGGTGACGAACGGTCATTTGGTGAAATGTCTGGAGCGGCTTCCTCATGCTGATTTGACTTGCTAATTATAACAGAATATTAGCGTCAGTTGGTCGAACTCTGAGCGAATTAAGCCTGGCAGTGAGGAGTATACAATCATGCAAGTGTCGTGGCTGTATACATGTAACGCTGATGAAAAACTGCTGCATTTCTAAATTTGCTGTGTCCTTGATTTTTGACGGCAGGCTTTTAGAAACCAAAATCTTCTGGCCAAGTACAAATATTTTCTTACCGTTTTGCGCTCACGTGTCTGGTCCTAAATGAATTTTGAAAACTCCATGCTATTGAATCCGCCACTTTGCGTGAAACAGGTGAACAAACGCAGGAAAGATGGAAAAAATAATCAGTTTCATTACAAAAGCAGGATATCATGACGCGTCAAACTAAGACTGTCACAAAAGTGATTCTACGGCATTTAGTCTCTTGCTTTTCTTCAGTTATGCCCGGATTCTATAAGCCGTCGTCGGGAAACAACATCTCCTTGAGAGGATACGTTTCAAAGGGCCCATGAAAAGTGTTTTTTATTATTTAAAATCGAAAATTTCTGTTTTAAACGATATCCAGTATGTCAAAGTTGCTGCTTATGATGAATAAACGGGAGGGGAAAAAAGTAATTTTTTTTTACAAACGGTCCACGGAGAGGTATCACATTAACATAGACAATTTGCATATCTGTGACGCTCATTTGAGAAGACATAGTTGTGTGCCACGAGCGAGTCAATGCTTGCCATGGGTCCAGTTTAGAACATTCCTTCTAGCTTTTTGGTGAATTAAGAGATCACGCCGACCGGATCTGCTGGCGCAGCCTGGGGCAACACCTATAAAGATGAGACAAGCCTGCCTTACTTTCCAACTAAAAGCGAAATTTAGGCTAAATTGGTGATTGGGAGTTAGGGTGACTGACAGCGAGCTCCAAACAGTTCAGTCTACATTTCGAGCCACGGTGTTTTCTCCCGAATATCTATAAATCGTTTGGGGTCAGATTTGCACGATTGCTGAAGCCAGGCGCAACGCTCACGATCTTTGGGGCATCAAAGAAAGCCCGTGAACAAAGACGGAGAGGATAGGAAAATGCTAGGAAAAGATAGGAAATGCTTCCAAATTGGCCAAATGCTATTCCTTTCATTATACATGTCTAGTGGATGTAGCGGAAGGGTTTCAGCAACAAATAAGTTTCAGTATTAAGCACGTACACATTTGACTATTGAACTTGATGGTAAATTGTATTTATATCACGAGAGGGCGCTCCGTTGTTCTAAATTGAATACCTAGTATCTGTATGTATGTTCTAAAAATAGACCTTGTATCTGGGAAGACGGTATGTGACCTCGGGTCAGGGAGAACAATAGAATTGGGGTCTTCCGTTGGGACGTACGTAAAAAGTTGTCGTTTTGGGGAGTTGGGTTGTTGTTACGTGTTGCGAACACTCGAAACGACATGGCGCCCTGAGTGTCATGAGGGGAGACTCACCACTAAATGTTTGCCAGGGGATAATTCTTGAATCAGGGGGGACACTCGTCACTTTCACATCATTTATTACCTGTACCTGCTGTGACTGACTGGAAGTCTACTCAAATGTTGGGAGAGCTGGAATAAATGCCAGAATCATCAAAATCAGACAGCCGTGTCTCAGGGCATCTGTTTGTCTGTCAAGAGACAATTGATACCCCGGCTCTACGCGGAGCCCCCTCAACATACTACATGGGTATTACAGTAAGTTCAGTTGGATATGGGATATTGGAGAATGAGCATTCTCGAAGGTTTCTACAGCTATTGTCTCGGTTAGAGAGATTGAACATTCCCTTTGGTTTCTGCAGCGAGTGTCTCGGTTTGGAGAAATTGAACATGGATGGGTTTCTGCAGCGCTGTCCCGGTTAAGGAGAGATTGAACATTCCCATCAGTTTCTGCAGCAAATATCTCAGTTTGGAGATATTGGACATTTCCATGCGTTTCTACAGCGAATGTGTTGATTTCTTAGGGATTGGGGTCATGGTGTCCACAAATGTCATATAGGCAATCACATTCCCTTCTATTTGTTGATTAAGACATCAGCTCTTTAGTCGAAGGTTTGGTAATAACTTATAGGTGGAGATTTGCCACTTCATATGCGGAAATATTGTGGCAAAACAGGGTAACTGTGTAGACTTGTGTTAAGTCTGGGCTATTAATAATTCATGCCCGTGGAAATCGTGCATTAAACATGCACGGCAACTAATCAGAATGAGCGCGTTATCTTAGTTCCTGGTGCTGGCTGCGCGCGTGGGTTGCTAGGACTTCGTAAGATGATAGCGTGTCGACAGGAGTTTTGCAGGGTTGTATCGTCCTATTAGCGAAATCAGGACTGACGTACGACCGCTACTGGTGGGCCCTATCCTGAGTGCGCTTGGTGCGTGTTTGTTCTTAGTTCTTTAATTCCGACCTTGCCAGCAACATTTTTCTCCATTGATCAAGCCTCAAAACTCCGGCTGGTTGGGGTTGTGCTGTTTCTTCGAACTAGCTGGATGAATCCTCGTATTCCTCAGTTGGTCAATGTACTATGGAAGAGGTTGGCGGCTTAGAAACCGCATAGGGAACCTACATGTATATCTCTAGTATAAGCAAACAATCCAACCTGAATCAAGGAGGTAATAGAAAATATGTTTTGAAGCCAGAACAGGGGGCAAAGGTCGCTAAGTGGTCAGTCAGTAGCTGTAATTTCCTGGAAAATGGACATCATTACATCATGTCCTCACTTTATCACCAATTCAAGCCGAACTTTATCATTCTGGACCTCTTGCTTTGCAGACTTGGGGCAAAGATACCTCGTGGTCTGTGTGGGAATTTTCATGCAAGACACGGGAAAAGCTTTGTTTTGACGGCTTTTAAAGCGAATCATTATAAATGTTATCAGTTACAGCCCTCAAAAGCACCTGAAAGTGACTTTGCAAAATTCACGTAAAAAAGCGTCAGCAGTATCAATTCCCAATAAACATTCAAGTGTTGGTGCAGCGCATTGATTGGGCACCAGTGTTTTTCAGTGGACTCAACATCGAATGAACATTATTTGTAGACAGAGGTTGATGTTTACAAAAATTTCTATTGGTGGCATAGGTACCACCGGCTATATTACTTGATTGAATGTTAATTAAGTATTTGATCAATTTATAAAATGATTCTTTCTTTCCAATTTTAAATATATCATTTTTGTACTTCCTTTCATTTGCCAGGAGAATGAAAAGTTTAAGCATTGGCACCTTAGAATCCAATGCCTTCAGTGGGCTCTACAGTCTCAAAACACTGTAAGTCTTCTGTAATTCCTCATTTGCGTTGTCACAGAGAGCACTGCAAGCTGTTTTTCTATGACAAGCCATGTAATTTAATACATACCAATGTCCAGGGAAAGTGCTCGAGTCGGGAGTTTTGGGTACCAGCTTTGTTGTCACAGAGAACACCGCAAACTTGATGTATGCCACAACTTGTATGAATTAACATGAGGTGCCCTATCAATAAAGTTGCCCTGATCCTTGTAAAATGAAAACGACTTAAGAACTTCGCGAGTTCACGTCATTTTTCAGCATGAATGCAATGTCTTGAGCAACATCTCTGTGGATTTTACTTGCAAGATTATATACGTGAACCCATTCAAACCGACAGTTCTCTGGTTAAAGAGTCGCCATGCACCGTTAAGATAAAGCCACGCGTCGTTATATGATAATGACGTAACGTCAGTTTTCATCAAGACTTCATCACCGTTTGTCTACCTTTACTTCAAAAGAAAACCCAATCAAACTCAAAGTTTTTAGTCACTAAAAAATTATGTACCGTTTAAGATCATGCCCAAGGACCCCTGATTACATCATCTAAAGATTTCTCCCAACTTCCTACTGTGACACATTACTCTTTGAATCCGTGTGCCCCTATTACCTAACTGCATAAGAAAAAGAGATGTTCAACAAATATTAAACATCATGCTCAGTCACATAAGACTCACGTCATGTAACTAAGCGCCACAAAATTTGATTTTATAACTTGAATCAAATTGACCTTTTATATCTGAGTGCCAAGAATGGATGTTTGCCTGCGCGCAAACGCTGTTCTCTGACTGCTATCTTCTTAACTTTTAATAATCATGCTAAAAATACAGGTTATTTTGGAAAAGGTTTCATTATCCTGTAAAGGATTCTAAACCTAATTACCTTCCCTCGAAATACCGTCATGACCTTTTCAGTGTGTTTCAATAAAGTTATTGCTTTCGTCTTTTCCAGGACCATTGATACTGTTAGCATCGACTCCATTGAATCAAATGACTCTATGGGACTCTCCAGTCTTCTAAGTCTGTAAGTGTCGTGTGGCTCCAGGTTTTTCTCATATTGAGCAACATCCCAATGGGTAATGTAACCATCGCAAACGCACTATTTTAATAAGCATCGTCTTTCGTCATAAAACTGTGCTGAGCTACTGTTATTGAAAGGAAAGAATTTTTCATGATTGAAAAAGAAAGAAATTGAAAATAAAGCAATTTGTTTGGACTATCTATTTGGATGTCATTAATTTGCAAGATTTTGCGAGATTTCTTCTTGAGCAATCCAAAGGAGGTAATAATCTTAAGTTCTGCGAAGACCAGAGCTTAATGGCATTTTGATTAAACCAATTTTAATTTTTACTGGGAAAAATATTAGAACTAACAATAGATTCCGGGATTACGCAATGATGACATCAGTGACCATGAAACACGTTGTTAAAAGAACCATGTTATTACCCTGCGTCGAAAAAGACACCAGCACAAGAATTTGCTTATCGCCGTTTTGAGTAAGACACTCCCCTCCGACAACCCTTAAGAATTCCGTACATCAAGTTTTTGTCTGAGATTTTGCCCGTTCCGCGTATATTGTGTGTATCGTTTGACTGGGCAATTACCTTTATTTCAAAAGCTATTTGATTCTGTTTCAGTTGGTGATATGATTAATCATCGTTCGGAAGGATTGCCGTACAATTTTCTCTCCTGTTAGTATTAAAGGAGAACAAAAGTTGTTGGCCTAGTTAAAACCATCAAACTAAGGCATTCGATTAGGGGCTGGTGTTAAACCCATCCAGGACGTCTTGTTTCCTCAGCACACACAATGTGAGTTATGCTACAGTTCTTCCATTATTTTTTAGGTTCAAGACGAATGCTCACAACATCTCCATTGAGTCAAATTCCTTCGGTGGACTCTCCTCTCTGGAGTACCTGTAAGTTTTCAGTTATTTATGATCTGTGTCGTTAAAGAGAACAGTGACAGCTGATTTGAAATAAATTATTTGATTATACGGCTTTTTGAACATACGTTATGAAAGAAACTATATATGGAAACTGACTAGGTGCTTATAAATGATAATGAAGATTAACAAAGAAATTAACTGGAGCAGGATTTGAACCTGCGACCTCTGGAATACCGTACCAGTGCTCTTCCAACTGAGCTATGCAACCCTATGTTGGTGGCTCTTCCCATTTGTCAATATCTCTGTTCGGGGGCTGCTAGTCTGATGCCATTAAACCTGAAACTCTATGTAGCCAGGGATCATACTCCAGTAACACGATACAACCTGGGAAGTGGTGAACAGGGATAACTCAAAGAGGATACGGCTTTTTGAACATATATTATGAACTTATATAGGAAAACTGATTAGGTGCTTATAAATGATTGTAAAGCACCCCCTCTCTTTCAACAAATTATTTGAATGAACCCTATTCTCCCTATACCGGATTAAAGGTGGCGTCAGCAATATAAGCTTAAGTGGAGGTAACATTTTGTTGGTTATAAACAACTGTTACTTTTTGGCATTGTACAGTAAATTTGGACATCATTTGCAGGATTTTCGGGTCCCCTTCCTTGGTTGGTTAAATTTATTAGGCCTACAATCTGAAATCGTTCGTCGAAAAAGCAGATTTCAATGGTATTTCAATCATAATAGATAATTGATAGATAGCGCAGATATGCATCATAATGAATTCATTAATAAAAAAGCGGAGAGTGACTCCTAGGAAGCTCTGTCAAGTAGTCCAATTTCTTTTATTTTCTTCACTGTCAGTAAAAGGTTGACGCTGCAGTTCGATATTGTATCTATGTACTGATCAATCCCTAAATTGTTAACAATGCAAATATATAAGGAGAAAAATTACTTCAGCTCCCTTCTCCACTTAGAACAACATCACCACGGGTGGTACTCCGCCCACCCCGCCCTTTGATTTTTGATTGAATGGCAACTCTTCCTTTACCATCAGTACTGATGATGAATTCTTCAATTTTACCCCCTGTCAATATGACTTTGCCAAGCCAGTGGACGATTCCTCTGTTGAATGCACTGTCATAAATCAAGCCAGATGTGAAATTGGCAAGAGGTAATTGTTGGCAATATAGAAATAAAGCTGTTTAAAGCCTTTAGGGATTCCTTTTGAAATAAGCTTGCCTCTTCGTTGGCTGGATGCTTTTGGACAAGTGACCTGTGGTCAATAAAAAGCAAAATATTTTGCTTGGGATTCGTGATAAATCTAGAAAATAACTTGTGTGATATAGATATTGTTTAACTTAAGTAGCTTAAGTAGGGTGCTAATTCTGCAAAAGGAGATCGATTACAGGAAATCTCTTTACAAATATACTGAACACAGAACAATGGGCTCACTAAAAAGTAGTGCAACCCCATTATTCTGACTTGCAACAAAACACCGTATTTGATTTCAATGTGACTGAGTTCAATTTGACTTTTGCATGATGTGTCCCGTTTATTAGGGCCTGACCCAAGTAATCGACCCGCTGACTTGGTTTCTTGTTCAAGAATCCCACGGGGGCAGAGCTTATTAAACATGATCGATTAGTTAATCGATGCAAAGGAAACTTAATGCCATAATAAACAGTTCAGCAAAGATTGTGCATAATGCTTCATAGATAAGAAAGTTGTTTGTCGCTGGCGCGATAGGGTACGTTTCACAGGAAGCATTGTAATTTCTGGAAAGGGATCCTCAGGATCTTAATTACTTCGTTCTCATGAAGTAAAAGGTAACACAACCACCACGGCGGACGAACACGTGATTTTTCCTTTTGTTTTCTTAATGGGGCATAGGCCTCTAATGAAAAACGAGGTGCCTCCACCCCTACACTAGTCACACCTGTAGAGTGCATGGGTGGCCGTTGCTTAAATGGAAGTTGGAGTTCGTGCTGAAATTTTAATCTTTGCAATAGTTTGATCCATTTGGGTCAGCCCACCCCAAACGTCTCCGGTTCCGGTCAAGAGCTGTTCCCAAGCGTGGTGTGGCGACGTGCCTTCTTTTACCCTCATGTACGTAACGCCGGCCGCTAAAATAGACTGACCCCCACACTTTTTACTGTGTAAAAGCTTTTCAGCTTGTACATGTACACAGGACATAAGAGCATCTTGTTTGTGTGGTTTCCAGATGTAAATGAATTATACAGAAACGACGTCATCTGAAAAATTAGAGCCAACACTAAATGTTTGGGGAATGAGAGAGATTCCTTTACTTTACATATTACTCAAGGGTTCCCCATCAAAACTTGTTAAAATTACGCAGTAGCCGGATTCCAGTCGATTTAGCAATTTTGATAGCTTCGGAGATCGTTTCATACCAAATAACGTCAACGTTCACCGAACGGTTAACAATAAATGTTTACTGGCAAATTGACCAGCGGCTTATTTCTTTCCAAATTTAAATACCAGAATGCATTTTTCCTTTCATTTGGCAGGTCCCTGAGAGGCGTCAGCATCGGTTGCATTGAGGCAAATGCTTTCAGTAGGCTCTACAATCTCCAAACGGTGTAGGTTTTTGTACTGTCTAATTCGTGTTGTCATATCTAGAACACTGCAAGCTGAATATCCATAACAAGCTATGCACATTACCACGAATTTCCATTGGCTTCGCTCTGATCCCGACGCTCCCTTGGTTAGCAATTTTGTTGTCACGGAAAACAAAACTCATCGCAGTTTTGATGTTTACGGAGGGTAGATATGTATTAAGTAGTCATCTTGTCCTAATTCCGAAAGGGTTTCTAACAGATGGGGTGGAATTCATTTGATCCACTCAACAGCGAGTATCTAAGGAGTCGGTTCATTTTTGGCGAGTGATGATGTTTTAGAAGCCTGAAAAACACGAACAGATTGATTCTGACGCAAGGTGCAGTTTAAGGCCAATATAATTACACTTTGGATGTGAATGATCCTTTTGCATGCCTTCCCTGCATGTCAGCCCATCCGACTGATTGCAGTGTCAGAGTAGTTAGGTTAAAATGTGGGACAACAGGGGGTGGGGAGCCTTTGTGGCATTAGTGACGTCGATGTGGCGATATTTAGTGAAACGTCTGTTCAAATTGGGTTGTAGGAAGAACAAATGGAATGTATTCCTCTCTCTAAGATGCCCTGATATAAGGTTGAGTGAACCATCATTTCATTAGCCACAATACAAGAAGGAATCAACTGAAGGACAATATGGAAGTTACAATTCCGTATAGATCACAACCGTGCGCTCACTGTGGCCTGACCAACAACCACCGCAGAGTAAAAACGCCCAGCCTACGGCAAGACTTTCAACAATCCCCGGAAATAAAACCGCTTTTCCGCTTGCCAAGCTGACCGACCACGCGAACAAAGCAACCAGTCACCCCCCCCCCAAAAAAATCCACGAAAACAAAAAGACGAGCATGAAAACAAGTAAATGACGTCTGGCGACGAGATTTAAATAGTCGCCTTAATACAGCTAAAACAAACGCAAAAGGCATCCATGTTGGCAGCGCAGTCACTTGTTGACCACGATGATGTACGCATTGACCGTAGACCTGAAAGAGAAAATACAATGGACTGCCAACTCCAGCGGGCGCACGTCGATCTTGCGTCAACCGGAAGTGCCGAAGTTACCGGCACTGACAACTTCTGTTTTACTGTCGTTCGTATACATGGTCGTGCTGCGTCGATAAGGTGTTGATATTTCCTCCTCAAAATGGCATAAAGTTTTAGGTACTGATTGTGCAGTTGCTGACAGCAGCGCCCAAGGACAAAATTAGGCGGGTTGAGTTTCTATGGTATACCGAAGAGGCCAGATCCAGCCCAAAAACAGCGAAAAGACAAAAATGGAGGCAACACCATGTAGGCCTAGTTAGGAATCGTCAAGATCTGATGATAACATTGTTTAATAGTAGGCATGATAGGTGAGTTCATAAAATGTGACTATCGGTACATTAGGGTTTTAATACCAAAGTCTTTTTCTCCTTCAGCTTAGTTGAAATATCGTCAGCTTATCACAAACATGTAGAAATAGTGCCAAAGAGAGGGGTGATAATATCAACATTATAAAAACTAAAAATAAAAATAATAAGAAAAAATTGAGTTGGTTTGCTTGTGTTTTGGTCCAGTATTCTTTTTCACTTCACAGTAATTCTCCTTATAATTCATTTTGTGGTATCTGCAGGTGCCAACTTGGCCTACCCACTGAATTTCTGCCCGCATCATAAGTTAATCATTCTGGTCCTGGTAAGTGCATTGAGATGGTTGTTTGAGTTGGTCGTTGAATTGAGTTTTCCTGTGTTAAATATTTGAAATTTGATTTCTTAAATTGCAATTTAACAAGTTTCATTTTTTTCTTTGTTCTCATTTTCAAGCATTTTCTTGCGCCTGGCTCCATGTATGGATGTTTAATCCACATTGCACTGCAATGCATGCTTTTCTGTTGAAGTTCACATGTATTAAAACCCCTCATGTTAACCCCTCTGTAAATGTTTGTTGAGTAGTAACCAGAATTGTATGCATGCTATAACCATTCAAAAGCAAAAAGTCAGATTTTAACTCTTGTTCAAAGTAATTCTTGGCCAGATGCCAGATCTTAGGTTCATGTCATCAAATTGGGCCAATCCAACCGAGCAGATCTGAACCCCGTTAGTTTTGTTTAATTTTTAAGGGTAGTTATGAAACCATTTTTGCATAGTTTAATATTTTTCTGTAAATTATGAATAAAATGTTACTGTTAATGAACATCTTGTGAATGACCAATATACGTTCCTTCACACTAATTGGAATATGGTCTTTTGGTGATCCTTGGATTGTAACAGTTCAGAATGTTGTCACACCTTCAAAACTGGCATTTGAAATGAAAAAAAAACAATGCAAGTGCAATACATTCTTGAATGTGATAAAAGAACGTTGGGTTTAAACCCCGTTCAAGCGGGCTTTTATTCGCTCATACTTTGTTGAATCCCACTCCTTTAGGTTGTGCCAGCATCAACTACACCATCCGCTAACTCGGTGGCTCACGTGGACTTGAACGATGTACGAAGGGGCGCCACAATGTTGAGGACACAACAGCTATTGACAGCAGACTGCAAGGAGTACACTGATTGATCTTTTCAGCACTTGCAACACCCATAAGGAGCATAAAACTTTAGCAGGCCACATGCTTTAACCGTATATGCAGGATGTTGTGTGCTTGATCCCAGCCTGGCACACTGTGGATTTTTTCCTCGGGGAAGCAATATTTATTGATAATAAAGTTATGTTGCAGGAAAGAAATCACAAGCTTACTTTATCATTTGCAATTTCCTCATTCGTTTCATCTTACCTCCTTGAAAACTGAAGTACTTGATTTTAAACAGTGAAGATTTTAGGAGGCGTTCTTTAATCATTAATATTAGTGCCAGAGTCCAAAGGTCAAGTATCATGGTGACTAGTGCACATTACACCTTTCAAATGTGTCACATAATGATGTACATGAGTACCTGCAGAATCTTTAAGAACTCAGCTCTATTCCATATCTTTGGGGATACCTCTGCCCTCAGTTACGCCACCTACATAAAAGCCTGCCGTGAATATGGACAAATTCAACTAATAAAGAAAGGCGTCTTACAGGATGTTTTAATGAAACCTCAGTTTTATTTGACAAAATTGATAGAGACAATTTTGAAACTATTATATAATAAATGGGGTGCTTGAAAAAAATATAATGTTTGTATGTGTACATTGTAAATCTGTTTATTTACATTTTGTAATTCAGAATTTTGGGGGATTTGGTCGTTTACAAACCAATTTGAGTAATGTTTAGCAGTTTTGCTTGTTCCTCTGACCAAGGGAAGCCAGAAACCCGTCATTAATATTCTGCCTGAAAATTTACCAAGCCGAGGCATGTTGTCACTTTTTTTGCCTCAAAACAATTTTGACAGCATAAAATCAGCCTATAAAGATCCTATTAGTTTTACATACAGTTATGAAGTATGGCATGTACATGTACGAAGTCATTGGGGAAATTATGTCATGGGCCTTCATGTTTCCCACTCATTTTTCTAATATAACACGATGCCCCTTAAATTTAAATCTTGTAGAATAACACAAATTTGCTCATAGCCCTAGCATTGAAAATATTTTTAAAAGACTTGAATATGAACGGGAAAACATTTATTATTTTTTCCCCTTGAAAAATCCGACAACCCTACCAGATGAGTATTTATAACTCTAAAAATTGCTTTACGAGTCAGAAAAAGGTTTTGCTGGGTCAAGCCAACCAGACCTGGTAGTGTCGGTGGGGCTGAGAGTAATCGATCATGTTTGCCAATTGTGCATGAGAAAAGAATACATACACAGCTTTCCCTGTCTAAAGGCTCACTAATTGTTATTAATGCTCACGTTAGTATACTTATAATTATCACAATGTCATAACACACTTGTATGTTGTCTATCTCGTCCACTTTGCAATTGTTTTTCCACGAAAAAGAAAAGTTCCGAGGCAAAATTACGAGCGCAGCGCCTGTCGCTATCGTTCATCGCATGTGGACAACGGTACAAAGGTCAATCGGAAGTTTCCTGTGCCGGCAACTCCAGAGCTTCCGGCTGACGGAACATGTTTACGCGCAATGCTCGGTGCACCCGCCGGAGTTGGCAGTCCGTTGTATTTTCTCCTTCAGGTCTATGCATTGACCCAGAGCGTAGAGCAGACGTTAACATCATAAACGAACACCATCACAAGACACCACAGCACAGACCGAATAAACCACAAAGACTACAGGCCAGTCAAATCCAGCTACACACCTTTCAGAACGACTTTACCTGTGAAAGGAAATTCCAGATGATAATCAGTAGAAATATATGTGGAACTACAGCAAAATTTGTTGTCAGCAACAGCAGAATCAACTCGGCCCCACGTTCAATTCAGTTCAATTCAATATAACTTTATTATCCCATTAAAGAGAATTACTTTGGCCTTTTTGCACACGTAAAACAAATGTAAATTACAAATACAAACTTTAAGTGTCAATAGTTGATAGCTACATAATAAAAACCTTACTAATACTATACGACAAACTGATCACTATACAACATTGAAAGTTATAAACAGAAAACGACGAAACTCCAACCAGATGACTTCCTTACCAAAACGAATGACCTTCGGATATCAGACAAGACTGTCACGACAATCACTAGCACGCTACATACAGCACAACATTACACACAGAAATTGACTAGGAAATACTAAAATGTACTTCGGAGTAAAAGCCAAAATCAGCTTGACAACATTCTATAGGGGGGGGAGAAACATCGAAAGATTAACGAAACTACAAGCAATCTTGCAGAGAGCCCCACACCTGGGTATTACCTTCAGCCTTATCTTCTTACACCAATTGTGGTCTTAAAATAATTGGCATAAGACTTCCTTTGGACTTCCACATCGGTCGTCTGTGCCCAAAGCTAGGACTGATCACTTGGCTGTGGCTTGAAAATAATTAAAAGGAAAATAAATAAAAGGAAAATTTCATGAATAGAAACTAGGCCTTTGTCTAATTGCTGGCAGTCAGCTATAATCTTACTGGGCAGGCACAGTGGCAGACATTTGGTGTCACTTGACAGTTCTTAAAGAATTACTGGACATGTACATCTACTGTAAGAGTGTAGTGGTACACATGGAAATTGTTATGGCATAATAAACAGTACGTGCGTACATGTAATTGTAACTCAAGCGCGTTAAACTCATCTGTCTCAAATTATAAGTCTTCAGTTGATGGCAGGCCCTGTTTACTTTTTACAGTGAGATGAAATAAGGCGCAACTTACCTTGTAGACTTGAAGGAAAAGACATGTGGCTTGCTTTTTTATGGACCAAGCTGATTTGCGACTTGAATTGTGACTGGACCAAATGACTTGTGACTTGGTTTAGATTGCAACAATTTACAAGTGACTTGACTTGGACTAACAAATACTGACTTGCTACCACCTCTGTCACAAACCCCAGATACCCGTGTTAGGGATAAAGCGGCCAAACTCTCTATCTTAATCAAGAAGTGGGAAAAATGACACAGATGTCGACTTTGAAGTGGTCTATGAACCAGCCAAGCAGATCTGCTTGACACTTTTACAGACACCCTTCGCTGGAGACTGGAACAGATGGCCCTAAGAAGATGATAAAGAAAGTCCTAGAAGTAGACCCTGCAGTTGTCATTGACCAAACGAAAGAAAGAAAAAAATCCAGAAACTGCGACAAAAAATATGCGCTTAAGTTTGGAAAAACCCCACAAGGGACCTACCTTTATTCGTTTGTAACCCGAAAGGAGCTCTACAGGCTTTGATTTAGATTTGGCTGTATCGACACGCCTTATTGCTACAAGAAAGCGACAAAGGGCCCCTCTTCTGTTCCACAGAACTTTCTGAATTTGCCAACCAAGACGCATTTTCTAACCCTAGATCTACAGTGGATAATGCCAGAGCAAACAAAGAAGCTGAAAATGTCACGAAGTTGCTGAACTAAGCAGAGGAGATCGCCCGTCTCCAGATGAGTTACGGAAACACCATCATCCAGGAGATGCTCATCGGATACCATTCATACCCACACCCAGCGATTAACACCACACCGTGCGAAGCGCAAATGAGCAGACCATGTAGAACAAATGTTGGCCGTTAACCTGGAAAACAACCCAAAATATTATGGCATAAACAGCACAGTGAAAGGCAACAATAGAATACTGAAAACAAGAACAGAAATGAACTCCAACTTCGTTGTTAGAGATGACGTCTCTCTCACACAGACAGATTTTAACGAATGAAGTTGAAAACGAACAGGTAATCTACATCGCATACGTGTACATCAGAGCATCACATGAGTGACGTTCTGCTTTTTTAGCACACGTGGAAATTTCTCTGTTATATATTAAACACAGTCCATCCCTTTGTAGAGATAACCTACCATGCGTTATTTTAAGACAAAATGTTGGTTCTGGTCCTATTCCAGAAGCAATTAAAGGCCTTTGGCTTGCCCTTCCCTGGCACTCATACGTTGTGGATCTGTCTGTGTTTTTTGCTAATCCAAATGTCATTTAAGTCACAAGGAATTGCTGTTAACATATACATTTGGTGTCACTGATGACTTCTATATTAATATTGTTAGAAATGTTATTTACATTCCCTGGTGCATTCGAGATCTTTACGCAAGGAAACTTGTGTTGGGAGACCCTGGCATATCAATCGTGAATCTATTTCTTCGAACCAAAAGGGAGCTTGAGTGCAATAATACTGGCCCGTGTAAATGGGAAGTAACGAAGAGGAATTCATCACTTTTTGTGTTTTGAAAACGGAACGGAAGTTGTGAGCATTTCTAGATTAGATACAGACAAATAAAAAAGGCATACAAATTTAAAAACCGATCCGACAATGCATCCCGTATACAAAAAAAAAATGTTTAATTGCTGAGGCCCAGCCCTGTCTTAAGATACTTAGCCTGGAGCCTCAGCCCTTCGACGCGCCTTTCGATACCAAGTTGTGCCATCACTGCGCAACGGAAGTGGCTTTCTCTTTCCATAATTTTGTTTAAAGGTGCTCATTTCCGCTCTATTTTTTTCCAAGAGGATGGGCTTCGTAGTTATCTGCAATATTTCTCTACGGGAAATGGCCTGCAAATTATCAATTTGCTTTCCAACTTTGCACGTAATACCTTTTTCACTAATTTTCAATGATGTTGTTACCCCTTAATTTGACAGGCTCCTGACAAACGTTACCATCGGTAACATTGAGTCCAATGCGTTCAGTGGGATGTCTTATCTCTACGTAATGTAAGTTCTCTGCGATTTTTTAACGTATTTTGTCATTTTTTGTCGGAGAGAAGATAAGTGTGTGCTTCTTTCCACAACAAGCCAATCGTTTTTTCAGTGCAAAAAGTCCTATCTCGGTTTGGAGTACTTTTGATAAAAACGCATTAAGTGGCTTCTGTCCTCACAGTAATTCTGTTTTGCTGAATGACTCTATACAGGGAAATGTAACTTGTGGTAGATAACATATTTAAAATCATTTTTTTCTCTCTGATCTTTGATATCTTCATCGAGTTTCAGTCAATGAGGTTTTTTAATGGAACCGCAATTAGCATAAACGGCGCGCTATGCATATTCCGGTCAAACATCATAACCTGCAGGCTGAGATACGACATTGTATGCCCCATAGACACAACACGATGCCTCTTTACTAATAATTTAGGAGATTATTCTCGTTAAATCACCAATTAATATTTAAGCCCCTGATCAGCTCCAAGTTAAATGGAACTTTCCTCTTGCATCTAAAGCTTGTTGTTTAAAACTGTTCAAAAGCAAATGCCATTGTGTTCAATATTCTCGTATTTTCCGCAAAGTTGAAGTCAATACCAATATCGATACGAAATTTTTCGTCGACATAAATGTTACAGTGTTTCGTCCCTCCAACGATTAATTTCTCAAATACACTCGCAAATCCAGTTCATTGAGCATGCATCTCTCCCCTCTCTTTGAAAAGGGGGTGGCCCGTTTAATCAAGGCACCTGTGTTTTGTTTTGGGAAAAACTAGAAAATGTGCCCTGAAAAGTTCACGCACATAAGCCTGTAGTGAAATTCATTAAGATATATGCATCCGTACCTATGCCACATTGGTGGCATAGGTACCACCGGCTATATTACTTTATTGAATGTTAATTAAGTATTTGATCAATTTATAAAATGATTCTTTCTTTCCAATTTTAAATATATCAGTTTTGTACTTCCTTTCATTTGCCAGGATAATGAAAAGTGTAAGCATTGGCACCTTAGAATCCAATGCCTTCAGTGGGCTCTACAGTCTCAAAACACTGTAAGTCTTCTGTAATTCCTCATTTGCGTTGTCACAGAGAGCACTGTAAGCTGTTTTTCCATGACAAGCTATGTAATTTAATACCAATGTCCAGGGAAAGTGCTCGAGTCGGGAGTTTTGGGTACCAGTTTTGTTGTCACTGAGAACACCGTAAACTTGATGTATGCCACAAATTGTATGAATTAACCACAGCATGTGCCCCATCAATAATTTTGCCCTGATCTTTGTAAAATGAAAAATACTTAAAAACTTTGCGAGTTCACGTCATTTTTCAGCATAAATGCAATGTCTTGAGCGACATCTGTGTGGATTTTACTTGCAAGATTATATACGTGGCGTCTTCCTTGACGCCTTTAGGTAGTCAAAACTAATAATTATTGTGTTACAAAAAATTCTTTTTCAAAAAAGCAAACAAACTCTGTGGTTTCCGTCCTTCCAACGTTTATTTTTCTTACAAACTAATACTTTGCGGTAAATCTGGAAGATGGGTTTTATGTCATTCCTCCATATTTTACAAGAAGTGATCCATTTATTCATGACATACCTGTGCTAGTTGTCAATATATAACACCCTGAAAGTGCAACTTTGATGCCTATTAGCATAAAAATTCTGAACCAGATCGGACTATAAATACTGCTCTCGTTATAAGTCCTTGAAATATGCAGCTTTAAACCGACGTAACAATACTATGTTCACGTCATCGCAATTTCATTTTAATATTTACCTACAACACTTCCCGTCTATCCACTTTCTAAACGTGGACCCATTCGAACCGACAGTTCTCTTGTTAAAGAGTCGCCATGCACCGTTAAGATAAAGCCACGCGTCGTTATATGATAATGACGTAACGTCAGTTTTCATCAAGACCTCATCACCGTTTGTCTACCTTTACTCCAAAAGAAAACCCAATCGAACTCAAAGGTTTTAATCAGTAAAAAAATTATGTACCTTTAAGATCACGCCCAAGGACCCCTGATTGCATCATCCAAACATTTCTCCCAACTTCCTACTGTAACACATTACTCTTTGAATCCGTGTGCCCCTATTACGTAACTGCAGAAGAAAAAGAGATGTTCAACAAATATTAAACATCATGCTCAGTCACATAAATATCACGTCACGTAACTAAGTGCCACAAAATTCGATATCACGTCTTGAATCAAATTGACCTTTTATACCTGAGTGTTAAGAATGGATGTATGCCTGGGCGCAAACGCTGTTCTCTGACTGCTATCTTCTTAACTTTTAATAATCATGCTATAAATACAGGTTTTTTTGGAAAAGGCTTCATTATCCTGTCAAGGATTCTAAAACTAATTACCTTCCCTCGAATTTTAAATACCGTCATGACCTTTTCAGTGTGTTTCAATTAAGTTATTGGTTTCGTCTTTTGCAGGGATATTGGTACTGTTAGCATTGACTCCATTGAATCAAATGACTCTACGGGACTCTCCAGTCTTCTAAGCCTGTAAGTGTCGTGTGGCTCCAGGTTTTACTCATATTGAGCAACATCCAAATGTGTAACGTAAGCATCACAAATGCTGAGCTACTGTTATTAAAAGGAAAGATTTTTTCATGATTGAAAAAGAAAGAAATTGAAAATAAAGCAATTTGTTTGGACTATGTATTTGGATTTCATTAATTGCAAGATTTTGCGAGATTTCTTATTGAGCAATCCAAAGGAGGTAATAATCTTATAAAGTTCGGCGAAGACCACAGCTTAATGGTATTTTGATTAAACCAATTTTAATTTTTAGTGGGAAAAATGTTAAAACTAACAATAGAACCATGTTATTACCCTGCGTCGAAAAAGACACCAGCACAAGAATTTGCTTATCGCCGTTTTGACTGAGGTACGCCCTCCGACAATCTTTAAGAATTCCGTAATGCGTATATTGTGTGTATCATTTGACTGGACAATTCCCTTTATTTCAAAAGCTACTTGATTCTGTTTCAGTTGGTGATATGATTGAAGGATTGCCGTACAATTTTCCCTCCTGTTAGTATTAAAGGAGAACAAAAATTGTTGGCCTAGTTAAAACCATCAAACTAAGGCATTCGATTAGGGGCTGGTGTCAAGTTAACCCGTTCAGGACGTCTTCTTTCCTCAGCACAGACAATGTGAGTTATGCTACAGTTCTTCCATCATTTTTTTAGGTTCAAGGCGAATGCTCACAACATCTCCATTGATTCAAATTTCTTCAGTGGGCTCTCCTCTCTGGAGTACCTGTAAGTGTTCAGTAACTTATGATCTATGTCGTTAAAGAGAATAATGACAGCTGATTTGAAATAAATGATTTGATTATACGGCTTTTTGAACATATATTATGAAAGAAACTATATAGGGGGAACTGACTAGGTGCTTATAAATTATAATAAAGATGAACAAAGAAAATGACTGGAGCAGGATTTGAACCTGCGACCTCTGGAATACCGTACCAGTGCTCTTCCAACTGAGCTATGCAGCCCTATGTTGGTGGCTCTTCCCATTTGTCAATATCTCTGTTCGGGGGCTGCTAGTCTGATGCCATTAAACCTGAAACTCTATGTAGCCAGGGATCATACTCCAGTAACACGATACAACCTGGGAAGTGGTGAACAGGGATAACTCAAAGAGGATACGGCTTGTTGAACATATATTATGAACTTATATAGGAAAACTGATAAGGTGCTTATAAATGATTGTAAAGCACCCCCTCTCTTTCAACAAATTATTTGAATGAACCCTATTCTCCCTATACCGGATTAAAGGTGGCGTCAGCAATATAAGCTTAAGTGGAAGTAACATCTTGTTGGTTATAAACACTGTTACTTTTTGGCATTGTACCGTAAATTTGGACATCATTTGCAAAATTTTCGGGTCCCCTTCCTTGGTTGGTTATATTTATTATGCCTACAATCTGAAATCGTTCGTCGAAAAAGCAGATTTCAATGGTATTTCAATAATTTTAGATAATTGATAGATAGCGCAGATATGCATCATAATGAATTCATTAACAAAAAAGCGGAGAGTGACTCCTAGGAAGCTCTGTCAAGTAGTCCAATTTCTTTTATTTTCTTCACTGTCAGTAAAAGGTTGACGCTGCAGTTCGATATTGTATCTATGTACTGATCAATCCCTAAATTGTTAAAATGCAAATATATAAGGAGAGAAATTACGTCAGCTCCCTTCTCCACTTAGAACAGCTTCGCCACGGGTGGTACTCCGCCCACCCCGCCCTTTGATTTTTGATTGAATGGCAACTCTTCCTTTACCATCAGTACTGATGATGAATTCTTCAATTTTACCCCCCTGTCAATATGACTTTGCCACGCCAGTGGACGATTCCTTTGTTGAATGCACTGTCATAAATCAAGCCAGATGTGAAATTGGCAAGAGGTGGTTGTTGGCAATATAAAAATAAAGCTGTTTAAAGCCTTTAGGGATTCTTTTTGAAATAAACTTGCCACTGAACTCTCGTTGGCTGGATGCTTTCGATAATGCTGGATGATAAATCGAGAAAATAACATGTGTGTGATATAGATATTGTTTAACTGAAGTAGCTTAAGTAGGGTGCTAATTCTGCAAAAGGAGATCGATTACAGGAAATCTCTTTACAAATATACTGAACACAGAACAATTCGGCTGTATAGCCTGTCCATGATGCCGTTTACACCTAGAGTGCCTTCAGTCTAGATGGTACGAACAGCAATTTTTGTCTATTATAATGACTCAACCTCGGTTGCATGACTGTACTTGAAAATACGGCTTATTTGCCTTGCTGCTAAGAGAAAATAGTAAGGTAATCTTTCGCTCAGGATAAATAGTACTATGGAAATTCTATTGGCGCAAACTTGCATGGGAATGGAAACTGTTGTTAGGGGAATATGGAAATGTGAATTGGCTCTGTACAGGTAAGCTGAGGGTATTTAGGAAATCTTGTTACCGATACGTTGTCAGCATGCACTTATAAACCAAGGTCTTGACAACCTCTTCTCGTAGCAGTTAGAGGTAGGTCCAACCCTTGAAAGTGACCTTCAAGTGATTAATGTTATTTTCGACTTAAAAATATTTTTGTATTTTCTTTTAACTGATGTTTTTAATCGTGTTTTTTGTCCTTCATTTGACAGGTACCTCCAGGATTTTAGCATCAGTAACATTGAGTCAAATGCCTTCAGTGGGCTCTCCAATCTCAATTGGCTGTGAGTTGTTAAACATTCCCGATATGTTTATTTCGTCAGAGAGAACGCGTCATGCTGTCTTCCCTTGACAATGTTACTCACGTGGACACATTCGATCTAGCGAACTGACAGCTTCAATCCTTGCAGTTGCTCCCCCGTCCATCAGCTGCCATAACTCCCCTTTCGGCTTGATACAGATGGCTGCCCTCTTTTGCGCACACCAGAAAGTATCACTCTTTTTTTAAAGCTCCGGGCCTACATGATCAGGGGTGCCCCAGCCCATTCCAATAGCATGATACATTCCTCCTCCATTAAACGAAAAGAGTACTGTCTTGCTCAATCAATATGCAAACTTTGAAATCAACAATTAACTTCGAAAGAACATTGTAAAAACACTTTTGACGGCAAAAGGCAAAGCTGGGATGCCATAAATAACTAAAAACAGCTCCCAGTTGGGGCTACACGTGTAGGTGGCGTATAGCGTGCGTGTATGAAGCACAGACAATTAAGTACGGTAAACAGATCCAACTTCATGGAAAGGCTGCAACGTTAGTGCTTTGAACAGTAATAGCAGTCTTTTTTCACTGCACGGGTTGCCGTCCACGTAGGTCTTAATATCACATCGTGATAAAAAGAAGAACCATTGCAGGGTGGCTTCGAATGTAACAGTGAATAATAAGCCGGGCGGTTTCGATATTATTTTGAAACAGGACGACGGAGGTACGTCTGTTGTACTGTACTGTTGTGAAAATCACATTTTGAAGAGGGCCGCGAACTAAACCACTGAATATGGGCGTTTCACAATAGCGCGCCATCAAGAGTTTGCAACGCGCTGGCCAATCACAATGCGCGAAATCTGTCGACCATTTCCAAACGCACATTGGGTCGACAGATTTCGGGCATTGTGAATATATAGGAAAACTGATAAGGTGCTTATAAATGATTATAAAGCACCCTCTTTCTTTCAACAAATTATTTGAATGAACCCTATTCTCCCTATACCGGATTAAAGGTGGCGTCAGCAATATATAAGCTTAAGTGGAAGTAACATCTTGTTGGTTATAAACACTGTTACTTTTTGGCATTGTACCGTAAATTTGGACATCATTTGCAAAATTTTCGGGTCCCCTTCCTTGGTTGGTTATATTTATTATGCCTTCAATCTGAAATCGTTCGTCGAAAAAGCAGATTTCAATGGTATTTCAATAATTTTAGATAATTGATAGATAGCGCAGATATGCATCATAATGAATTCATTAACAAAAAAGCGGAGAGTGACTCCTAGGAAGCTCGGTCAAGTAGTCCAATTTCTTTTATTTTCTTCACTGTCAGTAAAAGTTGTATCTCAAAGTAAAAGTTGACGCTGCAGTTCGATATTGTATCTATGTACTGATCAATCCCTAAATTGTTAAAAATGCAAATATATAAGGAGAAAAATTACGTCAGCTCCCTTCTCCACTTAGAACAGCTTCGCCACGGGTGGTACTCCGCCCACCCCGCCCTTTGATTTTTGATTGAATGGCAACTCTTCCTTTACCATCAGTACTGATGATGAATTCTTCAATTTTACCTCCCTGTCAATATGACTTTGCCACGCCAGTGGACGATTCCTTTGTTGAATGCACTGTCATAAATCAAGCCAGATGTGAAATTGGCAAGAGGTGGTTGTTGGCAATATAAAAATAAAGCTGTTTAAAGCCTTTAGGGATTCTTTTTGAAATAAACTTGCCACTTAACTCTCGTTGGCTGGATGCTTTCGATAATGCGGATGATAAATCGAGAAAATAACATGTGTGTGATATAGATATTGTTTAAATTAAGTAGCTTAAGTAGGGTGCTAATTCTGCAAAAGGAGATCGATTACAGGAAAACTCTTTACAAATATACTGAACACAGAACAATTCGGCTGTATAGCCTGTCCACGATGCCGTTTACACCTAGAGTGCCTTCAGTCTAGATGGTACGAACAGCAATTTTTGTCTATTATAATGGCTCAACCTCGGTTGCATGACTGTACTTGAAAATACGGCTGATTTGCCTTGCTGCTAAGAGAAAAGAGTAAGGTAATCTTTCGCTCAGGATAAATAGTACTATGGAAATTCTATTGGCGCAAACTTGCATGGGAATGGAAACTGTTGTTAGGGGAATATGGAAATGTGAATTGGCTCTGTACAGGTAAGCTGAGGGTATTAAGGAAATCTTGTTACCGATACGTTGTCAGCATGCACTTATAAACCAAGGTCTTGTCAACCTCTTCTCGTAGCAGTTACTGGCAGGTCCAACCCTTGAAAGTGACCTTCAAGTGATTAATTTTATTTTCGACTTAAAAATATTTTTGTATTTTCTTTTAACTGATGTTTTTAATCGTGTTTTTTGTCCTTCATTTGACAGGTACCTCCAGGATTTTAGCATCAGTAACATTGAGTCAAATGCCTTCAGTGGGCTCTCCAATCTCAATTGGCTGTGAGTTGTTAAACATTCCCGATATGTTTATTTCGTCAGAGAGAACGCGTCATGCTGTCTTCCCTTGACAATGTTACTCACGTGGACACATTCGATCTAGCGAACTGACAGCTTCAATCCTTGCAGTTGCTCCCCCGTCCATCAGCTGCCATAACTCCCCTTTCGGCTTGATACAGATGGCTGCCCTCTTTTGCGCACACCAGAAAGTATCACTCTTTTTTTTTAAAGCTCCGGGCCTACATGATCAGGGGTGCCCCAGCCCATTCCAATAGCATGATACATTCCTCCTTCATTTAACGAAAAGAGTACTGTCTTGCTCAATCAATATGCAAACTTTGAAATCAACAATTAACTTCGAAAGAATATTGTAGAAACACTTTTGACGGCAAAAGGCAAAGCTGGGATACCATAAATAACTAAAAACAGCTCCCAGTTGGGGCTACACGTGTAGGTGGCGTATAGCGTGCGTGTATGAAGCACAGACAATTAAGTACGGTAAACAGATCCAACTTCATGGAAAGGCTGCAACGTTAGTGCTTTGAACAGTAATAGCAGTCTTTTTTCACTGCACGGGTTGCCGTCCACGTAGGTCTTAATATTACATCGTGATAAAAAAAGAAAAACCATTGCAGGGTGGCTTCGAATGTAACAGTGAATAATAAGCCGGCCAGTTTCGATATTATTTTGAAACAGGACGACGGAAGTATGTCTGTTGTACTGTACTGTTGTGAAAATCACATTTTGAAGAGGGCCGCGAACTAAACCACTGAATATGGGCGTTTCACAATAGCGCGCCATCAAGAGTTTGCAACGCGCTGGCCAATCACAATGCGCGAAATCTGTCGACCATTTCCAAACGCACATTGGGTCGACAGATTTCGGGCATTGTGATTGGCCAACGAGTTGCAAACCTTTGGAGGCACGCTCTTGTGAAACGACCCTATTAGATCAGTTTATTTAGTCTAATTTTTTTCTTTGGGATTCAAATTTAAATTCCTCTTGTCTAGGATTTCCCACCACTACTACCGGTATCTAAAGTCATCATCATCATGACTATGTCATTGAATCTGAAGCGTTTTAATTTACCGGTAGGGTTAGGGTGAGGCTGCTGTGGGATGAATTTTGACAGGTAGTGTATTAAAGGCTTAGGGCTAGGCTAGGGTTAGGTTGACCGTGGGATGAATCGGCTAGGGTTAGGGTTAATGTTAAGGCTAGTCCGACCGTTGGATGAATCTAACGAGGAGGGTTAGGCTGATTTGGGATAAATCTAAATGATCCTTTTGCATGCCTTCCCTGCATGTCAGCCCATCTGACTGATTGCAGTCTCAGAGTAGTTAGGTTAAAATGTGGGACAACCAGGGGGGTGGGGAGCCTTTGTGGCAGTAGTGACGTCGATGTGGCGATATTTAGTGAAACGTCTGTTCAAATTGGGTTCGAGAAGAACAAATGGAATGTATTCCTGTCTTTAAGATGCCCTGATATTAGTTTGAGTGCGAACCAGAGTCAGCCGAGCTTATCTGTGGGGGAATGCATCTCAATTATCAGTGGCTGAGTATCACAAGGCGCCTGGGTCGCACAAAAAATAGGGATTGGCAGCTTGTTTTTTTTTTCCAGTTACCACACGTTGCGTTGCTGATACATTGACACTTGAGTTGGAAAAAGGGGGCTTTTTCATTAGTGCCACTATGCTCGCACACAGAACTTTCAACCTGTACAGGCGTGTCATACGTAGTGTGGACCTCCGCACAAAAGAAGTCCACATAATGCAGGCTACAATGGCGTTGTGTGGACTTGCACACGTCCACACATTGCTTTCCCCTCTCTTAATTAAAAACAGTTTCAGAGACATTTTGGGGTTGAGGTTATCTGTGGCAAAATGAAGAGGAACAGTCCAGGAAATCATCATCAGACTCGAAGGAGTTATCCTAGTGGGAGAAAAAGAAGCATTTACTTTAACCACACGAGAACAAAGGAATATCCACACTTCGTATGATAATTCGGCTGTATAGCCTGTGCACGATGCCGTTTACACCTAGAGTGCCTTCAGTCTAGATGGTACGAACAGCAATTTTTATCTATTATAATGGCTCAACCTCGGTTGCATGACTGTACTTGAAAATACGGTTTATTTGTCTTGCTGCTAAGAGAAAAGGGTAAGGTAATCTTTCGCTCAGGATAAATAGTACTATGGAAATTCTATTGGCGCAAACTCGCATGGGGATGGAAACTGTTGTTTGGGGAATATGGAAATGTGAATTGGCCCTGTACAGGTAAGCTGAGGGTATTAAGGAAATCTTGTTACCCATACGTTGCCAGCATGCACTTATAAACCAAGGTCTTGTCAACCTCTTCTCGTAGCAGTTAGCGGTAGGTTCAACCCTTGAAAGTGTCCTTCAAGTGATTAATGTTATTTTCGACTTCAAAATATTTTTTATTTTCTTTTAACTGATGTTTTTAATCGTGTTTTTTGTCCTTCATTTGACAGGTTCCTCGTGGAGTTTAACATCAGTAACATTGAGTCAAATGCCTTCAATGGGCTCTCCAAACTTTATATTTTGTGAGTTGTTAAACATTCCCGATATATTTATTTCGTCAGAGAGAACGCGTCATGCTGTCTTCCCTTGACAATGTAACTCACGTGGACACATTCGATCTAGCGAACTGACAGCTTCAATCCTTGCAGTTGCTCCCCCCGTCCATCAGCTGCCATAACTCCCCTTTTGGCTTGATAAAGATAGCTGCCCTCTTTTGCAAACACCAGAAAGTATCACTCGTTTTCTTTTTTTTTTTGTTTTTTTTTTAGCGCCGGGCCTACATGATCAGGGGTGCCCCAGCCCATTCCAATAGCATGATACATTCCTCCTTCATTAAAAGAAAAGAGTACTGTCTTGCTAAATCTTTGAAATCAGTAATAAACTTCGAAAGAACATTGCAAAAACACTTTTAACAGCAAAAGGCAAAAGCTGGGATCCCATAAATTAACTAAAAACAGCTCCCAGTTGGGGCTACACGTGTACGTGGCGTATAGCGTGCGTGTATGAAGCACAGACAATTAAGTACGGTAAACAGATCCAACTTCATTGAAAGGCTGCAACGTTAGTGGTTTGAATAATAGCATTCTTTTTTCACTGCACATGTTGCCGTCCACGTAGGTCTTAATATATCACATCGTAATAAAAAGAAGAACCATTGCAGGGTGGCTTCGAATGTAACAGTGAATAATAAGCCGGGGGTTTCGATATTATTTTGAAACAGGACGCCGGAGGTACATCGCGAGCTCAAACTTTTCCACAGTCTGTTGTGAAAATCACATTTTGAAGAGGGCCGCGAACGAAACCACTGAATAAGGTCGTTTCACAATAGCGCGCCATCAAGAGTTTGCAACGCGCTGGCCAATTACAATGCGCGAAATCTGTCGACCATTTCCAAACGCACATTGGGTCGACAGATTTCGGGCATTGTGATTGGCCAACGCGTTGCAAACCCTATGAAGGCACGCTCTTGTGAAACGACCCATTTAGATCAGTTTATCTGGTCTAATTTTTTTCTTTGGGATTCAAATTTAAATTCCTCTTGTCTAGGATTTCCCACCACTACTACCGGTATCTAAAGTCATCATCATCATCATCATCATCATGACTATGTCAGTGAATCTGAAGGGTTTTAATTTACCGGTAGGGTTAGGTTTTCTGTTGACATTGGCTCAAATACAAGTTGGGGCAAGGCGGTCGTGTTTTTCTTACCGAAAACGTGAAAAAAGCGCCTCCCGTGCCAAACTATTGGTGGTGCTCTATAGCCCCTGTTTCCAACTTCTGTCTAAACCTTACATTGCATAGTGTATTTCAACTGTTTTCCTGTACCCTTTATTTAACAGTGTCATAGACAAAGGTAGCGTCAATACCATCAGATCCCATGCCTTCAGTAATCTCTCACATCTCCAGATGCTGTAAGTTTTTTGGATAAACATTTTCAACTAAGTGCTAAGAAACAAACCATGATCCACACGAAATTATTATTACTGTCATTGTGTGTTTCAAGAAAAGGTATTGGTATTTTATTACTTGTTTTACCGTTTACAAATACACGAGTTATGGTCATCGTTTTAAAGTGAAAATTAAATGCTTTAGAGTCATACTTTTTTAAATCAATAATACCCCGACAAGCGAAACGGGATAACTATCCACATATTTCTGTCTATTGACTTGGGTTTTGTAATATGAAAAGGGAAGGGGTTGGCTTAATACGTTTACCCTGTGTGGGACCAACGGTCAGATTGGCGAAGTGTTTCGATGCATATTTTCCCCAGAGTTGACCCAATGGTAAGGTGAACTGGTATGAACCGTATGATTTAAGGCTTATAAAGTGTAAACCCATTTGACAATGCACGTTGTCCTAGTTCAAACATGATTTGTGTATTTCTGTCATATTACAGTGTCATCGGAAATTCTGACATTGGCTCCATTGAAGCTGATGCATTCCATGGAATGTCTAATCTGCAAAATCTGTAAGCATGTGATGGCCTTGCAGTTGTGTTTTTACGCGTTGTCTTTGTTCTTGATGTGTTCTTTGCTCTATGAAGGCGATGCACCAGCTGTATTAGTATTATGAACCATTAATACGCAACTGTGCAGGTTACATAGCTGTACTTAACCGTTTCATGAATTTGGAAAGCGAAATGTTCTTTCACGAGAATATTTTTTTTACAGATATTTGAATTGTACAGTTCAACTTGAGGATTAAATAAAAATGAAATCTGAAGTGCCAACAGAATGATGCCACGTGAAATTATGAGATTAGATTAAAAACGCACAAATACAACTTCAGGTTATATCACGAAGCCATTACGAAGTTAATGAGCAAGCGGTGCGGTGTATTCTACACGCAATATTTCTTAGCCTATGGCAAATGAAACTGTCCTCTGATACAATTCCAGACAATGCTCTGATGTGTAGATTAGGGAGGAATATCAAAATATCTGCCAATTTCCTTTGTTTATTTTCTCATTAGTGTAGAGATTGCAAATTATCAAATGATGTAGAATAAATTGCTTTCTTTTTATGGGCGAGCAGCGCTCCCTAAAGAAGACGTTTATCCGAAGAGTTCAATCAACCCACCATACACAAGCTCTTGGAACCCTTCGTATGTCTATTTTTCATGTTAATCATGATGTGGAGCTTTTGAATTTAACTGAATTTGTGTTGGGTCATTTTGATCGAAACTCTCATTTTAGTTAAAATGGTTGGGACATTCATATTTTAGATATCGACACAAAACTTGCATCTTTTGCAGAGGTCCATTTCAGACCAAATTGGTACTCTGTGATGTTGTAGTTTATATTTTAAGATTACTCAATATACAATGAGATTTCACATAATGTTTCAGTAAAAAATGGCGTTTGGACTTCTGTTGAGCATGTCCTGACCAGGAGAGTAGTTAAAGAGGCCATACAACATCTGATAAAATATACCAACAATCCTGAAACACCATTAAAGACAGGGATTGCAACCCCCCCAACTTGGAAGTGGTGAACGGGGATTACAAAAGAGGATACGGCTTTTCAGACTTAAATGTTGACCAAACCATGTAAGTTTGGATGCTTGCAATATTGATCTATTTATTAATTTCAAAGACGAACAATGTGATCGGAATCCGTCACACCATAAATCCTCCAAAACACTCCACTGGCGCTCTACTGAATGAATTATCTGGTCGTACGTTGGCGACCCCACTCATTTGTCAATATTTTGAATGGGCAGTGGACAGAAACCATAAAACCCAAAACGCCATAGCAGGGATTACGTCACTAATACGTAATACAGTAGGGGAAGCGGAAAACAGGGATCACGCAGGTAAATTTTCTTTCTTCATCTTCATAATTATTATATATCATGCAAGAATCCGGTCACTTTCCCTATATTCTCGAAAATACATCCGCTTAAACTGCGTACTTGATTAGAATATTCTCCACTGATGTTTAAAACGCCGAAATAAAGAACCACTACTCTGGACAAAACATGCCTGCTTTTGGAGAGATGTGGCTCAAAAACGCCACAAGAACTCTGCAGCTTCCATTTCAAATGGTTCTAATGTAAATAATTTAATAATGATTTAAATTCTTTTAAGTTTTAAAAAGAAATTACCAAAGTTTATGCTGTTGTTGATTCCAAAACACGACCCGAGAAATAAACAGTTTCAGGCAATATTGCCTCTACTCTCTGTAAATTTTTTCAACAATCAAATAGAAATTGTGGCATTATGGAATTAGGTTTGATCTAAAAGTCCTATTGCGGATGGTGCTATTTCATATAGGTCAATGACATGGAAATCTCAAATCTCATATTCACTAATTTCAGAGTTTTGGACCAAAATAACATTTGGCTTTGAAGCTTAGGTCTGTGAAGTTGGCCTTTTTACTCACCAATCGCCCGTTTCCACCCGACAACAATCTCACTGTTAGTGTTTTTCACTCTACGAATGCTTCGGTTTGACCATTGTTGGAGACGGGGGGGGGTAAAAATCTTGCAACTTGTTACAGCTACAAAGAGCAGCCAATGACGCAGGTCCTGATGGTATCACCTAAGAAGTAACACACCAACAATGGTCGTGCAGGCAAACAAGACGCCTCCCCACCTTTGACATCAAACCGGCGTATTTATTGACTTTTTGTTCTTCATTTTAGAGTGCTACGAAATTTATTTCAGTTGGAAGTCCAAGAAATTTCTCACAATCCGCCTTTAAGGCGACTTAATTCCCCCATTGCCCTGGTCAAAAAGTGGGGGATATGACCCAAGTCCCTGGGATTTACGCCATAGACAAATACAGTGTCGTTAAGGATGGTCTCAATATGCAACCCAAAGAGAGCGTAATGTTATGTTGACATGCGGAATCGCTTTATTTACACCCTTGGTACTGTTTGTCTTTTATTAATTTTGTGATACTGTTTGTCTTTTATTAATTTTGATGCACTTGATTATGTTTTCGATTGCATTCTTATGACTATTCAAATATTGTGTGTTCTCCCTTGGAAAGTCACAGTTTAGGGTCAGCAGGCCCATTCAGAACCGAGTCTGTCAGGAAGACAGTTGTTGATTGTTCTCCCTTAAAGAAGTCTTCGTGTGGAAATGCTTGAAGATCTAAAGCTAGTTGTACAGAATATTTATCAAGTTATTATTCACTTGATTTGACAGTTGGGTGACAGGTCTGACAATTGATCATATTCCACTCAACGCCTTCAGCGGACTTTCCAACCTCCAGTCGCTGTAAGTATGAGGTTGTCTCTGTTTTGTGTTAGTGTTATGCTGTTTTGTGGTAAATATTTAATCTGCCTATTTCATTACACATAATACATCAAAAGACCTCTTGTGGGTCAAAGACTTCTAACCTTGGAGCTGCAGTGGCAAACCGAAGCAGGAGGCGGGGGGGGGGGTTGAAACCTGCCCTCTGGTGTGTTTGTGCATCAGCAGCTGTTTTACGAAGGGAAGGGGTGAATTTAGGTTCAAGCTCCTACCCTATAGACAAGAAATATTGGATGTAGAACTACGTTTGCAGATAAAACTTTTGCCTCTGTTTGCTTGGTTTAACAGCCGAAAAAAACCAATGATGCAGGGAAGGGTTTGGTTAGAGTTGCCAATGACTTCGAAAGTGCGGTGCTCGTAATGGTCATTTCGATAAATGTGACTTGCAATGTTATTTCTGCAATTGCTTATTGTGACCTTTTACGTGACTTATTTAAAATAATGTTGATCTATCATGTCAATATATTCAGTATGCTGTTCAATGTGTCGGGAAAGACCAAGACCAAGACAATTTCAAACATCGAAAAAGGTGCTTTTGGAGGGATACGGACTTCACACCTAAAGTTAGTCGTTCAATTTCTTTTCCGAGCGAAATATATCAAGTTTAATAATTTTCCTGACCTTGTGTTTAATTTCAGCCTTTTTGATTTGTTTCACACGCGCATGTTTTAGCCGTATGAGACCCAATTTAACAGAGCGTCACTTGTTGTAAACATACAGAGGAATCAATTATTTTCGTGAAATTGACAATGGTAGTACATTAAAAATTGACAAGGGTTGTACATTATTTTCCTGGATCAGCGAAACTTAACAAGAAAAGAAAAAAAACGGAAAAAAATATCCAGGTCGATTTGCTCCCAAACAACTGAATGCTGCACATTATTTAATTTGTTTGGCTTTGTTATATTTCTTTTTCAATTCATTTCCATAAAATGTGACGTGCCATTCCCATTCCCAAGTAGGGCCTACGTAAACTTCCACAGTTCGTGGTCATATGGAAGTCTCATACAAATATCAAAGCTTTCTGTTGAGAGAATTTAGACTTCGAATCAGTGTGAAAGGTAAAGTGTAAAGGGTGATATCCCTTCGAAAGGCCTTGGAAACAGCAGTTTCTAGGTGCATGAGGTAATTTCTCAGGTACCACGGTGGACGTCGCTTATGTTCTTGCGATCCGGAACATGTTGTAATATGTGGTATACAAAGTGACCATTTCCCAACCGATAAAATCGCGATCTGTTACCATGGAAAACAACAGGTCATAACTGCTTCAATCTACTTAGGTAACACCAATGTGACATAAAGTATGCCCAGAAATGGATTTGAATGACACAGTATGTCATGGAATATCTTGGTTATGCTCATCAATGGATTTGCTCTTTGAATTAGAAGATAGGATAAAATTTTGGAATTCGTTAGAGAGTTGCCATGAGAGTTGTCTAAACTCTTTTAACCCTAAAGGACCTTGGTGGAGGAATCCACCGTCCATGATGATACCTTTACCAATATTGTCGAAGTGCTTGGGTATTTCGACACCAGTTTTGTGAAAATCAAACACATTAATGTAGTGTAGTACCCGTTTTCCGAGACAGGTCAGCCAAAAGTGTATGTGGTGCTCACTGCACGCGCTGTGGCACGCATCCTTGAATGTTTAAGGAATCGTAACAACAAAACCATTTATTTCTGCTCGAGTTCAAGCTTCAGATTTACAATGAGGTGAGCATCTGTAGGTATATGCCAAGATTCGAAAAGGTACCTCAACTGGATGGGAGGGATCCCCCCACACAGCTATGAAAGGGGGCCAACATAACTGGTAACCTGGCTCTTTTAGTGTTAAAATAATTAAACATTGATACCAACCGCTTTCTCTGTCGCGCAAGACAAATCGTTGCTTCCTTGGGAGTGACTGCTAATTTGATTAATATCACCGGAAGCAGTAGTGTTTTCCTCAGACGATGCTGGTGCTTTTATATTATTTTGTTTGTACTTTTGTATTTTTCTTATCAAACCTAAGACAACTTATGTTTACAATTCTTCAAAGTGCATTAAGATGTGTCTTTTTGATCAACATTGCAGTTTGACGATCGTTGATGATTACCGCCTATGCTGTGTCGTTTCTGAGCTACCGAATTTTTCCGTCGAGGACGACTGCCTGACAACAAAGGTTAAACCAGCTTTGAACCTGTGCGACAGCCTTATGCCAAACGTCCTATTGCGAGTGGCATTATGGGTATTAGGAATAAGCGCCCTCATCGGTAATTTTTCTGTGCTGATTTGGAGGCTTAAGCGGAAAGGGAAAGAAGGGACAAAAAAGACATTGTCACTTATGGTTTGCAATCTGGCTGCAGCAGACTTTCTGATGGGTGTGTACATGTTAATCATAGCAGGGGCAGATCTAATGTATGGCGATCAGTACTATCTCTATGCCCCAGACTGGCGCGTCAGCATACCGTGCAAAGTAGCTGGAGTTTTGTCAGTTCTGTCTAGTGAGGCTTCGGTGTTTTTCGTTACACTTATCAGCATTGACTGTTTTCTTGGCATTGTCTTTCCGTTTAAAAAAATCGGATTCAAGGACAAAACAACTAAAATCCTTGTTGTTGTCTCATGGTGTTCGGCGCTTTGTTTGAGTTTAGTGCCAACACTTTCTGTTGGGACTGATTCGGACGTTTATGGACTTTCGGATGTATGTATCGGCCTTCCTCTCAGCACTAAGACAGCATACGTCCGATTTGAGCCCCCACCTTTTCCTAACGGGATTCAGGAAACAGAAGGCCCCTCCAGGTTTAACATTCCTAAACCTTCAGGAGAGAAACCATCTTGGATCTTGTCAATCGTTCTCTTTCTTGGCGTAAATCTGGTTGCTTTCCTGATTGTGCTATTTTGCTACGTAGCCATTTTCATCAGTGTGAAGCGGACAGCAAAATCTGTCCGAGTAAATGCACACAGGGAGCGTGAAATCAAAATGGCAATCAAGATGGCGTCGATCATTTTAACCGATTTCAGCTGTTGGATGCCAATAATAATCATGGGGATTCTGTCTCAGACAGGGAGGGTCAAACTGTCATCTAGCATTTACGCGTGGACCGCGGTTTTGATTGTGCCAATCAACTCGTCCCTCAATCCTTACCTGTATACGTTTTTTACCGTGTGTTACGCAACTAAATCCAAAGCAAACAACTTGCAAGTGCAAGCAAAACACGCAGAAAACAAAACCGAACAAACACGTGTACAAAGCAGAAGTTCAGACTCACAGAATATACAGATTTCTATCATATCAAAGTGAGGCGGAATAAACGGTTCGGAAAATGGTCATTTTTAACCTACACAAATGATCGTGCAATTTGACCCTACCGAGGCCATGAGTGACGCAGAAAGCTTGTATATATTATATATATTGAATTTTTTTTAAAATCTTTGTTGTAAAAGTTTGAATGCCTGTCTTGTAAAATACATATCTCGATTAAGCGGTAATGGAATATATTTATTTTAATCTAAGCCGTACTGGGGGCTTAATTGTGTCTTAAACCAACTTAAACTTCAGGCACTGTAAGATGATGACATATTAAGTGATATATTTGTCATTAGTTCAGACATCACAGCATACAAGCACTTGAATGATGCTTGGAGTAAGTTAAAACAAATAACATAAGGGATGGCCTACTGCAGGCGGTGCACATTACTTGACGTATCCTTGCCTAACTGGAAATGCGATGACACAAGGTTTGGTTATTTGTGGCTATTTCAAAATAAGTTTATGGTGTCTTCTCCACTTATAAACATTACTCACAATTCGGGATCAGTGCTCAAATGACCCAGATATGGTACATCTGACGATTCATTCATTCATTCTTTATTTCCACCTAATTAGAAGCAGTAAAGGTATAACAGGAAGGAAAATGGTTGTGGATTGGGCCCCATAGAAGCAGTGCTTGTCGAGTAGGGATCCCATTAGGAATAAGCAGGGCTTGTTTTCATTAGTAATTAATCAGAAAAGGTTTTTAAAGTTAGTAATAAAGCAAACAAGTTTGCATCGGGGGTTTATATACAATCCCAGTTATAAGGTTCTTATGATTTTGGGGTGTGGAAATTTCAATAAAAATGCATGAAAAAGATTTGTATGAATAAGCGTTTAGGTCAAGTCTGGATACATATTGAAGATTTACGGATAAATATGAGGCAACCCCTCCACCGCTCTGCCAACTCTGCTTTTAGTCAGATGAGTATATCCAGGTATGTTTAAACTATTTATATAGGAATTTCCATTCAGCCAGCTTCACAGAATCCGATGACAGGGAAATTATAATTAAGTGCACATAAAAGATTTTTTAGGTGGTCTGTTTTTGCGGTAAATTACGTATATTTAAAGAAAGAAGTGAAAAATTATCCGTGGGGAATTGATTTTTAAAAAGTCCACAAATTTATCATATGAATAGTAACTAGAATGATTTACAATTTGACAAGGACTATCAGGATCACTAACGAGGGGCAGTTCAAGAGAGTTAAGATAGTAATTACATTTACTACGTTAGTAAATGGTGAATGTGTAAACACAAGACTGAATTCGCAGCCACAAATTCCTCAGAATCCAAGGAATTAAAAGGAAAAATATTATAAGACAGGTAGTGCAAAACCAATTATCGTCACCGTATGTTCAGTTATAATAGTCATTTAAGGTGGGTCCACAATTTACAGGAGTCACAGAAAATCCCATTTTAGTTAGTTCTTAACGGGTTACAACATACACTACATGGATACTTAACAGGCATTTATAACGGAACAATTTATACACATACCAATAACAAATGCCATATAACAGGATGTGAATAACCATAACAGGGAAGGTCTAAGTACTCAATGAAAGGAAAACACTTTACACGGGTGCTAGGGGTGTCAATTAAGGAAATTGTAAGAAAGAAAGAACTTATCAAAGTCCTATCAGATGAAAAAAGGGTACAGATATCATCATCACTTAACTTTGACATGATTAATCCAAGCTATGATTTATATATATATGTATTGGGCTATTCATGGGGGAGGAATTTTCACTCCATTAATGTACAGGTTGCATTGCTTGAAAACGGCTCCCTTTCCCTCTTCTTGGGCCCTCTTCATGATGTCACGGAGAAATCTTTTGGTTCTGAAATCTTCCGACGGGAGATCTCACAGGGTTGCCTTGACAGTTTGCCCAGTTTTGCCTATGCAGTTTTTAGTTCTGGACAATAGACAAATCTAGCCAAGATACATCTCGGTTTGTCAGTGGAGGATTCAGGCTTACGACCAGTTCTGTGAGCGTTTTCAATTTTGGCGTTTTTCAGCAAGAATCTTGTTCACCTCATTATAGGGATAAGCAGGATCTATGAATCAGATTTCAGGGATACCACCAAATCGGAGATTATAACTGCGGGAATGCCGTTCCAGCCTAAGGGCTGCTTCCTTTAAGTTTGTGACATTTATCGTCATCGTTTCCAATTCGACAGTCATCTTGGAGATCTTGTCTATCAAGGATTCATTCTTCGCCTGTAGTTCTTCCGTAGATTTGGAAGAGAAGACAGAGATTCCTCCATTTCCCTCGGTTTGTTCTCAATACCAGTTATTATATTCATGAGTGTTTCTTGGTTGAGGATTGCTTTGTCAAGCTCGGAAGTTGGATCGTTTGCCAGCCCTCTGATTTCTCGTCGTAGCGCTGCAATGGCGTTAGATTCGCACTGCACAGCATCTGGTGATTGGTCGGACGGATCACGTGATGTTAGTGGCGCGGTTCCTGGATCCTCTGGATCTTCTGGACCTGCAGCCGAATGTTTCCGATCATTTCTAGGCATTTTTCTAAAGGAAATTCAGCAGAACGTGAGACACCCCATTCAGTTTATCGATCAGAGGGCTGGCAGAGGCTTGTTTTCAGGTGATTTTTAGATGGTTTTGTGGTTCAACGATTGCAGGTCAAATCGCGGACTTCCGCTTAGGGGGCGACTGAATCATCTGAACGCAAGTTTATTGAATAATTCTCAAGGTGAACTCTCCAATATCCCACCTTCTGAAGGACACATAGAAATGTAGATGTCCAAAGCAGCGGACTCTCCTCTGAGGGGGCGACTTGCTCAGGAGGCGAGTTTGCTAGGGGGCGAGTTTGCAAGGGGGAGATTCAAATGTGGGGAGTTGGCAAAAGGGCGAGATGGTAAGGGGGCGATTTGACGAAGGGGTGAGTTGACCTGATTCCCATCTGACCGGCGTGTTTTACAGAGTGCACCACTAGCACTCTCACTGAGAAATGTCTTTAGTCTGTCCTCCACTCTCTAATTCAAGTCTGCAACTATTTGAGCGTTGCGTTGTCCTGTTCTATTACTGACTACAGGAAAGTCACCTGACCTAACTCTTAATTATCAGCTTTGGCCCAGGAGTTTAACGAGCAATCTAAGGTCCAGAGTTAGGGGCCGTTTTGGCGGAACTATACCACTGATTGTTAATTGGTTGGGTGACCTGGTCGACTGACACAATGAGCATGTCTGGGCACATGAAATAACGGCAAGTTTAACTGAACTTATTTAATATACTTTTCTTTAGCTTATATAACCAATATATTTCAACACTTGAAATTTTTTTATACTATACAAAAATAACACAAAAGACAATTACAAAAGAACGCTTGAATAATCGGCACTCCACACATCGCAGAGTGCCGCGTATAGTTCGCACTCCGCAACCTATAACATGTATCCGCAACTGGGCACTCCTCACTCGGGCGACTGCACACAAGATATATCCGCCAATTGCCGGTGCTAACTAAATCAACATAAAGAGTAACTCTTGGCGTTTGCTGACACTCTGGCTGTCCAGTATTTCACCATCTTCCTAGACGGTGATCTTCGGGCAGACCTCGGCAACTCTGCCCACAACCCTACCCACACGTCAGTGATGTTCTATTCACGATCCTTTCTTACCGATACTAAGAACAGTACACGTGACTAATAAGTCTACTACTGCGGATACGTTACGGTTACTTAAAGGGTAGCTGCAATCAGTGTTTTTGAGTAGCAAACATCTAAAATTCACTTTAATTCCTCAATAAACCTTATTTTCAAGGGTATTTTAATGCCTTTTGGTTTTTTATGGTAATGAGTATTTCCATATTCACGAGCAAACTGTGATGACATCTCAGGAAGAAGCCTCAGTGTAACATTTGTTTGTGCACAAAATGCAGTCATGCGTTTTAGTAGATTTTCCTGGACTACGTTTTCTCTCGGACACACACAGCGCTGTTCACGCACCAGACCAGGCTACACCAGCCAGACACCAATTACACCACGCGCAGCATGGCATGGTCTAGACAAAACATAAAGTTGCACCAGTCCCGCGCCGCTTTACGCATGCACGATCACATGGACAACTACGCAACCAAATATGTAAATGCCGCTTGGATACCAGCACACCTGTCCCGCATTCTTTGCGCCTATACATAAGTTAGATTATGTAATTTTTAACTGCAACCCTAACTTGCGTAAACCATTCTGTTAAACACTCATTGCATTATCTGGGAAGAGGGGGCCAGTCCAAAGAAAACAAGGAAAGCCAGCCGTGCAGATGGACATGATTTCACTGAGACATTCATTTTAGGTCTGTGTATAGCTTCCTATGCTTGAAACATCATGTTTCTCTGTTCTTTCTTGGAAGTACGTTATGGTTCTCCCTTTTCAGACGGATGGTTTGGCGGGGCACACTGAGCACATGCATTGCACATGCGTAGCACATGCATTGTCATCACGTGTTATCACTCACAGTTGTGCAGTTTATGCCAAACATCGAGTTTTCAGTGTTTCTGCATTTGTAGGAGGTAAACGAAAAAGCATTACCTGAAGAAAAAAGGGAACAGTGGCCTCTAAGGGTTGGATGGAATTGTTACCAGTGAGGGTGCTGATGTTAATTGTTAATTTCATGATGAGATTTGTCCTTTTACGACCTTTTCTGGTCGAGGGATGCACGTGAGCTTATGAGCTTGAGTCCAAAGGAGTCGAATTTATGAGTGCTTGTAGTATAAATTCAAACGTTGACAAGAATTAGAAGGCATTGCTATAATACTTTTCACATCCAACATACGAGCACTAGGCCGCTCAGAAGTTAATAACCCGTGCGCGAGTCTGAACAACGACTCCCCAGATTTGTCTGTATATACTTACAATTGTATAATCTTTGGATTAAATTATATTAGAAACCAATTTAAATTGTTAACTGATCTTAATTCCTGTATTGCAGTGGCGTAGATCTGAGCAAGAAATTGGGAGGGATTGGAGATGGAGAAAGTTGTGGGGAGGAAAGTGGCATTAAAGTGTGAAAAGAGGGAGGGGTTGACACATAAAGAGGTTGATATGTTCATGATATTAATGTACATCTATAATATGTATTCTAAATGGTATATTTATGACTTTTGAAATTGTTTACATTGTTTGCGTGATATTGAATGCATTTTAGTCGTTGGAAGTCTGAAAAATTCTTACACTCTACTATTTTTTTTGCTCACCACAAAAGTGGGGTGTGATTCAATAGCTCATCCCCCACATTAACATGTGTATAGGGGATGTATTCCCCCCCGGAATGGACACACAATGTTGTGTGGGTTCAAGCTTGTAATGGTAACAGTAGTGTTGATATTAAAATACGAGTGACGCATGATGGTATATTGTGCTGCACAGTCTTCTGAAGAAAACAAGTAGGAAACAAAATAATTTAAAAAACGGTCACACAAGAGTACTCTTTGAATCTATCGCAACAAGTGAGCAAGGCAGTATTGAGATAATTTACTGTATCTTAAAAACCCATTTTGAAGGCGATTCATGGCGTTGGGGTCTGGAATCAAAACTGCTAGCATGTAAACAGCTTGTCAAAAAATCTCTTGACAATTATGCATTTGTTTAAAGCAGATTAAGAAGACAGTTAGAAGAATTACCATTGTTCGTACCTGGCTTAATTCCATCTATTCGGGCATTTGTTTCTAAAGAACCAATGAAGTGGCATAATGTTCCTCGTAAATATACTCGGAGAGTCGGCAAAAAATCTAGATGCCGCATGCATGGATAATTTAAAGACAAAGAAACGTATGAATTTGAATTAAAAGTCCAGTGTGTTACTGTGTATAACCAAATATTGGTACATATATTGAAACTGTACGTATGTTGTGAAGAAAAGTTTTTTTTTAATTCACGCAGTATGTTGCCGGCGTCACTGAGAAGTATTATAAAAAAGAGGTCTTAATAATAAGCATTATAATTATAAGTAATCAATTTCCTCGGAATTAAATATAGACTCTTGAACCTTGCCGAGTATAGGCCTTATCAAAGTAGAAATAGATAACATTATTGTGGCTCTTAGTTGTGTTTTCAATTTGTCGGATATTTATACTGAATTGCATTAATCTGAAACAAGAAGGCATCTAACCTTTTGAATTGAAAGCAATATCAAGGACGCAGCCACCTTTTTGGCCCAGACAAAAACCGACTGACGTCAGTACAAAACCGTCTTTTCAGGAAATGTGCATACGGACAAACAGCAAGCTCATCCCCAGAGTTTACCTCTTATAATGCACTGCTCGACTAGGGAAAAAAGATTTCAATTTTCAATTTGTCGGATATTTGTCGGATATTTATACTGATTGCATTAATCTGAATCTGAATCGAAAGCAATATTAAGGACGCAGCCACCTTTTTGGCCCAGACATAAACCGACGGACGTCGGTACAAGACCGTCTTTTCAGGAAAATTCTATTTGATGCAAATATTCCAGGTTATCTGTCAGTTAAATTTATTCGGACACAGGAGTCAGTATTTTTAAGACTGTGGCAAGCCTTCCTGAACAAAAGTCAGTAATTTTAAAGGCAAACTGTTACTACTTCCACTACATGGTTGACTGAATAATGGCCCAACGGCCAAGCCTGTGTAATGGCAAGGCTGCTGTTTTGCCACCTGTTGTCAAGTCTGGTTAGTTTCCACAGTAGGCCTAAATGCCAAATAAGAGACCTGACGGCTATACGGCTACAGAGTTAAACGTTGAAGTTACTATTCTACTCCTGGATAACCCTCATCCAGGAAGGCTTATGGCCGACTCAAAACTTGTCGATTCCTAAATTGAATCATATAAAACAGCAGATTTGCAATACTTAAATCTAAATATCTTGTTTCACCCCAAGCTGCACTGAGCAAACATCCGTGGCTCATTACCACAAGGTACTGCTCTGGATAATGCAAAGGGTTTGGTTGGATGAACAGAAGTTTCTCACTATAAGAGTAGAATTCTCTGGAGTCAGCTCACGCCCACTCACCATGTTTTGAGCCTAGTCTGTACGTGGGATTTCTGAAGTTAAAAAAAATCTGAAACACCATGTAAGAGTTTTAAAAAGGGAGGTTTTCAAAACATACATTATTTTCAATGTGTAACCTTGGTACCTTGGTTGAACATTTTTGACTACATTTCCATGATTTGACATGTTAACAGTCTAATATTCAGTGTGCCCTCCCTTATTTCTGTTCGCTTAAACTGCTTTTTTTTTACCCAAGCTGCCTTACAGACAAAATGTCATACAAGACCTGCCTTTGCAAAAGCATTTCATTCAAGTTGGTATGTAGCACTACACTGATGTTATGCACCACTGTAAAATTATATTAAGTTATCATTCAGTGAGACAGTGTAATGTAGGCCCAGTGACAGAAATACCAATAAAATTCAAGGTGGCCTTCAACTTTTGCAAATGACTGTAAAATCCAGCACGGCTTCGGCTTCTCCAGGATAGAGCTACTGGCATGAGTGAGAATTCTGTGGGATGGGGATATATTATCCCCAATCAAAATGTATTCACTGACACTCAAAAGGGAGAAAAAAACACACCAGTAAGCCACGAGTACCTACTTTGGATGTCCTGTTTGCAGGACTACGAGTCATAGGCCTACATCGCCCTCTATAGTGTCATATGGTAATCCATGGCCAGACAGGTAACCCCTTAACAATTTTCCAATCCCATTCCCCCAATTCGCGCCAGTGGCTATTGGTGTTGACCAGTAAGGGCCCCTATTTGCCCAAACTGCAGGCAGACAGCAGTATCCCGGGGGAGGGTTGACGGATTTTATTAATATATATTGTTTTTTTGTTACAAAGAATTTACTTAGGCCTATCAGATATTACCTCCAAATCCCTACGAAAATATCAACATGAAATGAAAGCAAGGATGTTGGGACCATGAATAAGACTTTTGATTTTTCTCCCAAACAACATGTTGAATGAGCCAAATAGCCACTACGCCATCAAAAGCTAGACAGGGCCTACACTGCTAAACAAGCCTTCGGTTAGTTTGCATCATGACCACTAATACATTTCCCAAACGTAGAGAATAGTATTCGCGTTTTCGAATCCGCTTCAATTTCGTGTCGGCTCAATGTGAGGAACAGCTAAAGGATACCTTTCAGTGAATTTGATTATAGGCTACACAAACTCTCTTGTTCACTTTACAAGCTGATCAAATCATCGTCATCGGTGTCTTCACAAGCACACAGATAGTTCAATATCCATATGAAGTGAATGCCGTATTGAAAAAAGTCTTTATTTGATAAGTCATTGGGAAGTGACTAAAGCCATGTTTGCATGTTTCCAGTAGTGTAGTTGGGGGTGGAAAAAATGTGAGGCAAACTGCAGGAAAGGGGTGCAAGGGGCCCCATTATGACATTTTTGAAGGATTCGAAAGTGCCAATGTTTGCCAGCCCACATAGGCCTAACCGAGATCCGAAAAGGGAACCAGGAATGCGCGAAGGCATGCACCAAGACAAACTGTGGTTTTACATTGAATGTGTACATTTAAAAAATCAAATTAAGGATTGAGGTCGGCGTTAGGCACCAGAGGAAAGGGCATGTTTGGAAAGAGTTCCGCTAATTCATCATGCGTAGGTTTTTGATTGTGGGAGCGATCACACAAAGCCTGATCATATCTGTGTCCTTCTTGCTGTATGGTCTGAAGCACTTCGACAGCGTACTTTCTCACATTTGTTTTCGCCATAAGCCTACACGATTCATGCAGGCAATAATCTGTGGTTCTTCGTGCGCTATGTCATTAGGTTTTTGTCTTTTAGGACTTGGGAGGCGTTAATCATTCTACTTGTCTCGTTGGCAAGATACATCCAACAGAAATGTAACAAAATAACACAGGCCTCAGACCATACAAGACAAATCATGCCCTGCTAACAAGTAGCCCCGAATTGCAGCACTGAAACCCGGGACACAGCATCCGTAATCACACCTACAGAGCAGAATGTCGACCAGGACCAAAACTTCTGTTGTAATGTTTCTTTTCATTCTGGAGGTTGTACATTGTGTATGAAGGCAAGTTTTGGATAAGCCCCTTTTTAAGACCTTGTGACCGGCATATGTTTCATTCATAGCATAGTGAGTCTTGTAACTAGACATGCTGGTGCTGTGTGGTGTTCGGACTGTTATCTATAACACGTGATATCCAAGCTAGATCTTCAACATGGTTTCACCTCTGCTCGAGTGCAATATTAGCAATTATATATTATGTGCAATTTTATGTATTGATCTGATTGAGCGTGTTGATCTGATTGAGCGTGTGTCCTTGTCAATGCTGCAATGTCGGCTAGGTACATGGACAAAAGTGGCAATTTTGGCAGGACGATCCCTGGGGCCTCGTCGACGGACGTATAGGAACCCTATCAAATAAAATAAAATTATGTAATTTAATGTAAGATTTAATTTAGGATTGCCAGCATTTTGGAAGGAATGCAGGAGTTCTTGTCCTGCTCTTTGCTGTTTTTGTTTTCAACCTTTGTCCACACTTTACAAATCCTTTTACTCGAGCAAAAATGTCTGCACATATTCGACCAAAACTAACCAGAAAATTGTCTCAATCTAGCAATCGTGGTGGAATGCTCCTTTGTTTAATAATATGTTTAGTATTTATAGGGAAATTCTTGCGAAAGTTGGCAGGAGTTCTTCTCCTCCTGCTTGCCATTTTTGTGCAATTCTACATTTTGTTCTCGCGTAAACAAGTGTGCCTACATTCAAGCATAAATTACTGAAAAAATTTGTCAATTATGGCACCGTGGTATTTAAAAGGGCACATGTTCCTCTATCCAGATATGTAAGTTTAATATCTTGATTTCATGCAGTAATGAAAAAAATCCTCCAAATGAGACAAGCGTTCCCCTCTTAATACTGTTTGCTATTTTTGTGGAATTCTATATTTGTCCAGCCCTGTTCCTGATCAAAGAAGACTCCACATATTTGATTATAAATGACCTGAAAATTTTCTAAATCTGTCCACCACGGTTGCATCTGAAAGAGCATATTTTTATCCAATGATGTAATGTTAATATCCATATTTCAGTAACTATCAGCGAGAAAAAGCTAGGGTTCTTGACCCACTGTTTTCTAATTTTGTACAATTCAACCTTTATCTACACTTCAGGTCCTATTGGCGCGCAAAGAAGTCTCCAGCATAAATAACCTAACAATTGTCCAGGTCTGTCAGTCGACGTCATCTGAAAGGGCACATGTTATTCTATAGAATGATGAACGTTTAATATCGTTATTTCATGTAGTGAGGGAAATATCTGCGAAAGAAGGAGAGACTTCTTGACCTACCGCTTGCTGTTTTTGTGCAATTCCACATTTCTCCGGTCCTGTTACCGCGCAAAAAAGTCTGCATATATTCGAGTATAAATGACCTGAAAATTGCCTTACATAGTCAATCATGGTGGCATCTGAAATTGCACTTTCCAAAAGTGTGAAGGCGAGAGTTCTTGACTTAAATTTGTACAATTCAATCTTTATCTACACTAGTTGTTGGGTGTCTTCAAGGTGTCATGGCTCTGTAGTTGAGTTTTTGAGTAACTAGTAAGTATTTACCATAAGCTTATATAAGTTTCATTTATTTTGAAAGCTCTTTCTTTCCTCTTTCACCGATTACCAGCAAGTTGATGTCCATTTCACATAACAAACTGGTATTTAAAGTTAAATTAGCCCTGGTGTTCTTTAACGCGTCCCCTGATTCGTCCCAACAAGCTTGACATGAGAAAAACATGGAGTCTACATGCACATCTAGGGATTTAGTGCCCTGAAATCATTAGCTTCTCTCAACCCCTAAAGAATCCACATACCCGCAGTGCAGTGTATTTTTCCAAGGGTCAAGCCATGGTTTTTGTAACAACATTTGACCCGTCATTTTGCCACCTGATGCCAATTATTGTAAAATCAAACATACCGCTTTCCCATCTGTTCCGTTGGACAGCTCAGTCAAAATGTAGACAAATTTTCCACCAACGTCCCGGATGTACTTTGATCGCCATGCGTGAGGCTGTGAAACTCAACTCATACATCACAATGAGTTGAAATAGAAGTGCGTCCCTGCATAAAAAAGAGACGAGAACCATAGAATAAAAACATTGACACCCTGATGAGTTTTTTTGTACATGCATGATGCCAAAAAAGATCAGGCATAGGACGCCTGAGTGAGATTCAGGTTGTGCGAAAAATATCCCGCCTCTTTTTAGTGGGTTTTGGTGTATAATCATGTGTATTACATGTAGTTAAGGTTAAAATGCTTAATAATATTTTTTGTAAAGGTAAATGTGTGATATGATCTTTTTTGGTAAAATCATTGAATAATTACATGGAGGGAGTTATGTTAAACGAATCAAATCGGTTAGATGATACGATAAATACTGGACTCTCTGTGCAAATGAGAAAAAGGACAATTGGTAAAGCCAAAGTAAATGGAAAATGCCAGTTTTATGTTGTGTGAAGTAGAATAGAGGTTCAAATTTAGTGCATATGACGTGTCCATTGTTGAAGTCATCTTATGTAGCGGTGTCATCATGATCCCTGATGATAATGCTGTACCCCTTGTGAGATAATATGTTAATTAATCTGGTTGGTTGAAAATAGGCTTCACATGAATCCCTGGGGCTACGACACCTTGTTTGTTATATCACTTTTGGTGCCTAATTTATTTCCTTAATGTACTAATTGGCACGTATTTATTTCCTTAATAGTATTAATTTGATGAAGTGAGACGTACTTGTTATGGACAGAGTCTTTAGGAAAACGGTGTATCAGATTTAATCTTGACTTGAAGACCATACATTCCACATTATGCTCGTTGCGCGTACTCAGCGTGCTCCGCGTCAAATGGGCATGAACTCGCGCACCTATGCACTGAGTGCGTAACATCCGGTTCGTAAGTGACTTCGTCATACACGCGCACGCACCGCTGTTGCAAGCTTCCATTGGGCGAACAATCAAGTTGCACATTAACTTCCGGTTCCATGGTTCCATGTAACTCTATATGCAGTGGGCGTGGTTTAAACTGAACTGACGACACAATTACGAACTGGAGAGAGATCACAGTAAAGCTAGAGGTGTCAGGCCTATTCTTGTTCGCTACGCCAAGTTTGCACAAGAACTCGTAAGCACGTGTGTGTTACATGCATGTCATCCTGCGCTTATACATGGGGCCTTGTGGGGTACCGGAACAATGGAAAGTACCCGACAAGGCCAGTTTCTCCCTTGTGGGGTACCAGAATTTCACGAAACTTATATTTGGAAATAACTCAAAAAGGGGAAATTTTTGATGGGTAAAAATCTGTCGCAAATTGAAGTGCTTTATATCTGGGACTTACGGTCGAAATTTCAACCCAGGAGTTTTCTAAACGAGAACAAAGGAAATACCCCACAAGTATAGCCGTGTAAGGGTGGGTGAACACGCGTGCGCCTAAGTGTCGGCCAGGTTCCAAGTTGTTGGTGCATAATGGTGCAATTTATTTTTCGTGCCCTGCGTCACCTCTTCTTATGGTGTACTGTTTAGTGTGGCGCGCGTGACATTTATTCAAGTTAAAGCGGTCTCTTTTGATTATTTCAAGGTATCCTGAAATGGATATGGATTTTAGTAAATCGTATTTGAGATAGCTTGAAATCCATTTTACGATATCTCAAAATCATTTCTAGATATCTTATAGTCCATTTGAAGATATCTCTAATTTATTTGGAGATATCTTGAAATGGATGTACAGATATCTGAAAACTGTTTTTACAATATCTGACAAATGGATTTCAAGATATCCTGATATCTAATTGTAGATATCTTGAAAGTAATTTAAACACATCTTGAAAACGATTTCAATGTATCTTGAAAACGATTTCAAAATGTCTTGAAAACGAAGATATCTTAAAAGGCATTTATTTAAAGATGTCTTGAAATAAATTTAGAGAGGACTTAAAATGATTTGAAAATATCTTGAATATGAGCTCAAGATATCTTAAAATTGATTTTAAGATATCTTGGAATCAATGAAAAGACATGTCAAAAGCCTTAGATATCTTGAAATAATCTAACCGCTTTAACTTGAATAAATGTCACTTATGCACGGCATAATTTATAAATTTATAAATTTGAATTCAGTAGCGTAGGCCTATATCATATTTTATTAAAAAAAAAAAGAAAAAAACCAGAGCAAAATTTACATATGGGAACTGCTCTTACATAATAAGTATAATCCTAGAATTTCTAACTCTTTAATTATCTGGCCGATCCTTCTTCCAATTTCTGACCAATTTCTTTTTAAGACTGTTGATGAAGTTCCCATTTGTGGTAGATTTGTAACCTTATAGATATTTCTCTGTGGTCCATCCGGCAATCTCCAAGCAGTACTTCCACCCCTCCAGGCAATATTTGTCAATAATTTTACTACTGCAAGTTTGACCACGGATTTCGGTAGTTACCACCCAGCCTGCATTAAATTATTACTCTCAGAATATTCCATCTTCAGTCTTCCTTCGGTCCAGTCTTCCTCGGTTACCATCACACTTTCAGTGATATCAGTCTGTGTTTCTAAAATAAAGCACTAGTGCTGTAGATCCTACTATCATTGTGACAGTGCATTTTCTTCAACTCAGTTTGGCCACTCGCATTTCCCATCAGATCCGCATATTACTTTAGCAAGCTTGTACAAGTCTATCGGCTCTTAGCGGAACAAAAGAAGGCGTGTTTTAAATTAAATTGAAAGTCTTTTCATTTTCTTTTCAAACTTCTGTTCATTAATCGACGACCTCTGAAGATACTTATTTCCACTTAAGGTCAACCCTGAAATGCAGTTTTGAGGCCCCTCGCCATTTTGAAATATTGATGCCTACACTTCCCGAAAAATAGACCGTTTTCAGACACAGATATCTTCCAAATATCACTGAGACGCTAGCTTGTATACTCTTTACCCGTCTAAATTTGACTTTTCTACAAATCTTCAAGTTCCTGGGCCGCAAAATGCTCTATTTCGTTGAGGATTTGCGTGCACACAAATTGTGATTTGGCTAGCGAGAGCAAGCAGTTTTCGGCCTATTTACTCTCCTGCATCCTTTAGAAAACGCCAGTTTTGACAATTTTCCCCAAAACGTGTAAAACAGAGGGGGAAAAGGTTCCAATATCGGTTTGGGGTGAAAAATTAGGAAAGGTTGTCTCTCATCCAGGTTATGGGCCTATGACCTAAGGGCTTATAGTGCAAAACTGCGTAGTTTGGCCGTTAGGCTAACGTCTGTGAATTTCCAACTTTTTCAACTGCTGGAAATAATCGCATGTGACTGCAAGCTAGGGTCAATTTCTGCTGCGCTGATGAGCGTCAGGGTTTTGCCGACTGTTGGTTCGAAATTCGCAAACAAGGTTTGCCCTTGACCGGGGTTGGGCGCAGTACAGTACTCATGTTTTGAAACTTAAACTCTATGCTGGACCAATCAGGCCTTTGAGTTTCAAAATTCAAGGCAGCCCATCGCTCTCCTATCTTGTAATAGCACATTACACCCACCAGTCAAAATATTTAAATCGACCAAACGTTTTCAGACAAGCCAGTGGTTGTTTCCCAATCCATCAGCCTTGAATATGGAAATGAAATTTGCTCAAGACAAGCCCCTAAGCCCTGGCCGCCGAGTCGACCATACGTCTCGAACCTGTACTAAGGCGCTCACCTGGACTTCGCGGACAGTCCCAACAGAAGAGCTTACCCGGTAGGCTAAGGTACTGATGGTATTTGACAGGGTGAATTTAGCGTCTCTTATAGCTACTGTCTGACAGCAAGTGCTGGGAAAATAAAAAGGTACCGCTGGGATTCGAACCCACCGACTATCGATGTGAAAACCGCGCCTTTAACCATTTGGCCATTTCAAAGAAGTTGCATTTCGCTGTTCATATCAACTTAAGGAGATAACAAAACCATTAACCTTACTGTATAGAGAATGTTTCTGCGTACAGACTGAGGGACGAAAACTCTACAGTAGTGCATCACGTAGCCAAAAATACACATAAAACAATGGTCGTCAACATGAAATGTTTTTCCTGACAGCTTCTCCTTAGTATTTCATAAACGCGCGCATTAACACGGGCAAGTGCCCGTACCGTGCACGTCTGGACACCCGTCTACACGCATGAACTATTATGTTAATGCACGCGATTTTTTCTCCTTTTTTTGGAGGGGGGGGGGTTTATTTGCACAAAATGACAGCCGAAGGTTGGATCATGACCCCAATAGTTCTGCTAAATAATATGTTAAGTGGTGGATCTGATTTGTGGTGTAGTTCTCAAGACACGTTCCCCTGCCCCGTGAATGGTGCCTCTTAAAGTGAATTTCTTCTCTATAAATATGTAATTGAAAAGTGAGTAAATTTCCTGTCATGTTATAGTTCATTTTTAACATATGGACCTTGAGTTGTCGTATTTTCAGTAGTGTGAAATGTCAGTGCGCTTCTTCCTATCAATACTATCTTGCGTTGAGGATTTCTCCCGGGGTAGCATCACAGTTGTGCCATGAATTTCGAAAAACTCGTAGCATGAAAAACAAAAAGGCAATAAAACACCCTTTGAAAATCTTGAGACAAAGTTGAAATTAAGGTTAACTGAGACAGAAAGGTGCTCGTTGAAGGGTTACATTAAAGACATTGTTTATAAGCTGTCCTTTGTTGCAAATTCAAATTGTCAAAATGTAACTTGATGCAAGATAGGTTGTCACTGAGTATTCAAATTGTATAAATCACATGATCGCGTCATCGTTTTGTGCCATTTTGCACATGTCAGTCTGAGTACAAGCCAGAGTTGGAGCAAAGGGTTTGATCCTCAAGGCCAAGACTTTGACCCACAAGCCTTACGTCCAAGGCTTTATTAACCCTGAAGGTCAAGGTTCTGCATTGTACTACGTCTGTAAATCATGTCACATCATATCATGACTTGAGTATCGCCGGATTGGCAGTTGTTCTCAATGCCAGCCAAATTAGATTTATTATTTTATTACAGTGATATCAAATCGTCGGTTGTCGCCATGCTATGTGACTGTTATGCAGCATATAATTGTGCCGTCGCGTCGTGCCGTTGCATCGTATTATCCTGCCGTCGTGTCGCACTTTGGCGTCCGATCGAGCCTTGCGTCGTGCCGTCTTGTTTGCACATTGTGCTGTTGCGTTGTGCCGTCGCAACGCACGTTTGCGTCATGCCGGCGAGCTGTCGCGTCGTGCTATTGCAGTGTCGAGTCTTTGTCCTGCTGTCGCCTCACATTTGTGGAAAATAGACGCACCCTTACAGACGTCGCCCTGTTCCTACAGACTCATTAAAAATGTCTGTAGACCGACAATAGAGGCTGCAAGAACGTAGTCTCTATGCTCGAGTTCGGGTGTCCTGTTCTTCGCGTTCTCGCGCTCGAACGGCGGGAACACGACTCAAGAACAATGTTCTCGGAACAGAAGCACACACCACCTTGTCGTCAGGTTTTTACAGGAACACACGGGAGAACTCGTGAGATTTTTATTTTTGAACCAGCCGCCAAAAATAGCGAAATGGTTCACAAAGCCAGAGACACTTCTTTGTTATTTTCCATAACAAAGAAATAAATGTTCCTTTTTAAACAGAAAAAACTCTGTCCAATTTTCTAAAGTTTACTTTGAAAGAACGTACATGGATGCCGCCATGTTGCATGCAACAGCCAGCGATGACTGGTTGTACATTCCCGGCGTTCGAGCGTCCGACTAACGAGCACCAAATTGAGCTGTTCGTGAACATACAATGAAGCCGCCCGAACTCAGCCTCCGGTTGCACTCACAGGTTATTTATGTCTATGGTTGCAATACAGCAAATACGCGCCCATAGAAAACAGCGCAAAATCGGACCGAAACGGTGCCGCGCCGCCTGTTGACTCTCGTGGAGAGGTTGGCCTCCATTTTTCAGCAGCAAAAATATGCGCTCAGCTCTGAATGTAGCCGCCCGCCTCTATCCAAAATAGGCCCGCAATTTTGGGCTTTTTGTGAAAGAAATTCCCCGAACAGTAAACTATTAGTCCCAAATTCGCGATCTGTAGAAATATTTCCACGTTCCCTCCTGATTATGGCATGTCTTATAGTAATATCCCCGTGGGATCACAAAATATTAATGAGTTCGCGCGCAGAAATACATGGAACATGGTGGAATAGATAATACCCTAACTTCAAAACATCAGGAAAAATACTCACGAGAATCTCAGGCGTTTTAAATGCACTTCAAATTAAAGCCCAGTTCATGATTTTCAAATTTCCATTCATTAACCGATGACCTCTGAAGATATTTATTTGAATTTTATCGCTGGAATATTCTTTAATTGTGCATAATTAAATTCCTTATACCGAGGGGTGAATTTGGCCACACTTTTTGATTTAGTCACGGGCCATCTATTGCACAGACATATAAACGCATAGACCACCAGGTCCTATCAAAACTACAGCGGTTTTTCGCGACCTGCGCGGCGCCCGTCTAAAATCAAAACTATGAAGCAAACTCACCCTTCGATATAGGGAATTTACGCACAGTTAAAGAATTCCAGCCATAAAATTCTACGAAGCCATTTTGATTGCAAAAAAACCTCTTACTTAATCTGGCCCAGAGGGATTCAAAACAACAGTGCGGTTGGAACAGTTGAAAAGAAGAGATAGCTGTACCCGGCCGGGAAGAGCAAAAAAGGCGAACGTATTTGGGAGCACGTGTAAAAAAGTACCGGCACTGAACGTGCTGCCATCTATCGTTTCGCCTTTGTTTGGCCATACTAGTTTTTTTAAATCATGGGTATACGCCCAAGACTTGGCGGTCTAGACATGCGTTTTTGTCTGCGGTCTGTGGTACCAATCATAGACTTAACCAACGGGTTGTCAATAACGCCCTCTTTTGATATGCACGGCGAGGATAATGATCAACCGTTGCAAACGAGCGTGGGAACGGCTGCTATGTGTAAATAAAGAGCGTCCTCAATTGACAATATTGAAGCATTCACCTTGTACGAAGTTATACGTGTACGGTGTAGGCCTAGATTTCTTTCCCGGACTTTTGAAAAAGTTCTACAACATGTCCAAGAATACCGCCCAGAGCATTGACAGTCACCAGTCAAACATGTATGAGATCAACATGCAACGAGAATCGTGGTGCACAGTGGAGATGAATAGTCGGCAGGACTGGTGCAGAGCCGAGCGGAAACACAGCAAGAACGCTTTCAAAAGCACCGTGTTCAGCGAGGGACAGTCACAACCCGAAAGCGATTCCCGCTGTACCTTTGAAGTTAACGACAAGACGCACAAGGAGCGGAGGCATTTCCCGAACAGATCATGTAAGTTCTTGTGGAAGATTGTGAACTCGATTACCATACAAAATAAAAAGGAGCAAGCATTGCCCCTTTTCCTTCCCACAATGCCTTTCTACTATTGTGCAAAATCACCCATGCAGTATTTGCGATAAGACTCAGGCCTGGGCCTGTGTAGGCCGACAGGGTGTTGGTCACCTTGCCCCATTTGAATCTGAAAATTGCCTTTTGCCTTGTTTTTCTGGCCACTACATGTAGTACAAGCTTTCCGTGTCCACTTTGGCCCACTGAGTTGTCAGGTTGTGCTTGATTGTTTTTGAAAATGTTGATAGCAACGAGCAACGGTACGTGTATGTGCTTAGCTCTGAATGTAGCTGCCTGCCTCTATCCAAAATAGGCCCGCAATCTGGGGCTTTTTTGTGAAAGAAATACCCCAAACTGGAAACTGGAAATCAATCCCAAATTTGGGATTTATAGAAATATTTCTATGACTCTTGCTGATTTTGACATGTCTTATTGTAAACACCCCGTGAGATGATGAAATATTAATGAGTTTGCATGCAGAAATACAATGATTTGGTGGAATTCACCCTTAGCCATGTGACAGTGGATTTGACAATAAAATGGAACTAATGAAAGAAAGGATATAATTGATTTCAACTGTCATCAAACTTTCCCCCATAGTCTCTCATGGATCGACCCCGGTCTTTTCTTCCATTTCAGTCCTTCCATTTGAAACATTTCACGATAGGAGCAGTAAAGTTTTTGGAATCCGTTACAAACAAACTTGACTTGTAAATGAGACACGGAACACAAAATTGAATTTTAATTAAAAAACACAACAAAGACATCACCAGGCAGTGAGAGATCATCTTACCAGTGTGCACTGCCTGATACTTGAGATTGCTTGACATCACAAATGCAATATTCACATTATGTGATCAATAAAGAGTTGAAGTAAACCAAAGGTTTCGATAACTAGTATATTTTGATGCAACTAAGTATGTGCATTACAACTCTTTTCAACATAACTTCGCTCCTAAAGGCAAAGACCATCGCTGACTTTGCCAAATCGAAAGAATTAGATAAATTTGTTGCCTGGCCATGTTACTCTGTATTGCATTACTTTGCATAGGCTTGTAGGCAGAGATCTTATGGACCATTATGTACATGTAAGCTTTTCTTTGGCAAATTTCCTAAATTGGAATCTTTTGGGCATTAACCGTCCAGGTTGCAGCATCTGCCTATAAGTTCAAACCAAAACTAAAAGTAATGAAGTTTACACTGGGGGTGAATTGGTGACCTGTAGGGTGAAATGGGGCAAAGTGGGTATAGTGCAAATTAATTGAGGATAAGTGGCATGTCTGGGGGCACACATTTTTTCAGGGCACAACGAGAAAAGAAGTTACAGCTGCATAGTTATTATTCACAGATTCCAAATGGAGGGAGCACATGCATCCACTTGGCAACCCCCCTCCCGTTAGGGCAAAGGGAAATGGGGTGAAACTGTAAAGTCAGGTACTTCACCCACAGCTCAAGCCCCGTTGTCTCTATGATTTAATTGATTTGGGTAATGCTTATCAAAATACAGGTAATTGCTTATTCTACAGACTACAGCCATCTAGACATTTAACTGCCAAAGAAACAGTGGGCCATGTGCAACACTTAAGTGAATGGGCAAGCTTCAAGTCATCTTCACTGGACACTGGGCTGACGAACTGGTGACGAACTATGCTGGTGTGTGCTGACACAGAATTAAACTTTCTGCTGGCCTCAGGGTTAGTTTTTTGGTCAGTTTGTAGTCAAATCATCACAAGGCCTCATGAGACCATCAAAAGACTTCCTAAAATTCCAGTCAGGCTATTTAAGCGCACTGCAACAAGGGCATCATTTATTTTACTTGTAACTGTTCATGTGGACATCTTGACAACACTGATTTTAGTTAATTAAGGGGGTAATACCTAATCTCTGTTTGCTGCTGTATTATTATTGGAGGTCGGCTTTTATGACTTTAACTCTATCACTGTAGGTAGCTCTGGCCATACATAAGCACATGTACAGGGCGTACATTACTAGAAACTGGTTTCACTATAATTTTTTGTAATGCTTTGAAACACTGCATAACCATGATACAATCAAAGTGTACATATATTTTGTATATAAATTGCTTTTCATTTGTGTTTATTTTCTTTAAAATGCATCTGAGAAGCAATGTAAGGGGTGAGATTTGTCCAGAATTTTCTTGAATTCCAAATTTCTTAGCAACATTTTCCTGATTTCGGACTTTTCAACCAATCTTAATATCTTGAAAATCCTGAGTTGATCACTAAGGCATCTTAGAAACTTAATATATAAGCTGATGTGGAATACAAGATATGGGTGTTTTTAGGACGCTTTCAGGCAAACAAAAATGAATACTACAGACTCTATGCGACCCTCAAAACGTCTGGTTATTATTTTGTAAAGATTTTATTTCCTACAATACAATGTGTAAACAATGTACACATCAATAGCTGACCTTGCAAAATCTACATACATTGTACATTGTTTAAGCAAGATTGTGACAAGAGCATAGGCCTAGTATTTATTCAAATGCTGTAACTAATGTCTATCAGGAAGCCAATCAGCAGGCCTATTCAACATACATGGAGCAAAAGCTTAGCTACCATGCGGCAATTTATTAATGTTTTTAAAACGCATAGACCGCCAAGCCTTGGGTGTATACCTATGATTTTAAAAAGTATGGCCAAACAACGGCGAAACGATAGATGGCAGCACGTTCAGTGCCTGTCCTTTTTTTACACGTGCTCCCAAATATGTTCTCCTTTTTTGCTCTTCCCGGCCGGGTACAGCTATCTCTTCTTTTCAACTGTTTCAACCGCACTGTTGTTTTGAATCCCTCTGGGCCAGATTAAGTAAGAGGTTTTTTTTTCAATCAAAATGGCTTCGTAGAATGTTATGGCTGGAATTCTTTAACTGTGCGTAAATTCCCTATATCGAGGGGTGAATTTGCCCCGTAGTTTTGATTTTAGACGGGCGCCGCGCAGATCACGAGAAACCCCTGTAGTTTTGAATAGGACCTGGTGGTCTATGCGTTTATATGTCTGTGCAACAGGCAGCTCGTGACTATATCAAAAAGCGTGCCCAAAATAAACCCTCGGTATAAGGAATTTAATTATGCACAGTTAAAGAATATTCCAGCGATAACATTCAAGGAAGCCATTATCGATTGTGAAACTTCCTCTGTTTACTTATTAAATTTTGCCCATGCAGATTCGAAACAATTTTGCGGCTGCAACATTTGAAAAGAAGAGATCATATCAGCATTAAAGACGGAAGGTATTTTGAGAGCACATGTAAACAAACACATGCTATCTAACTGCACCACACGCAATTCACACGGAACGCACTTGTAGACTTTGCGTTATGTCTGTGATTGGTACGCACCACATTAATACGTCATAAGTAAAACTTATTGTGTACTATTTATGACACATTTCTGCCCCTCTCGCTGTAGGCAACGCAACTGTACGACGAAACGGTATGACGGCTTCCTTGCGTCGTGCCATCGCGTCGCATCGTCTCCGCGTCTTTATTGCCATTACGCGGTTTGTATACACGACGTCGCCTGTCACGTCGTACAGTGAGCCAGCTCAAGGTCAAACTGCGCCAAAATTGTTTGGCGTATTTATTTGTGCTAACATGAAGGTATTGGGGGTTTTATGACCAGCGAAAGACAATAGACATAATTCCAACACGCTGTGACGTCATTTAGATGCTGAATTTTTATTGGCTGAAATAAGAGTGCGTCTTTTATTGTGTTTTTGACGAGAATTTGAAAATGTCTTCTTTGATTAAGTTTTTAGGTATTTTAATTGTTATACAAATGTATGTCAATGGTTTATAATCTCATTTGAAGCAATGTTCATAATATTTTATAACCATTATAATTTTGATTTTGTATTACCACTCGATCGTTGTTTTCAAAATAAAAACAATCAGAACTGAACAAATTAACACATTTTACTCAACACTATGACAAAATATTTATTTTGTCGAGGTATGAAACCAAAATAAAAAAGAAAAATTGATTCTAAGTAAACATAAGAATTAACCAATAATCATTCATTTTGCGGCGTAACTCATTTCTACCTATTTGTGTTTGTTATTTAGTAGTTCAAATCAACACTTATCTTCTAAGCACGTCAAAACAAAATATAGTTTTAGGCAATATCGGTTAGAAAGCAGAATTATGCATGTTCACTTTATGTCCAGTCACATAGCATGGCGACAAGCGACGATTTGATTTCACTGTAATAAAATAACCAAAAGGCTGGCATTGGGAACAACTGCCAATCCGACGATACTCAAGTCATGATTGTTACTGAACGTCATCGTCAGTGCACTGGTATTAGACCTTACTTTTTAAAAGAATATTGCTACTATCCCTGAATGAACCAGGTTTTTCTTTTCGGACCATCTCACAGGCGGTGTTTGTGTATGTGGGTGGAGGGGGGGATAAGCCCCAAGAACTCGGCCGTCCCATGCTAGATCAATCTAAAACTCGGGGTGCATTCAAAAACATGGCGTTTGAGTGCATCTGAATTTTTTTTGGTGAAGTTTTTTAGAAGCTGTATTTCAACACAACGTGATGTTTGTTGTTATGGTTTGCAACCTCAAGAGCGTCGGAAAGCGTCCGTTGAACACGTCAATGGGAAAAGTTCACATTAAATTTTGGTGGACATGTCTCGGGGGAAAAGGTGGTTTGCGAAAATCGTGAGTCCAATTTTCATAAAATTGAAATCGATGGGTTTGACAGAAAATGTATTCGCAACAACATCAATGAAAATGTGGGGGAGGGGTCGGGTTCCAAGCCGGCTGTGTAAAGGTCAAAGGGATCGGCGTTTACTTACTTGCTATACGGTAAACCTCGGCTAATAAGGAACCCAGGAAAACTTGACAATATGCTTATCGTGTCATGCATGCACATTACAATGCAGCTATACTTTTAATGGCATGAGTTCTGTATAATTATTATGAAAATTCTCACTTTTACCGCACCCTCCAGTTTCAAGTCACTAGGTATTTGTCAACCCACTTTTTGGTCCGTCCCATTAAAAAATTTGATGAAAATAATTAAAAATACATGTATTGTCAAAATACCAGTACGTGATCAGCGAGAGTTAAATTATAAGGGTGCTCTGAAGTGAAAATCATGGACAATTCGGCTCTGAAAGTGAAAATGGCACAAAGAACTCCGTATCAAAAACAGCAAGACTTCCCCAGCAATGATATCTTAAACTTCTCTAGTTCTTACTTTAATTGTAGCTTTGGTACCTTGTATGTGTATTTGTTTTTTCGGGGGAGGGGGTGTAAACTTGTGGCTCAAAAACGGTCAGAAAGTGAAGGGAGTCGGAATGTATCGCCCATCTCAAGTATATAAGCATACAAGTGTATTGAGCAATATTAAAAATAAGGCAGCACTTTAGGATAGGTTAAAATAGGCCCAAGTATCTAGCCAAAACCTCCACACCCGGCAACGGTTTTGGAATCAATCATGTTCGTATACAGTATATCCGAAATTCAGTGGTTATGTCGGGGGTGGGTAGGACCGAATGGTATTGCTGGTTCCAAATGTCCGATTCCGGGTATCAAAACGGGTCAAATTGCTCGTCCCTATGACGACTGATAAAATCAACGACAAGCAGAGGGCCGTTATCACCGAATCCTCAATTGCATTTGGGAGCAAGGAATTAAAAAACCAGAAGCGACCACGGTAAGTGGTAAAAATGTTACGAACGAGCTTGAGGGTGCATCTTTATATTTTCAAATTTTATGTACGCATGCATTTAAAAAGCATTTTGAAAACAACATAAAAACGGTGAAATGGTTGGGCGTGGTTTTTTGACATGACTGACAATTAAAACAACCACGGTAATACATATGTAAATTACAAGATAGTGGTCGTTAATGGAACTTTTAAAAGTCTCCAATTTTAATGTATGCGTTTGTAGCATGTGTCCTCTACAGTCACTTGTAAAACGGAAGGATGCAAAAAAATATCTTCTTTTCCAGTTTTGATGATTGGTGATTGAAGTTTTAATGCTAATTAATGAAAGACAAATGCTTTGTCAAACGTTTCATGCACAACGGCTGTTGTTACGGGGTCCTGTCCGTCTCATCTGAACTATTACATGTATACATGTTTTTCGAGAGTTAACTTGATACTTGAAATAAATACCACACTATTATACACACAAGCTGCACTGAGATTGTAAACAAATCTATTTACATCAGTTTGTAAACAACTTCGTAAAAAGGCTGTACACAGGCTTACACTGCCTGACTGAAAACGTAACATGGAAATTTGTTTATAAAGTGAGTTTAATGACAAGGAACGAGGTTGATATTTTCAGCCAATGTTTATTGTGTAGACAATTTCAGCTACGTTTGGCAGTTTATCGCATGTTGCTGCATGCATTATTATACCATATAATATGTTATTAATATAACAACATGTAAGCACAACCTTTTTAAAGAGTCATGCAATGCCAAGTTGGATGCTGTTCCTACAAATGGATATTTTTACCTTTCGCAAATTTTGTTTACTTTGGTAAATTGTTGGCGCTGAAGTAAATCTTTTCCATTGTGCACATTTTGGATGCACCAATTAGAAAATGACATCACAGCTGCAGTATCCTCATTTGGCAGGGAAGACGTGGGCCATTTCAAATTTGTTGAAGTGCACTTTTAATTTATAGGGCAACCTAAATGATGGCACATAGCTTTCTTATACGTCTAAGAGTTGTGACAAGTTGCACATAACATAACGTTCCTGGTGAAAGCTCATCATCAACTCTTTTTTAACGGGCGAGAGTGTGTAATTTCATAAAGTAAAGAAGCAGAGGTGAAGTGTAGTTGACAGGTTTGATGCCCTTTTTTGAAAGTGGGTATCTTTGTATGTAATGCATAGGCCTCATAAAGTGTATAATGTGTTAACCTTATTGTAACGTCCTTTAACGGATATTTGTAGGTTCCCAACTTGCCCTGAAAGTTTGATGGCAACATGGCAGACTCGTAATTATGGCGATACTCCACGCTTTTTCGGTAACACACGCTCTATAAAGTATATTTAGATCGAGAAAATAATAAAGCATACCTTTGTTATATGAAAGTATAGTTACAGTGACATTCGACACTCAATGCGTCTTGTCTTTGTTTTTCACGGGCCTCAACCCGCAAATTTGAACCTGTGCAGTAACGACATTACACGAAGTTTTGATGTTGTCAGCAAGCATGTATTTCTGCCAAAACTGGTTAAAACCTGAAATGGAGTTTGATCTAAATAATTAGAAAAAAATGAAAAAAGAACGCGCTCGAGACCACTGTAAGTTTTTGTGAATACTTGAAGATGGCGCAGTGTTGAAAGTGGATAACAGGGGGTTGGGGATTTTCCCTTGCGGGAAGATCAAACGGAACGACCGGCAGCAGAAATGGGAAAACCGATTTGTGGCAGCCATAACATTCTTTATACGTTCTTTTGAAAGGGAACTTTCGAGTGCAAAAAAAAAAAAAATTGCATGGCATTTTTATACGGTATGCACTAAATTAACCCATTAGCACCTGTACATATACACAATATTGATATCTGCTCATTAGAGAATATTGTGAAAAATAGGAACTAAAGGGTTAAATGGATATAAATACTTTCTGCAGAACAGCTTCAGGGGAAAGGTGTGCGAATAAAAATTTGAAAAGCTTTCAAAACGTTCCTTAACGGTCTGTCCCTTAATGTATCCTTAAAATCGCCCGAAATGGATTTTAATGGTCTTAGTATCAGGAAGGATTATGGCTCAGCGACTTGATATGCGACAGTGTAACTCAATTATCAAACCCACTAGAAGTCTGAAATGCGATGACGGGGATATCCAGCGGGAAGGGGGCAAACCGTTTTGTGAAAACTGAAAACTCCAGCACTTTAGAAGTATGGTAATGGCCCTTTTGTTGAGGATGTATTTGATCATTTAGTTAAAAAAGAACAATCATTCAAGAAAAAGAATCCCAATTTTACTCCCATGGACTAGAGAATGGTTTCCGCATCGATGTAAGAAACGCAGAGAGCAACGCAATTAAGACGCAAACCACAACGCCCACAAATGGAAACATTTGGTGCGTTCGATTAGCTTCCCTGAATACACCAGTGTTAAACGCAAAGGAAGCCTCGAAATGAGGGTTATCGAACGCTACAGTGTACTCGCCAAAGCATTCTGGGAAAAGGTCAAGTCCTCGCCACGTTCTATCATGGACGTCCATGCACGAACAGTCCATCCGTAACGTCATTACGCTCCGGCAACCTCCAGAGACCCGCTCGCCAGCCGGGGTAGTAGTGGCTGACACCAGGGCAAGCACGAGGATCACGTGATGGCTGAACGAACGCTCACGTGTAAGTTTGATTTACACGTGTAAGCTAATCGGATGCATCCATGATGTTGGTCTCGCCGACAACTCAGACAAACACAAACCAGCTCGCGCACGATCGGCAAAGTTCAGTTAGGTTCAACTTTGCTGACTGTCTGCGTCGAGTTGCCGTGGTATTCCCATACAAACACGCCTGCTGACATGACCGGCATACAACGATGTCCCTCTTCCTTTGTTTCACGAATTTTGCCCATTGTTCTCCTCGGTGCTTAAATATCACACCCTTATGATCAACTAAAGAGCTGAAGATCAATGAAATGCATGAAACTGGAGTACAGGTTTGGCATCATGAGGCCGTACTGTCAATCTATGAGCACATTTTTCGCAAAGAATCGTGGAGTTTCAGACGCCATTTTGTTCAACTTTTAGGTGTACATGTAATGACATGCACCGTCTCTTCCGTTCGTGTCTGTGTCTTCATGTCCTGGGGACCGTCTGCGTTACAAACGACTATATGGAAACCAGACCTTAAACCTAAACATTTACATTACCACTAATGAAATGAATTATCGATTGGAAAGTACGATTAAACAGACGGGATTCGGAAAGAAAGCGTACACATTGCTGCATAAAAAGATAGAATGGATCCACAGCGAGCAGACAATGCCAGAATAAAAAGCGGCACTGCTGATCAATGCTAGACTGTTATTTTACTAGGAAAGTTAATGCTAGAAATTTGAAATTTATACTTATTCACACTTTCAAATATAAGTAAAAGCAAAAACTGGAGCTGGCCCTCAATTAGTCAGTAACTATCTTGGCCTTTTTCGCATCTTCCTTTGTAAGAACCATGCGGACTTCTTGTTGCAGTTTCTCTAGACCGAGTCTTGTGTAAAATATGGGCACATTCTCCCCTTTGGCTTCCCCCGTCTCATCGCTGGGCTCTGCCCCATTCCCCTTTCCGCGAATTCGCAGTGCATAAGGGGTCCTTGAGAGCGATTTGACAGCGGGGAGTTCCGTGGCGGATCCGCTGCACCCCGCTTGGTCCGTTCCTTCGTTTTTTGGCAAGCTATCGGGTGCTGAATTGGCGGCTGATGGATCGTCAGGCTTTGTGACCTCGTCTCTTCCACCTCTGACCGATTGGAGTTGCTGCTGTCGGTGAGTCAGGAGCAAGCTCTGCTTGGCCCGCAGATGCGCAGGCGTAGTGACGACCTCATCGATGTGGCGCAGCAAACCACTTCGGTGCCGGTCCAAGCTCTCCAGTGACTTCTTGAACTGTCTCTTCTGGCGGTCCATGACGGCGGTGCTGTAGGCCTGCTCCCCGTCGATGCGTCCCATGACGTTGCTCAGCCGGCTGCGCTCCTCGTCGTTCAGCACGGAGACACGTGACGCAGTGCATCTGGTCTGACGCACAATGTTCATGTACTTGCTGTACGTGGCCGACTCTGATTTGCCGATGTTCACGCCGCTTTCACCACTAAGCGCGCAGGCCTTTAGAGGATCCACATACGTTTCTGTAATATGAAAAGAGAACAATCTAGTTTCATATCGGTGCTCACAAAATTGAATGTTTCGATCGTGTGATGCCAACCTTCAACAAATTGGATCCCCTTTTACCCTGCACAATCTCTCGAAAAACACGTAATGATGAGGAAAAACAATTTCTTCAAATAATAGGGCGACAGCAAAAAGTCGCCCTTTTTAAAATGTCGCCATATTGTGGTACTTTTTACCATAAAAAGTCAACCATTTGCAGGATTAACAATAATACGAATAATGGCGACAGAAGCTTAAGTACCGTATATATGTACATGTGTGTATTTGTGAAGCCTGCAGGATATGGGTCGGATATACCGCAAGATCTATACTCGAGCTCCACATGAAAAAGGAGTTACAGGTATAAAGAAATAATGGCTTTGGAAATCACATATGTGGTCTTCACCTTTTTTAACTTTCAGTCTCAATTTCAACTTTACCATCGGGTGACAGATTTCTCCTAGCCCTTACAACACAAGCAGGGGCATAAATCTGAGTTTGGGAGGTGGTGGCAATAATCCTAAAACTTGCCAACCGTGGAAATTTCCCCCGAAATGTGTATGTAATGGGGGGGGGGCTCTAACGCTGGGGGCGCTGTCGTCTGTGTGCATGTCGGTGTATGCAGTAGGTGCCTGCGCCGTTTTGTCAATTATGCTCTACCTGTTATTTTCCATGACGTTGGCATTTTCGTATTAATTCCTAGCTTCCTCTTTCATTCTTCGTTTCTAAAATTTTCACTCTACAAATCTAGAGAATGACCCTTTGGTACACCCTGTCAAAATTGCATAGAGATAAACCCCAATCTCCTCGTGAAATACGCCATTCATCAAACACACGTTAAGATTATTGCAATAAAACTCACAGAGACGACAGCACATACGACAGAAAGCAAAAGGGTGGATGACGATTTGTAAAACGCAAGAGGCGTTTCCTGCAACGGGCCGTGCTCTGCTCTCTTGTATTGCTGTTCTTAAAATATTAATCGTTTAGCAGGAAGAATTTGGTTACCACATGCGATGGAGGATTTGCCTCTTCGTTTGCGAGACATGATTTATGATCAATTCACTAATGTCTCTGCATATCTCATTACAACGCTCCTGTTACACCATTTAATCTATTTATCCTGCGTACAATCAAGGATGTACATTTGTTGTTACTGAAGATGCTTTTCACTCTAACGGTTTAGCAGATGGCATCTGAAATGCAACAGACTTGTACTTGGTATGCATTCTATTCACCTGATCGGCAAAGTTCAGCTAGGCTCAACTTTGCCGACTGTCTGCGTCGAGTTGCCGTGGTATTCCCATACAAACACGCCTGCTGACATGACCGGCATACAACGATGTCCCTCTTCCTTTGTTTCACGAATTTTGCCCATTTTCTCCTCGGTGCTTAAGTATTACACCCTTATGATCAACTAAATGGCTGACCATCAATGAAATGCATGAAACTGGAACACAGGTTTGCATCACCAGGCGGTACAGTCAATCTATAAGCACATTTTCTGCAAAGAGTCATGGAGTTTCAGACGCCATTTTATTTTAACTTTTAGGGTGTACATGTAATGACAGGCACTGTCTCTTCCGTTCGTGTCTGCTTTTTCGTGTCTTGGGGACCGTCTGCGTTACAAACGACCATATTGAAACCAGACTTTAAACCTAAACATGTACATTACCACTAATGAAATGAATCAGCGGTTGGAAAGTACGGTTAAACGGATGGGATTCGGAAAGAAAGCGTACATATTGCTGCATAAAAAGATAGAATGGATCCACAGCGAGCAGACAATGCCACAATAAAAAGCGGCCCTGCCAATCAATGCCAGACTGTTATTTTACTAGGAAAGTTAATGCTAGAAATTTGAAATTTATATTTATTCACACTTTCAAATATAACTAAAAGCAAAAACTGGAGCTGGCCCTCAATTAGTCAGTAACTATCTTGGCCTTTTTCGCATCTTCGTTTGTATTAACCATGCGGACTTCTTCTTTTAGTTTCTCTGGACCGAGTCTTGTGTAAAATATGGGCACATTCTCCCCTTTGGCTTCCCCCGTCTCATCGCTGGGTTCTGCCCCAGTCCCCTCACTGCGAATTTGCAGTGCATAAGGGGCCCTTGAGAGCGATTTGACAGCGGGGAGTTCTGTGGCGGACCCGCTGCACCCCGCTCTGTCCGTTCCTTCGTTTTTTGGAAAGCTATCGGGTGCTGAATTGGCGGCTGATAGATCGTCAGGCTTTGTGACCTCGTCTCATACACCTCTGCTGTCTGCGAGTCAGAGGCAAGCTCTGCTTGGCCCGCAGATTTGCAGGCCTAGTGACGACATCATCGATGTGGCGCAGCAAACCACTTCGGTGCCGGTCCAAGCTCTCCAGTGACTTCTTGAACTGTCTCTTCTGGCGGTCCATGACGGCGGTGCTGTAGGCCCGCTCCCCGTCGATGCGCCGCATGACGTTGCTCAGCCGGCTGCGATCCACGTCGCTCAGCACAGAGACACGTGACGCAGTGGGTCTGGTCTGACGCACAATGTTCATGTACTTTGCTGTACGTGGCCGACTCTGATTTGCCGATGTTCACGCCGCTTTCACCACTAAGCGCGCAGGCCTTTAGAGGATCCAGATAAGTTCCTGTAATGTGAAAAGAGAACAATCTAGTTTCATATCGGTGCTCACAAAATTGAATGTTTCGGTCATGTGATGCCAATCTTCAACAAATTGGGTCCTCTTTTGCCCTGCACAATCTCTCGAAAAACACGTAACGATGAGTATAATTCGAATAATAGTGACAGAAGCTTAAGTATCGTGTATATGTACATGTGTGTATTTGGGAAGCCTGCAGGATATGGGTCGGATATACCGCAAGATCTATACTCGAGCTCCACATGAAAAAAGAGTTACAGGTATAAAGAAATAATGGCTTTGCAAATCACATATGTGGTCTTCACCTTTTTTAACTTTCAGTCTCAATTTCAACTTTACCATCGGGTGACAGATTTCTCCTAGCCCTTACAACACAAGCAGGGGCATAAATCTGAGTTTGGGAGGTGGTGGCAATAATCCTAAAACTTGCCAACCGTGGAAATTTCCCCCGAAATGTGTATGTAATGGGGGGGCTCTAACGCTGGGGGCGCTGTCGTCTGTGTGCATGTCGGTGTATGCAGTAGTTGCCTGCGCCGTTTTGTCAATTATGCTCTACCTGTTATTTTCCATGACGTTGGCATTTTCGTATTAATTCCTAGCTTCCTCTTTCATTCTTCGTTTCTAAAATTTTCACTCTACAAATCTAGAGAATGACCCTTTGGTACACCCTGTCAAAATTGCATAGAGATAAACCCCAATCTCCTCGTGAAATACGCCATTCGTCAAACACACGTTAAGATTATTGCAATAAAACTCACAGAGACGACAGCACACACGACAGAAAGCAAAGGGGTGGATGATGATTTGTAAAACGCAAGAGGCGTTTCCTGCAACGGGCCGTGCTCTGCTCTCTTGTATTGCTGTTCTTAAAATATTAATCGTTTAGCAGGAAGAATTTGGTTACCACATGCGATGGAGGATTTGCCTCTTCGTTTGCGAGACATGATTTATGATCAATTCACTAATGTCTCTGCATATCTCATTACAACGCTCCTGTTACACCATTTAATCTATTTATCCTGCATACATTCAAGGGTGTACATTTGTTGTTACTAAAGAGGCTTTTCACTCTAACGGTTTAGCAGATGGCGTCTGAAATGCAATTGACTTGTACTTGGTATGTATTCTATTCACCTGTTCGGCAAAGTTCAGCTAGGCTCAACTTTGCCGACTGTCTGCGTCGAGTTGCCGTGGTATTCCCATACAAACACGCCTGCTGACATGACCGGCATACAACGATGTCCCTCTTCCTTTGTTTCACGAATTTTGCCCATTTTCTCCTCGGTGCTTAAATATCACACCCTTATGACCAACTAAATAGCTGACCATCAATGAAATGCATGAAACTGGAGTACAGGTTTAGCATCATGAGGCGGTACAGTCAATCTATAAGCACATTTTCCGCAAAGAGTCATGGAGTTTCAGACGCCATTTTTTTTTAACTTTTAGGGTGTACATGTAATGACAGGCACTGTCTCTTCCGTTCGTGTCTGCGTTTTCGTGTCTTGGGGACCGTCTGCGTTACAAACGACCATATTGAAACCAGACTTTAAACCTAAACATGTACATTACCACTAATGAAATGAATCAGCGGTTGGAAAGTACGGTTAAACGGATGGGATTCGGAAAGAAAGCGTACATATTGCTGCATAAAAAGATAGAATGGATCCACAGCGAGCAGACAATGCCACAATAAGAAGCGGCCCTGCCAATCAATGCCAGACTGTTATTTTACTAGGAAAGTTAATGCTAGAAATTTGAAATTTATATTTATTCACACTTTCAAATATAACTAAAAGCAAAAACTGGAGCTGGCCCTCAATTAGTCAGTAACTATCTTGGCCTTTTTCGCATCTTCGTTTGTATTAACCATGCGGACTTCTTCTTGTACTTTCTCTGGACCGAGTCTTGTGTAAAATAAAGGCACATTCTCCCCTTTGGCTTCCCCCGTCTCATCGCTAGGTTCTGCCCCAGTCCCCTCACCGCGAATTCGCAGTGCATAAGGGTCCTTGAGAGCGATTTGACAGCGGGGAGTTCCGTGGCGGATCCGCTGCACCCCGCTTGGTCCGTTCCTTCGTTTTTGGAAAGCTATCGGGTGCTGAATTGGCGGCTGATGGATCGTTAGTCGGCTTTGTGACCTCGTCTCATACACCTCTGCTGTCTGCGAGTCAGAGGCAAGCTCTGCTTGGCCCGCAGATTTGCAGGCCTAGTGACGACATCATCGATGTGGCGCAGCAAACCACTTCGGTGCCGGTCCAAGCTCTCCAGTGACTTCTTGAACTGTCTCTTCTGGCGGTCCATGACGGCGGTGCTGTAGGCCTGCTCCCCGTCGATGCGCCGCATGACGTTGCTCAGCCGGCTGCGCTCCACGTCGTTCAGCACAGAGACACGTGACGCAGTGCGTCTGGTCTGACGCACAATGTTCATGTACTTGCTGTACGTGGCCGACTCTGATTTGCCGATGTTCACGCCGCTTTCACCACTAAGCACGCAGGCCTTGAGAGGATCCAGATAAGTTCCTGTAATGTGAAAAGAGAACAATCTAGTTTCATATCGGTGCTCACAAAATTGAATGTTTCGGTCATGTGATGCCAATCTTCAACAAATTGGGTCCTCTTTTGCCCTGCACAATCTCTCGAAAAACACGTAACGATGAGTATAATTCGAATAATAGCGACAGAAGCTTAAGTATCGTGTATATGTACATGTGTGTATTTGGGAAGCCTGCAGGATATGGGTCGGATATACCGCAAGATCTATACTCGAGCTCCACATGAAAAAAGAGTTACAGGTATAAAGAAATAATGGCTTTGCAAATCACATATGTGGTCTTCACCTTTTTTAACTTTCAGTCTCAATTTCAACTTTACCATCGGGTGACAGATTTCTCCTAGCCCTTACAACACAAGCAGGGGCATAAATCTGAGTTTGGGAGGTGGTGGCAATAATCCTAAAACTTGCCAACCGTGGAAATTTCCCCCGAAATGTGTATGTAATGGGGGGGCTCTAACGCTGGGGGCGCTGTCGTCTGTGTGCATGTCGGTGTATGCAGTAGTTGCCTGCGCCGTTTTGTCAATTATGCTCTACCTGTTATTTTCCATGACGTTGGCATTTTCGTATTAATTCCTAGCTTCCTCTTTCATTCTTCGTTTCTAAAATTTTCACTCTACAAATCTAGAGAATGACCCTTTGGTACACCCTGTCAAAATTGCATAGAGATAAACCCCAATCTCCTCGTGAAATACGCCATTCGTCAAACACACGTTAAGATTATTGCAATAAAACTCACAGAGACGACAGCACACACGACAGAAAGCAAAGGGGTGGATGACGATTTGTAAAACGCAAGAGGCGTTTCCTGCAACGGGCCGTGCTCTGCTCTCTTGTATTGCTGTTCTTAAAATATTAATCGTTTAGCAGGAAGAATTTGGTTACCACATGCGATGGAGGATTTGCCTCTTCGTTTGCGAGACATGATTTATGATCAATTCACTAATGTCTCTGCATATCTCATTACAACGCTCCTGTTACACCATTTAATCTATTTATCCTGCATACATTCAAGGGTGTACATTTGTTGTTACTAAAGAGGCTTTTCACTCTAACGGTTTAGCAGATGGCGTCTGAAATGCAATTGACTTGTACTTGGTATGTATTCTATTCACCTGTTCGGCAAAGTTCAGCTAGGCTCAACTTTGCCGACTGTCTGCGTCGAGTTGCCGTGGTATTCCCATACAAACACGCCTGCTGACATGACCGGCATACAACGATGTCCCTCTTCCTTTGTTTCACGAATTTTGCCCATTTTCTCCTCGGTGCTTAAATATCACACCCTTATGACCAACTAAATAGCTGACCATCAATGAAATGCATGAAACTGGAGTACAGGTTTAGCATCATGAGGCGGTACAGTCAATCTATAAGCACATTTTCCGCAAAGAGTCATGGAGTTTCAGACGCCATTTTTTTTTAACTTTTAGGGTGTACATGTAATGACAGGCACTGTCTCTTCCGTTCGTGTCTGCGTTTTCGTGTCTTGGGGACCGTCTGCGTTACAAACGACCATATTGAAACCAGACTTTAAACCTAAACATGTACATTACCACTAATGAAATGAATCAGCGGTTGGAAAGTACGGTTAAACGGATGGGATTCGGAAAGAAAGCGTACATATTGCTGCATAAAAAGATAGAATGGATCCACAGCGAGCAGACAATGCCACAATAAAAAGCGGCCCTGCCAATCAATGCCAGACTGTTATTTTACTAGGAAAGTTAATGCTAGAAATTTGAAATTTATATTTATTCACACTTTCAAATATAACTAAAAGCAAAAACTGGAGCTGGCCCTCAATTAGTCAGTAACTATCTTGGCCTTTTTCGCATCTTCGTTTGTATTAACCATGCGGACTTCTTCTTGTACTTTCTCTGGACCGAGTCTTGTGTAAAATAAAGGCACATTCTCCCCTTTGGCTTCCCCCGTCTCATCGCTAGGTTCTGCCCCAGTCCCCTCACCGCGAATTCGCAGTGCATAAGGGTCCTTGAGAGCGATTTGACAGCGGGGAGTTCCGTGGCGGATCCGCTGCACCCCGCTTGGTCCGTTCCTTCGTTTTTGGAAAGCTATCGGGTGCTGAATTGGCGGCTGATGGATCGTTAGTCGGCTTTGTGACCTCGTCTCATACACCTCTGCTGTCTGCGAGTCAGAGGCAAGCTCTGCTTGGCCCGCAGATTTGCAGGCCTAGTGACGACATCATCGATGTGGCGCAGCAAACCACTTCGGTGCCGGTCCAAGCTCTCCAGTGACTTCTTGAACTGTCTCTTCTGGCGGTCCATGACGGCGGTGCTGTAGGCCTGCTCCCCGTCGATGCGCCGCATGACGTTGCTCAGCCGGCTGCGCTCCACGTCGTTCAGCACAGAGACACGTGACGCAGTGCGTCTGGTCTGACGCACAATGTTCATGTACTTGCTGTACGTGGCCGACTCTGATTTGCCGATGTTCACGCCGCTTTCACCACTAAGCACGCAGGCCTTGAGAGGATCCAGATAAGTTCCTGTAATGTGAAAAGAGAACAATATAGTTTCATATCGGTGCTCACAAAATTGAATGTTTCGGTCATGTGATGCCAACCTTCAACAAATTGGGTCCTCTTTTGCCCTGCACAATCTCTCGAAAAACACGTAACGATGAGTATAATTCGAATAATAGCGACAGAAGCTTAAGTATCGTGTATATGTACATGTGTGTATTTGGGAAGCCTGCAGGATATGGGTCGGATATACCGCAAGATCTATACTCGAGCTCCACATGAAAAAAGAGTTACAGGTATAAAGAAATAATGGCTTTGCAAATCACATATGTGGTCTTCACCTTTTTTAACTTTCAGTCTCAATTTCAACTTTACCATCGGGTGACAGATTTCTCCTAGCCCTTACAACACAAGCAGGGGCATAAATCTGAGTTTGGGAGGTGGTGGCAATAATCCTAAAACTTGCCAACCGTGGAAATTTCCCCCGAAATGTGTATGTAATGGGGGGGCTCTAACGCTGGGGGCGCTGTCGTCTGTGTGCATGTCGGTGTATGCAGTAGTTGCCTGCGCCGTTTTGTCAATTATGCTCTACCTGTTATTTTCCATGACGTTGGCATTTTCGTATTAATTCCTAGCTTCCTCTTTCATTCTTCGTTTCTAAAATTTTCACTCTACAAATCTAGAGAATGACCCTTTGGTACACCCTGTCAAAATTGCATAGAGATAAACCCCAATCTCCTCGTGAAATACGCCATTCGTCAAACACACGTTAAGATTATTGCAATAAAACTCACAGAGACGACAGCACACACGACAGAAAGCAAAGGGGTGGATGACGATTTGTAAAACGCAAGAGGCGTTTCCTGCAACGGGCCGTGCTCTGCTCTCTTGTATTGCTGTTCTTAAAATATTAATCGTTTAGCAGGAAGAATTTGGTTACCACATGCGATGGAGGATTTGCCTCTTCGTTTGCGAGACATGATTTATGATCAATTCACTAATGTCTCTGCATATCTCATCACAACGCTCCTGTTACACCATTTAATCTATTTATCCTGCGTACAATCAAGGATGTACATTTGTTGTTACTAAAGATGCTTTTCACTCTAACGGTTTAGCAGATGGCATCTGAAATGCAATAGACTTGTACTTGGTATGCATTCTATTCACCTGATCGGCAAAGTTCAGCTAGGCTCAACTTTGCCGACTGTCTGCGTCGAGTTGCCGTGGTATTCCCATACAAACACGCCTGCTGACATGACCGGCATACAACGATGTCCCTCTTCCTTTGTTTCACGAATTTTGCCCATTTTCTCCTCGGTGCTTAAGTATTACACCCTTATGATCAACTAAATGGCTGACCATCAATGAAATGCATGAAACTGGAACACAGGTTTGCATCACCAGGCGGTACAGTCAATCTATAAGCACATTTTCTGCAAAGAGTCATGGAGTTTCAGACGCCATTTTATTTTAACTTTTAGGGTGTACATGTAATGACAGGCACTGTCTCTTCCGTTCGTGTCTGCTTTTTCGTGTCTTGGGGACCGTCTGCGTTACAAACGACCATATTGAAACCAGACTTTAAACCTAAACATGTACATTACCACTAATGAAATGAATCAGCGGTTGGAAAGTACGGTTAAACGGATGGGATTCGGAAAGAAAGCGTACATATTGCTGCATAAAAAGATAGAATGGATCCACAGCGAGCAGACAATGCCACAATAAAAAGCGGCCCTGCCAATCAATGCCAGACTGTTATTTTACTAGGAAAGTTAATGCTAGAAATTTGAAATTTATTCACACTTTCAAATATAACTAAAAGCAAAAACTGGAGCTGGCCCTCAATTAGTCAGTAACTATCTTGGCCTTTTTCGCATCTTCGTTTGTATTAACCATGCGGACTTCTTCTTTTAGTTTCTCTGGACCGAGTCTTGTGTAAAATATGGGCACATTCTCCCCTTTGGCTTCCCCCGTCTCATCGCTGGGTTCTGCCCTAGTCCCCTCACTGCGAATTTGCAGTGCATAAGGGGCCCTTGAGAGCGATTTGACAGCGGGGAGTTCTGTGGCGGACCCACTGCACCCCGCTCTGTCCGTTCGTTCCTTTTTTGGAAAGCTATCGGGTGCTGAATTGGCGGCTGATAGATCGTCAGGCTTTGTGACCTCGTCTCATACACCTCTGCTGTCTGCGAGTCAGAGGCAAGCTCTGCTTGGCCCGCAGATTTGCAGGCCTAGTGACGACATCATCGATGTGGCGCAGCAAACCACTTCGGTGCCGGTCCAAGCTCTCCAGTGACTTCTTGAACTGTCTCTTCTGGCGGTCCATGACGGCGGTGCTGTAGGCCTGCTCCCCGTCGATGCGCCGCATGACGTTGCTCAGCCGGCTGCGCTCCACGTCGTTCAGCACAGAGACACGTGACGCAGTGCGTCTGGTCTGACGCACAATGTTCATGTACTTGCTGTACGTGGCCGACTCTGATTTGCCGATGTTCACGCCGCTTTCACCACTAAGCGCGCAGGCCTTGAGAGGATCCAGATAAGTTCCTGTAATGTGAAAAGAGAACAATCTTGTTTCATATCGGTGCTCACAAAATTGAATGTTTCGGTCATGTGATGCCAACCTTCAACAAATTGGGTCCTCTTTTGCCCTGCACAATCTCTCGAAAAACACGTAAAGATGAGTATAATTTGAATAATAGCGACAGAAGCTTGAGTACCGTATATATGTACATGTGTGTATTTGCGAAGCCTGCAGGATATGGGTCGGATATACCGCAAGATCTATACTCGAGCTCCACATGAAAAAGAAGTTACAGGTATAAAGAAATAATGGCTTTGCAAATCACATATGTGGTCTTCACCTTTTTTAACTTTCAGTCTCAATTTCAACTTTACCATCCGGTGACAGATTTCTCCTAGCCCTTACAACACAAGCAGGTGCATAAATCTGAGTTTGGGAGGTGCTGGCAATAATCCAAAAACTTGCCAACCTTGGAAATTTCCCCCGAAATGTGTATGTGTATGTAATGGGGGGCTCTAACGCTGGGGGCGCTGTCGTCTGTGTGCATGTCGGTGTATGCATGCACGTATGCAGTAGTTGCCTGCGCCGTTTTGTCAATTATGCTCTACCTGTAATTTTCCATGCCCTTGGCATTTTCGTATTAATTTCTAGCTTCCTCTTTTATTTTTGTTTCTAACATTTTCACTCTACAAATCTATCGAATGGCCCTTTGTTACACCCTGTGAAAATTGCATAGAGATAAACCCCAATCTCCTCGTTAATACACCATTCATCAAACACACGTTAAGATTATTACAGTAAAACTCACAGAGACGACAGCACACACGACAGAAAGCAGAAGGGTGGATGACGATTTGTAAAACGCAAGAGGTGACTCCTGCAATGGGCCGTGCTCTGCTCTCTTGTATCGCTGTTCTTAAAATGTTAATCGTTTAGCTGGAAGAGTTTGGTCACCACATGCGATGGAGGATTTGCCTCTTCATTCCCGAGACATGATTTATGATCAATTCACTAATGTCTCTGCATATCTCATCACAACGCTCCTGTTACACCATTTAATCTATTTATGCTGCGTACAATCAAGGATGTACATTTATTGTTACTAAAGAGGCTTTTCACTCTAACGGCTTAGCAGATGGCGTCTGAAATGCAATTGACTTGTACTTGGTATGTATTCTATTCACCTGATCGGCAAAGTTCAGCTAGGCTCAACTTTGTCGACTGTCTACGTCGAGTTGCCGTGGTATTCCCATACAAACACGCCTGCTGACATGACCGGCATACAACGATGTCCCTCTTCCTTTGTTTCACGAATTTTGCCCATTTTCTCGTCGGTGCTTAAATATCACACCCTTATGATCAACTAAATAGCTGACCATCAATGAAATGCATGAAACTGGAGTACAGGTTTGGCTTCATGAGGCCGTACTGTCAATCTATGAGCACATTTTCCGCAAAGAATCATGGAGTTTCAGACGCCATTTTGTTTCAAGTTTTGGGTGTACATGTAATGACATGCACCGTCTCTTCCGTTTGTGTCTGCGTCTTTATGTCTTGGGGACCGTCTACGTTACAAACGACCATATGGAAACCAGACTTTAAACCTAAACATGTACATTACCACTACTGAAATGAATTAGCGGTTGGAAAGTACGGTTAAACGGATGGGATTCGGAAAGAAAGCGTACATATTGCTGCATAAAAAGATAGAATGGATCCACAGCGAAAAGACAATGCCAGAATAAAAAGCGGCCCTGCCAATTAATGCCAGACTGTTATTTTACTAGGAAAGTTAATGCTACAAATTAGAAGTTTATATTTTTTCACACTTTCAAATATAACTAAAAGCAAAAACTGGAGCTGGCCCTCAATTAGTCAGTAACTATTTTGGCCTTTTATGCATCTTCCTTTGTATTAACCATGCGGACTTCTTCTTGCAGTTTCTCTGGACCGAGTCTTGTGTAAAATATGGGCACATTCTCCCCTTCGGCTTCCCCCGTCTCTTCGCTGGGTTCTGCCCCAGTCCCCTCACCGCGAATTCGCAGTGCATAAGGGTCCTTGAGAGCGATTTGACAGCGGGGAGTTCCGTGGCGGATCCGCTGCACCCCACCTGGTCCGTCCCTTCGTTTTTTGGCAAGCTATCGGGTGCTGAATTGGCGGCTGATGGATCGTTAGTCGGCTTTGTGACCTGGTTTCTTACACCTCTGACCAAATGGAGTTGCTGCTGTCGGCGAGTCAGGGGCAAGCTCTGCTTGGCCCGCAGATGTGCAGGCGAAGTGACGACCTCATCGATGTGGCGCAGCAAACCACTTCGGTGCCGGTCCTAGCTCTCCAGTGACTTCTTGAACTGTCTCTTCTGGCGGTCCATGACGGCGGTGCTGTAGGCCCGCTCCCCGTCGATGCGCCGCATGACGTTGCTCAGCCGGCTACGCTCCACGTCGTTCAGCACAGAGACACGTGACGCAGTGCGTCTGGTCTGACGCACAATGTTCATGTACTTTGCTGTACGTGGCCGACTCTGATTTGCCGATGTTCACGCCGCTTTCACCACTAAGCGCGCAGGCCTTGAGAGGATCCAGATAAGTTCCTGTAATGTGAAAAGAGAACAATCTTGTTTCATATCGGTGCTCAGAAAATTGAATGTTTCGGTCATGTGATGCCAACCTTCAACAAATTGGATCCTCTTTTGCCCTGCACAATCTCTTGAAAAACACGTAACAATGAGTTTAATTCGAATAATAGCGACAGAAGCTTGAGTACCGTATATATGTACATGTGTGTATTTGGGAAGCCTGCAGGATATGGGTCGGATATACCGCAAGATCTATACTCGAGCTCCACATGAAAAAAGAGTTACAGGTATAAAGAAATAATGGCTTTGCAAATCACATACGCGGTCTTCACCTTTTTTAACTTTCAGTCTCAATTTCAACTTTACCATCCAGTGACAGATTTCTCCTAGCCCTTACAACACAAACAGGGGCATAAATCTGAGTTTGGGAGGTGGTGGCAATAATCCTAAAACTTGCCAACCTTGGAAATTTCCCCCGAAATGTGTATGTGTATGTATTGGGGGGCTCTAACGCTGGGGGCGCTGTCGTCTGTGTGCATGTCGGTGTATGCATGCACGTATGCAGTAGTTGCCTGCGCCGTTTTGTCTAGTATGCTCTACCTGTTATTTTCCATGAGGTTGGCTTTTTTGTATTACTTCCTAGCTTCCTCTTTCATTCGTCGTTTCTAAAATTTTCACTCTACAAATCTAGAGAATGACCCTTTGGTACACCATGTTAAAATTGCATTGAGATAAACCCCAATCTCCTCGTGAAATACGCCATTTATCAAACACACTCTAAGATTGTTACAATAAAACTCACAGAGAGGACAGCACACACGACAGAAAGCATCAGGGTGGATGAAGATTTGTAAAACGCAAGAGGCAACTCCTGCAATGGGCCGTGCTCTGCTCTCCTGTATCGCTGTTCTTAAAATATTAATCGTTTAGCAGGAAGAGTTTGGTCACCGCATGCGATGGAGGATTTACCTCTTCATTCGCGAGACATGATTTATGAGTAATTAATTAATAATTAATATTAATAATAAAGTAGTGATCAATCACCACTATCTCTGTATATTTCATTACAACGCTCGTGTTACACCATTTGATTTATTTATGCTGCGTACAATCAAGGATGTACATTTGTAGTTGCTAAAGAGGCTTTTCACTCTATCGGTTTAGCAGATGGCATCTGAAATGCAATTGACTTGTACTTGATATGCATTCTATTCACCTGAAACAACATACAATCCAAAGGTCGAAGTTTAAAGAATGATTTGTTTGAATTTCATTTTATACATGTGTAGAGGGGACTCTTTTCACTTAGTTGTGTTTGCTTTACCTGCTTGTGTATAGGAGTTGCCCCCCTGCTTTTAACATTGAATTTCTTGTTACCTTGCCCTGAATTTGCTAGGAGTGGTCCCCCCTTTCCAAAATAATCCCCAGAGTAAATATCCTGCCATGCCCTATTGCACAAGACCTGATGCATGTGAGTTCCTTAGATATAGTCAGATGCGGACCGGCAGCAGGAGAGACCACAGCATCCACCTTAACCTCTCTCTCTTTGTACTAAGCAACTTCTGCCTTCAGCTTTGGTCTGCTGTGAACTTGGTGAGTTGAATTTGTTGATTATAAATTCTCAGGACTTTCTTACATTGTATCTTGATTGTACTATTTTTGATGTTTTTGAACCAATGGAGTATTGAGATGAAAACTTCGATGGAACTCTTGGTTTTGTGAAGTTTTGAGTTTTTTACATGTACGTACGCGGTACGTACTAGGTCAGCGAGCGGCTAATGCGCGCTGCGCTGCGACGACTGACAAACGCCTTGACCAAGGCTATATTCTCCCGGACGTGCTGTTGCAAAGCCGCCAGTATAACGCTTGACCTGACTCATGTCACAAGAAGCAGTCACAGTCACTGATGATATATTTTTCCCCATTGTGTTGCATTTTCAAAAAATAAATCAATAAACTCGTTTTAAGTTTAAAAACGAATCACTATTGTGATTTGTGAAGCTTCAAAAAGTAACTTCAAAACTGCGCCAGAGATCCGATGTTCAACCCTTTCAGACAACCATATCAGATCAAAATTGTTCCCTCGATCTTTGTCTTCCATTTTTGAGATGTCAACGTCTGCGTTTCTTGAACAAGAATAGCTATTCAGTGCTGGAGATGGTTCACTGATTTCAAACTCAACTTCTATATTGGTGAAGGCATTCATTTGCCAGGCAAAGATTTCAAGCATGGGTTTACCTGCATGTTAACTGGCAACTTCCTGCGGGGAATGAATGGGATATGTGCCGCGTGTGAACAGAACAATGAGAACACATTATCATGCAGGCCTTAAAACAGACCGAAAACTGCATGCGCTAGCGAAGTCATGATTTGCATATTAGAACATTTTGTGGTATTTGAACTGCGTGGTTTGTTAATGCTTTGCAAATGGTTTGCAAATGGATTGCCAGTTTGTATTTCCGAAATAAATCGGGGCGCTCCTTTTGACTCCATTTTGCACTAGAGAGTAGGCATTGATTTTCGAAATGGTGATGGGCTTCACGCCTTTTTTCTAGAAAGATCATCCAGTTTGCATGGGGGGCCTAGAAATATCTTTATAAGTCGTCAGCCAAGCCTGCTCTAAAATTCAAAAGAAAACGAAAGATGAAGAAATTAGCTCTTTTAGTTTGATGTGTGCTTTCAAAACTAGCGAAACTTCTTTGCATTTTTTCAGAGTGTTTGAGGCACTTGTCACTGTCTTCTACTGCAGCTTACAGAATGGTCTTGAAACACATGTTTACATGCTGTTGGTAGAGGCAGGACAAAACTAGGCTTACGACATGAAGCATACATCACAGAAGCGCTGCGGGATACGTTGTACGTTGTGCGTTTTATAACAACACTATCAAAACATCTCGTTTAACGAAGCGCTATTGTAAAAATGTACGAAGCAATTAGGGGTCACGGAGAGATTCCTTTCACGTTTTGATAAATGCGTCATTTGCAACTGACATCGTCCCAACACCCGCCGGGAAGCAGAATCGATTTGTGACTGCGCAGCCTGAGTTGGAATAATAAACCATACGGAGTTTTGACGGCAAAACGCTCCAGTCGGCACTTCCCCCCTTTTATTCCAAAGGACCTGTGTGGAGAAATGTAGTGTGCATATGTTGTTACGGCCAATAATGTTACAATCGGTCAATAATGTAATACCGGCCGATAATGTGATAACACGGGGGCCGATAATGTAATAACTGTAGATTTGCTAATTTCTTAGAAAGCTTTGGGGGACTTAGGTTTTCTTCGAGTTTACACTGCAGATCCCTCTTAGGCCCTATACTAAAGAAACTATAGAAAGCTCAAAAACAAGCTATGTGTACATGAGAACAATGAAGAACATAATTTGGTGGAAAAGGAGTAGCTTGAGCCAGGATGAGATTTTGACAGGTTTGTGCAAGGATATTTTTCGCTTTCATCTATTTTCGAGGTTAGAGTAGTAAGGACCGAGAGATAAGGACCACGCGCCGTTTTTAAAAAACCCTGGGTAGGTATACGACCCTAAGGTCAAAAATAATTTTTCTAAAATCGTTTTTGTCAACGACCCTTGAGTAGGTATACGACCCTACCCCCCGGCCCAAACCACCAAAAAGGCAGTCATCTTGTCGAGTTTAGCCAGTAAAAAAATAAAATAAAAATGGACAAACCAATCAAAACGCAAATTGTTTTTGCGTAAACAACGACAAATTAGACCGACTTGATAGATTTGTATGAATAAAAATGAAAAAAAAAATAGAAACCTATATATAAATAGAACATGTCAACTCAAATATATATCGTCTCAAATGACTACGAAAGTCTAAATGCCGGTAACAAAAACCCAAAAATTACCTATGGTCCCTTTGACTCTGAAAATTTAGTCATTTTAAGACCTACAAAGTGTTCTTCTAAGATCGCTTATCGCCACGAGGGACAAAACAAACGACTGTTGATTAGGCTCGAAGACCCTTGTTACGGAGTCAACCCAGTTTATAAATATGGTACTAAGGAACCTACTGGTCAAGACCAAATTTGTTATCAGATATCTCCCGAGACTGAGTCGTTGCTATTACGTGTAAATGATGAAGTTTATAATTATTTTGAAAACTCAACAGATAAGATGCTAGAAGATCTCCCCGCAAGTACGCGTAACTCTTTTAAAGTGTCTCAAAAACTACATGACATACCCGATAGGATCAATTGCTTAGTTAAACCGGCTTACACCGATAAAAGTAGGATGTACGTTAGGATCGACTATGATGCCCCTTCGGTAGATAAATCATTTAAAGAAATCGATCGCGCTCTTTTTGCGAATAAGAAATGCCAGGCGGTCTCTTTGATCTCTCCTAAAGATATTTACTATGGCGCCCACGGTTCACTTTCTTGCGGAGCGAGCGTTAGGTACCGAGTCACGTCGGCTATGCTCACGGTTGAAGAAAAACCTTGCTTTTGGGAAGCGTTTGATTAAAAGCGAGCAGAGCGAGCAAGTACGACTGAAGGGAGTTAATGAAAAGTTAGTGAAAATCAATTTAACCTTGGTTATCTCGATGTTAATTTTTTTTTACATTAAATAAATAAACCCTTATATAAAATGACTGATGCGGAACTTTGCCACTTGTTGAATATAAAGGAAGTACACACCATAAGACCCCCCCTTCTTTGTTCCTTTCCTATCCGATATTCTCCTAAGGAACCAAATCGAACCCAAACCAAATCGAACCCGAACCAAATCGAACCCGAACCAAATCGAACCCGAACCAAATCGAACCGAACCAAACCAAACGGAACCAAATCGAACCCGAACCAAATCGAACCCGAACCAAACGTGGAACCAAATCGAACCTATGCTGCACGTCGCGGTATAGGATCGAATTTGTTTTGCCCACCTACCAGGTACCAAACCGAAGAGAACCAAATCGAACCTATCCTATGCTGCACGTCGCGGTATAGAATCGAATTTTTTTTGCCCACCTACCAGGTACCAAACCGAACAAAACAGGAAAACAAAGAACCAAATACAGGTACCGAACCAGGAAAACAAAGAACCAAATCCAGGTACCGAACCGAGCTTCAAACCGGGAACAAAGCTAAAAACTGCCAAAACTTCGACAATAGGTACCAAAAACCGGGAACAAAGCCAAAAAACTGCCAAAACTTTGACAATAGATACCAAAAACCGGGAACAAAGCCAAAAAAACTAACAAAACTTTGACAATAGGTACCAAAAACCGGGAAAAACGCAAAAAAGATCTACATAGGAAAACACTATAGATATTGGAATCGTATACAATTTTTAAAATTATAATTCCTATATATTAGAAGAAGATGAAATCCAATACGATAGACACGAAACCAACAGAAACCAAAACAAATACAGCGAACGAACAAAGCACGTACGATCTAGTAGGCAAGAACAAGGTCGTATCCAATATCGAGCGAACAGAACCAGAGCGAGCAACCAAAGCGAGCAACAGAAACAAGAATAGCAACAAAACCAAAACCAAAAAAGAAACAAAGTCAAAGCGAGCAATAGCGAGTGAACCAGAACCAGAACCAAAACAGGAACAAAAAAGTATCTTTCTCCAAACACTTGGTCTTCGTACCCAAAAACGAATAGGACCTTGTCTGCTTTTGTCCAACGCGTACGAAAACAATTTGCTTTGCGACGTTTCCAGATTGGACTACGTATCCGGCTGTCGAGACAAACCAAAAGACCTAGAACCTATCCAAAGTGAATTCGTAAACGATATATACCTATTTGGTTTCGTACCCAAAGGCGCCGTATTGGAATCCAGAGGCCAGCTCCATCTTGTACAACGCGAAGAAAACCCGTACGCAAAATGCATCGTCAAAACGATTTCGCTAGCTTTCCAGCAGGTCTACGAATCCTTCTGTCCCACGAAAATCGTACACATGGCGAATGCAACGAGTGAATGCAAAATCGGAAAAACGATTCGCAGCAACGGCAAGTATCGAACGCTAGTACAAAGGTGGCAAAAACTCCAGAAACAAAAAGAAGAGCCATACGCGTACTACCAAACAAAAGTAGACGTATCGGAAATAGATATACAAAAAATAGCCGATCGATTGCCGGTGGTCGAGAATTTGCTTCTTCCACACGGAATCGGTTTCTACAGCATCGACTACACGCAGGATTTCGCTTTCACGTTTTGTCCTGAAATTCTAGAGAATCGAATCGAAAAGAAAGAATACAATCTAGAAGGCGACTTCTTTTTTCTACAAAGACAGAAAACGACCGGTAGAAATTGCGTTTCTTGGGTAGAACGGAAAGACGGAGAAGAAAAACGAACGAAAGTGTACAACAAAGTCCTATCCAATATCGAAGCGGGGGACGTTCGGAAGCAATTTGGTACGTACGTACGTCGTTCCAGACTTGGATCGTTTTGTATACAAAGTGCCATTCGAAGAACAAATATCGGTACATACGTATTCCAAACAACGGCTAGAATCTATTCTGGACCAGTTGAGAGAGACAGAGCTCGAACTCCAGTGGCAAACTAGCAAAGAAAACCTGGCCCGGCAAAAAGAAACTCAAGCGAGATTTGCGGAGACTTGGCCGGAAAAATCAAAGAGACACAAAGACAAGCCGCCCGAGAGGCCAGAGAAAGAAAATTGGTAGAAGCGACCAAAAACAAATGTATGTCCTGTATGAATTTCTACGATAGATATCGGTCTTTGAGAAATACCGAGGGGGAAATTCTCTGTACTATTCTGGGCTTTGTATTCTACGGTACCGAGGTCAAAAGAGGTTTTCCTTCGAATCTATCGATTCTGTTGGAATACGAATACGCCACCAGTGGAACGATTCTGGCAAACGCAGTGTCAGGCTATACGTAAATAGGCAAATCGTCGACATATACGACTGGTTGCAGGAGAAGAAGCTTCTACAAAAAACAAAAGACGAAACACGCGATTGCAATATTTTCTATTGCGAGAAGAAAATACAAATACAAATAGATCCTCCGGCTGTGGCCCATCGGGGAACAGCCAACGAGTTCTCGTACAACCAAATAGTGCTCTATTCTATAGACGACCCACCGGTGGTGTACACAGTTCGCGATGTGCCCTATTTGGAGGAAACGACGTGGACCCCGGACAAGAAAATTGTCAAAGTGCCAGAGGGTGTGTATACGGCGGAAAGATTTTTCACGAAATATATACGAGGGAAAGAACGAATTCGAATAGAACTAGTAGATTCGTCTGGGGAGAAATTTTGGTTTGGAAGCCATTGGCTAGACGACTATTTCAAAAAGAACGAAGTCGACGTTCGAACGCTAGTTGCCCCGGTATCTTGTAAAAAGACCACCCCGACGAACACGATGGACCAACGATTCGCGCTTTTGGTAGAGGAGTAGATTTGGAAAGAAACGTCCTGGTCGAGTACAAAAAAAAAACAAAAAAACAGAAACTAGATACAAACTCAGAAACTAGAAACCAGAAACCAGAAACTAGATGCAAACCAGAGATAGAAACCTGGAGATAGAAACTAGAATCCAGATGCAAACCAGAGACCAGAAACTAAAACCCAGAAACCAGAAACTAGAAACCAGAAACTAGATGCAAACCAGATAGAAACAAGATAGAAACCAGATAGAAACCAGATAGAAACCGAGAGATGTAAACCCAAAAGAAACCAAATGCAAACTTGATAGAACCGAGATAGAAACCTGGAGATAGATGCAAACTAGAAACCAGAAAGAAACCAGAGGTGCAAACCAGAAAGAAACTAAATAGAAACCAGAGATAGAAACTGGAGCCAAAAACTACAAACCAGATAAAAACCAGAGATGCAAACTAGAGATAGAACCGAGATAGAAACTAGATAGAAACCAGATAGAAACCAGAAACCAGAAACGAGATAGATGGAAACCAGAGATAGATAGAACCGAGATAGAAACCAGATAGAAACCAGAAACCAAATGCAAACCAGATAGAAACCAGATAGAAACTGGAGATAGAAACCAAGAGATGCAAACCAAAAAGAAACCAAATGCAAACTAGATAGAAACCAGATAGAAACTGGAGATAGACGCAAACCAGAAACCAGAAACGAGACAGATAGAAACCTGGAGATAGAAAGAACCAGAAAGAAACTAGAAAACCAGAGATAGATAGAAACGAGATAGAAACCAGAGATAGATAGAAACGAGATAGAACCGAGATAGAGAACAGAAACCAGCGATAGGTAGAACCAAGATAGAAACTAGATAGAAACCAGAGATAGATAGAACCGAGATAGAAACGAGATAGAAACCAGAAACCAAATGCAACCCAGATAGAAAAGAGGGAGAAACCGGAGATAAAAAACTAGAGATAGAAACCAGAAACCAGAAAGAAACCAAATGCAAACCAGATAGAACCAAGATAGAAACTAGAGATAGAAACCAGAAACAAGAAAGAAACCAAATGCAAACTAGATAGAAACCAAAGATAGATGCAAACCAGAGATAGAAAGAACCAGAAAGAAACTAGAAAACCAGAGATATCTATCTATCTGGTTTGCATTTGGTGTCTGGTTTCTATCTGGTTTCTATCTCGGTTCTATCTATCTCTGGTTTCTATCTAGTTTCTATCTTGGTTCTATCTATCGCTGGTTTCTGGTCTCTATCTCGGTTCTATCTCGTTTCTATCTATCTCTGGTTTCTGTCTCGTTTCTATCTATCTCTGGTTTTCTAGTTTCTTTCTGGTTCTTTCTATCTCCAGGTTTCTATCTATCTTGTTTCTGGTTTCTGGTTTGCGTCTATCTCCAGTTTCTATCTGGTTTCTATCTAGATTGCATTTGGTTTCTTTTTGGTTTGCATCTCTTGGTTTCTATCTCCAGTTTCTATCTGGTTTCTATCTGGTTTGCATTTGGTTTCTGGTTTCTATCTGGTTTCTATCTCGGTTCTATCTATCTCTGGTTTCCATCTATCTCGTTTCTAGTTTCTGGTTTTTATCTGGTTTCTATCTAGTTTCTATCTCGGTTCTATCTCTAGTTTGCATCTCTGGTTTCTATCTGGTTTGTAGTTTTTGGCTCCAGTTTCTATCTCTGGTTTCTATCTAGTTTCTTTCTGGTTTGCACCTCTGGTTTCTTTTTGGTTTCTAGTTTGCATCTATCTCCAGGTTTCTATCTGGTTTCTATCTATCTCTGGTTTCTATCTAGTTTCTTTCTGGTTTGCACCTTTGGTTTCTTTCTGGTTTCTGGTTTCTATCTCTAGTTTCTATCTCGGTTCTATCTAGTTTGCATTTGGTTTCTTTTTGGTTTGCATCTCTCGGTTTCTATCTGGTTTCTATCTGGTTTGCATCTAGTTTCTGGTTTCTAGTTTCTGGGTTCTAGTTTCTGGTCTCTGGTTTGCATCTGGTTTCTAGTTTCTATCTCCAGGTTTCTATCTCTGGTTTGCATCTAGTTTCTGGTTTCTGGTTTCTAGTTTCTGAGTTTGTATCTAGTTTCTGTTTTTTTTGTTTTTTTTGTACTCGACCAGGACGTTTCTTTCCAAATCTACTCCTCTACCAAAAGCGCGAATCGTTGGTCCATCGTGTTCGTCGGGGTGGTCTTTTTGGCACCGATTTTACAAGATACCGGGGCAACTAGCGTTCGAACGTCGACTTCGTTCTTTTCGAAATAGTCGTCTACCCAATGGCTTCCAAACCAAAATTTCTCCCCAGACGAATCTACTAGTTCTATTCGAATTCGTTCTTTCCCTCGTATATATTTCGTGAAAAATCTTTCCGCCGTATACACACCCTCTGGCACTTTGACAATTTTCTTGTCCGGGGTCCACGTCGTTTCCTCCAAATAGGGCACATCGCGAACTGTGTACACCACCGGTGGGTCGTCTATAGAATAGAGCACTATTTGGTTGTACAAGAACTCGTAGGCTGTTCCCCGATGGGCCACAGCCGGAGGATCTATTTGTATTTGTATTTTCTTCTCGCAATAGAAAATATTGCAATCGCGTGTTTCGTCTTTTGTTTTTTGTAGAAGCTTCTTCTCCTGCAACCAGTCGTATATGTCGACGATTTGCCTATTTGCGTATAGCCTGACACTGCGTTTGCCAGAATCGTTCCACTGGTGGCGTATTCGTATTCCAACAGAATCGATAGATTCGAAGAAAAACCTCTTTTGACCTCGGTACCGTAGAATACAAAGCCCAGAATATTACAGAGAATTTCCCCCTCGGTATTTCTCAAAGACCGATATCTATCGTAGAAATTCATACAGGACATACATTTGTTTTTGGTAGCTTCTACCAATTTTCTTTCTCTGGCCTCTCGGGCGGCTTGTCTTTGTATCTCTTTGATTTTTCCGGCCAAGTCTCCGCAAATCTCGCTTGAGTTTCTTTTTGCCGGGCCAGGTTTTCTTTGCTAGTTTGCCACTGGAGTTCGAGCTCCGTCTCTCTCAACTGGTCTAGAATAGATTCTAGCCGTTGTTTGGAATACGTATGTACCGATATTTGTTCTTCGAATGGCACTTTGTATACAAAACGATCCAAGTCTGGAACGACGTACGTACCTTGCTTTTTGACAGGCTTTTTCTCGCCAGGTCCATCGAATGTGTCGTATATCGGGTAGATACGTCGATATATTCGGTTTGTATTCTCGAACCGCGGTTGGGGCATTCGCGTTGCATAGAATCGTCTCGCCTTCTTTTTTGTACCACACCTGCGCCGGTTCTAGAAAAAATTCGCTATACTCTTTTTCGTAGCTAGAAACTACCAGCACAAATATCGGCAAATCGACAAAGCCGTATTCCGCGATTGCAGCTCGAATGGCCGTGGACATCTGTTTCTCGTTTTTGGCCTTGGACGGAATGGCAACGCCCACGACGTGCCTGGTCGCTACGTTTGCGTACCAACCTACGTAGATCGTCGAATTTGGGACGTCAACTACGATGCACTGCCGGTCGATCGAACTCGCCACCGTTTGCCAGTGGGAAGGAATGCTACAAGAAAGGAATATATTCCCTTCGATCGATCTCTCTTTCCAACATCTCGCGAACCTGCTCTATTTCGCGTTTGGCTCGTTTGGTCATTTTCATCAAGTCTGGATTTCACACCGAGACCTCGATTCTTGTACACTCGTGGCGGATTGCTCGAGGGTCGGAGAACGTCTCCCGCAGATGCCTATTCCGACAAGAGACGATGTCCGCGAGATACGTACCAAATTGCTTCCGAACGTCCCCCGCTTCGATATTGGATAGGACTTCGTTGTACACTTTCGTTCGTTTTTCTTCTCTGTCTTTCCGTTCTACCCAAGAAACGCAATTTCTACCGGTCGTTTTCTGTCTTTGTAGAAAAAAGAAGTCGCCTTCTAGATTGTATTCTTTCTTTTCGATTCGATTCTCTAGAATTTCAAGACAAAACGTGCAAGCGAAATCCTGCGTGTAGTCGATGCTGTAGAAACCGATTCCGTGTGGAAGAAGCAAATTCTCGACCACCGGCAATCGATCGGCTATTTTTTGTATATCTATTTCCGATACGTCTACTTTTGTTTGGTAGTACGCGTATGGCTCTTCTTTTTGTTTCTGGAGTTTTTGCCACCTTTGTACTAGCGTTCGATACTTGCCGTTGCTGCGAATCGTTTTTCCGATTTTGCATTCGCTCGTTGCATTCGCCATGTGTACGATTTTCGTGGGACAGAAGGATTCGTAGACCTGCTGGAAAGCTAGCGAAATCGTTTTGACGATGCATTTTGCGTACGGGTTTTCTTCGCGTTGTACAAGATGGAGCTGGCCTCTGGATTCCAATACGGCGCCTTTGGGTACGAAACCAAATAGGTATATATCGTCTACGAATTCACTTTGGATAGGTTCTAGGTCTTTTGGTTTGTCTCGACAGCCGGATACGTAGTCCAATCTGGAAACGTCGCAAAGCAAATTGTTTTCGTACGCGTTGGACAAAAGCAGACAAGGTCCTATTCGTTTTTGGGTACGAAGACCAAGTGTTTGGAGAAAGATACTTTTTTGTTCCTGTTTTGGTTCTGGTTCTGGTTCACTCGCTATTGCTCGCTTTGACTTTGTTTCTTTTTTGGTTTTGGTTTTGTTGCTATTTTTGTTTCTGTTGCTCGCTTTGGTTGCTCGCTCTGGTTCTGTTCGCTCGATATTGGATACGACCTTGTTTTTGCCTACTAGATCGTACGTGCTTTGTTCGTTCGCTGTATTTGTTTTGGTTTCTGTTGGTTTAGTGTCTATCGTATTGGATTTCATCTTCTTCTAATATATAGGAATTATAATTCAAAAATTGTATACGATTCCAATATCTATAGTGTTTTCCTATGTAGATCTTTCTTGCGTTTGCCCCGGTTTTTGGTACCTATTGTCAAAGTTTTGGCAGTTTTTTGGCTTTGTTCCCGGTTTTTGGTATCTATTGTCAAAGTTTTGGCAGTTTTTTGGCTTTGTTCCCGGTTTTTGGTACCTATTGTCGAAGTTTTGGCAGTTTTTAGCTTTGTTCCCGGTTTGAAGCTCGGTTCGGTACCTGGATTTGGTTCTTTGTTTTCCTGGTTCGGTACCTGTATTTGGTTCTTTGTTTTCCTGTTTTGTTCGGTTTGGTACCTGGTAGGTGGGCAAAAAAAATTCGATTCTATACCGCGACGTGCAGCATAGGATAGGTTCGATTTGGTTCTCTTCGGTTTGGTACCTGGTAGGTGGGCAAAACAAATTCGATCCTATACCGCGACGTGCAGCATAGGTTCGATTTGGTTCCACGTTTGGTTCGGGTTCGATTTGGTTCGGGTTCGATTTGGTTCCGTTTGGTTTGGTTCGGTTCGATTTGGTTCGGGTTCGATTTGGTTCGGGTTCGATTTGGTTCGGGTTCGATTTGGTTTGGGTTCGATTTGGTTCCTTAGGAGAATATCGGATAGGAAAGGAACAAAGAAGGGGGGGTTTGTTCCCGGTTTGAAGCTCGGTTCGGTACTTGGATTTGGTTCTTTGTTTTCCTGGTTCGGTACCTGTATTTGGTTCTTTGTTTTCCTGTTTTGTTCGGTTTGGTACCTGGTAGGTGGGCAAAAAAATTTCGATCCTATACCGCGACGTGCAGCATAGGATAGGTTCGATTTGGTTCTCTTCGGTTTGGTACCTGGTAGGTGGGCAAAACAAATTCGATCCTATACCGCGACATGCAGCATAGGTTCGATTTGGTTCCTCGTTTGGTTCGGGTTCGATTTGGTTCGGGTTCGATTTGGTTCCGTTTGGTTTGGTTCGGTTCGATTTGGTTCGGGTTCGATTTGGTTCGGGTTCGATTTGGTCGGGTTCGATTTGGTTTGGGTTCGATTTGGTTCCTTAGGAGAATATCGGATAGGAAAGGAACAAAGAAGGGGGGTCTTATGAAACGTTTTGTTTATTTTTTCTTCTTCCTGAGAAAGTGATTCTACAAAATTAACGGCCGCGTCTTGACCTCTGTAAGTCTTTCGGCTAGTACAAACTCCATCGCATCTGACGACAGCGTATGAGTATCCGCAAGGTATATGTTTTTGAGTTTTCACCATGTTTGTGCCTACTGGCGGTAATTTTTCTAAAACCGACTCAAAATCGGCGTAAATGACAAAAGGCGCGTCTTGCTTATTTTTGTAATTTTTGAACTTAAGTATATTCTCGCCTTTGACTGGCATTTCGACTTTACACGTAGGAACGTTTAAGCCTTGGCAATCTTCTTTGTGACTGACTAACTTTTCTTCCGTTTGAAAATGTGACATGCATTTAAAACACCAGTATTTTTTTGCCGTTGTGATGATTGATATCGCCCGTCAGCCGAGAAAAGTTTTTAATCCAACAATAATGGTTCTTCTCGCCCTTGTTAAATAAAAGTAAATTGATCGGTTCTTCTGACCGCTTGCTTTTGTGGAGAATATAAATACCGTCTTTTTTGGTGTAACCAAACACATTGATTGCCAAGTTATTTTGCGATTCGATACGTGGAATTTGTGAAATCGGTGTTGGAAAGCTTATGTTTGTAAAATTTAAACCATCTGATTCTGACTGGTAAGTCGAAGGGCGATCCTCGTGTATTTTATATTTTGGGTTTGTTTCTAGTTGGCTTTTGACACCGTCTGAATACAGCTTTAAAGCTGCTCTCAACGCCCATCAGATACATTCTTGATCTTTATTTTAGACGTTTATGATTGCTTTTTTGTCTAACAGTTCCTTAGGCAACGGAATGTAAGAAGAACCGACTGGATTATATTTAACCACGTTGATGTAAAAAGCGACAACCTTGTCAAAGATCCAACCCGAGCCTTTTTGTGTATGAGCCTCCACTTGTTCGATTTGTTCTTCGCGTTGCTTAGCGAGTGCATTTTTAACGTCGGCTTTATTTGTTACTACGTCTTGATCACTCTGAAAGGGAAAGGTGCCGTAGTCAATCGTTCCGTCAATTTTTTCCAATCTAAACTGCACTTTAAGATGTGTTTGTAATTTGTAACTCCCGATTTCTTTGAGTTCAGCTAACGCTGTTTTCTCTATCAACTGCTTGTAAAAATAAAAAAAAAATGTATTAAATCGTCTTCATAGAAGCGAGGAATCAACTCCCAATTACGAAAATTATCTTTAAAATGCCTTATACGTTTAATGTCTACTTCCTCGAGTTCTTTAGGTTGTGTATAAGCTTTAATCGCAACAATAAAGTCCTGTTTGACATATCTGTCTTTATTGCATAAGGAATATTATATTTTTGTACCGTTTTCAACAGCTGCCGATATGACTGGCGCAGGAGGTACCTAAATTGTTTTTGATCCGCTCGTATAGCGTTTATTAGTTCAAATCGCGTATGATGTTTACGTTTTGGCGCCGATAGCGGAACATTATACCGCTTGACAAAATCTTCTAAAAACGCCTTCTTAAATTGAATAAAAGACGTTAGTATAGGTCGGTGTTTTGGTTTCCTCATGTCTCTTTTTATATATAGATTTATTATATTTTTCTCATTTTTATTCACCATGTTTTTTTTTATTACTACTATTTTTTATATAAATAACATTTATTTAAGGCGGTTGCAAACCAACAAATCTAACGAGGCATTTTGATTGGTTTGTCAATTTTTATTTTATTTTTTTACTGGCTAAACTCTACACGATGACTGCCTTTTTGGTGGTTTGGGCCGGGGGTAGGGTCGTATACCTACTCAAGGATCGTTGACAAAAACGATTTTAGAAAAATTATTTTTGACCTTAGGGTCGTATACCTACCCAGGGTTTTTTAAAAACGGCGCTTGGTCCTTATCTCTCGGTCCTTACTACTGTTAGAGGGTAGGAATCACAGTAATACTGCTGAACTGAGAGTTTGGCTGCTGACCTGCTGGGGGACACTCTGGCTTGCTTCTTAGGGAGTATCATATTCATTCTGACGTGATGAGCTCCTCATTAAATTGAGCTAATGTTCGTTTATAACACAACAGTTTCGCACTACCCGCAAAGAGTCAAGTCAGTCGGACATGACATACTTTAGAAGATGCAGGGCTTTAAGAGATACATCTCCAAGGGTGCACCGCTACAAATAAATTCCCATAGACTGCAATGATAAATCCCCACACTTTGCAATAATTTTAAAAATACTCACAACTCTCACAGGTGTCCAGGCTGCACAGAAATACACTGATCGACATGTCCCCTTTCATTTTCCTTTCAATTTCCGGGGGGTTGACCAATGAATTTTTGAGAAATTTTCACCAGAAGCAGACCACCCCTAAAATGAAGAAAATGTCCCTGCCCAGAAAAGTAGCCATTTTGGAAAACCATCCCTCTGCAAAATGGCCAAATAGTGCCATTTTCGGACCCAACTGCATCCAAATTACTCAGAATTTGAAGCCCCGAGTCCGGGCCAGGGGTTCAGTGCCATATTTCTCCAATTCCTCAATTTCATGGCTCTCAGGACTCTCTAATATAGAATATTTTCAGTGTATAACTTTTATTAATGAGCTCAGCGGACATATTTCTGGCCTAATTACCAGGGTGCACCCTCCATACGGCCAGAGATCGCTACAAGTGCAAACACCTGTGCCACTGTGATCATTATCCATTTTATGTTCATAAACTCTTAACTGGCAATAGGCCACCTTTTGTATCTTACCAGTTTGCCCACTTCATCACCAGGCATAATATCGAGGACTATGTAACTGCCCGATCCAAGCAATAGAAGACAACATTCTACATTAACAGTAAGCGTCGACTGGTGAGTGGGCAAGAATTAAACAACGATTAAAGCATACTCAAGAAGGACGGTAACACTCGTCTCTTTTGTTCAGATTTGTTTCACAAACCAAACAGACACGGGCACAAGAAACATTAATAAATAAAGCATGGATTTATTAAAAAAAATAAATAAGCCGGTGCTCAGGGAGTGCGAATTTACAGATTATAAAGTTAAGATGATTCAGATGATTTTGCCCTCCTTTTCCATACATTTCTTGTTTATTTTATGAACTTCATTGATATGCCGCTTTCTGATCATTGAAACTATACTTCCACCCACAGAAAGATGAAATACTTGTCCTGTTTGGTTCAGGAGATGTGAAGGAAGAAATAAATGTTCTTACAATTGTTCCTTGTCTGCCTTACTTTTATATCTTGGCGTACACTTTCAACATGGCACGAATGCTTTGCCAAGATATAGTTAGGAATATTGTTATGCATGGGGGGCATTTCATTTTAATTCAAAATTAAAAACATGCCAAGCATAAATCAATAATTGACCTATTTTTTGAACGGTTGACATTCAGAATAACTTTGGACAAACTATGTAGAGTGTTTGGGTCTGTGACAAACATTTAAAATCTCGGTTCACAAACCTCACAAGGCATACTTTTTCGATATCCTGTAATTTTCCCCATTCTTCTTACATTCAGAAGCTGACGTACTGGTTTCAGCACCTCCGCGATGGCGCCGACTTCACTGATGGTTACCTTCGCATTAACCTTGTGCTCCGTTAATGGTGTATACTCTACGTGTTCAAGTGTCGGTGAGGCATACGCAATTATGATTGTTATTGTTAGATCGGATATCTCCAGCAATTTCATTCCACTTGAGAGCGCAAGGGCGCCAAATTATTGTTGATTCTGACCGAAACATTTCGACTAACACATAAGAAATATATTCAAAACAAGAAAAGCCGGATGTATTGAGTGAATGCTCATACGGCTCGATTCTCCTTCGAAGTGTGTTGCATTATATATCGAGTAAACTAAATTTTCTCCTCCTGGGACACAGAGTTAACACCGTGAGGATTTACGGTCTACTAAGAGGACCGTGTCAGCAGCAACAATCTAATAACTATTCCATGAACAGCCTCTGAGGAAGTTTCCTGTTATAACCTATTGCATTAAAGCTTTTTACACGTATTTTATGATCAGACATGCGAACTTTTTTTTTTTCAGAAAGCGTACTTTGTCAGTCTGTGTGCAGATGTACGATTTTAAGATGTCAGTGTTTTCAAGGCTGGAATCCTCAAACCATTCGTAGTTTAAACAAGAAAATCCGTTTGCTGTAAGTTTCACTTGTTTCTGCACAAAAATGTCTAATGGCCACGTTATTCTACCTTGCTTATTGTACTTGTCGCATTTTTCATTTAATAATTTCTTTAGAATACTTTTTTTCAAACAATTACGGATTAGCCAGTGGACTGTCATGAACAATCCGTTGCATTGTACTTACATAACCTTGTTTGCTGGACGCAGTAGCTCAATTGAATGCCTTGAAAAAGTTTAAAACAAGTTTTCGAGGGACGCTTGTGAAAAACTGAATCACTTATCAGGCATCTTACCTGTTGGTTTACCAGAGATTTGCGAACAATGATATATGCAGAGATCCAACCCCAAAATCCATCCCACAAACGTAGCCCACAATCAACCCCCACGCACCACTGAACACCGCCGGCCAGCCAACCAGCAAGTCCTGAGACTGGTTTTTTTTGGTCTGGATTAGCTATTTTTTGCCTTTAGATGTTGATGAAGTGATAGTGATTGATGGACAACCAAAATATCAGTGGCAAGAATATCTAAACAAGAAAGATCGGGTTTGTACACACTCGAATAATGAAAATGAAAATAAGTAAATGTCGTCTGGCGACGAGATTTCAATAGTCGCCTTAATACAGCTAAAACAAACGCAAAAAGCATCCACGTTGGCAGCGCAGTCACTTGTTGACCACGATGATGTACCCATTGACCCAGAGCGTAGAGCAGACGTTAACATCATAGACGAACACCATCACAAGACACCACAGCACAGACCAAGTAATCCACAAAGACGCCGAGGCCAGTCAAATCAAGCTACACACCTTTCAGAACGACTTTACCTGTGAAAGGAAATTCCAGACGATAATCAGTAAAAATATATGTGGAACTACAGCAAAATTTGTTGTCATCAACAGCAGAATCAACTCGGCCCCACGTTCAATTCAGTTCAATTCAATATAACTTTATTATCCCATTGAAGGGAATTACTTTGGCCTTTTTGCACACATAAAACAAATTTAAATGTAAATTAAAAATACAAACTTTAAGTGTCAATAGTTGATAGCTACATTATAAAAACCTTACTAATACTATACGACAAACTGATCACTATACAACATTAAAAGTTATAAACAGAGAACGACGAAACTCCAACCAGATGGCTTCCTTGCCAAAACGAATGACCTTGGGATTTCAGACAAGACTGTCACGACAATCACCAGCACGCTACATACAGCACAACATTACACACAGAAATTGACTAGGAAATACTAACATGTACTTCAGAGTAAAAGCCTGACCCAGGATATTAAGAATGACAAACAAATCTTTGTCAAATTCGGCATGAAACCAGGTGCAATACAATTTGCCCAGAAGCTGTTGCCAATCTTCAGAAATACAGTGGTAGGCCTTATGTATCGAGGAGACAACTTTGAGACAGTTATAGTAGTAGGGATTGGAGAGTTCTGGACCACACGCCCTTTTCACCCCCTTTCACACATCACACTCACCGCTCGCTACGCTCGCTCAACTTTTGACCCCGGCGCCGCGCTCGCTCGCTCGCTGGCTAAACAACTCGTGACTAGCGCCGGGGATTTCCACTTCACTGACCTTGAACTTTTGACCCCGGCTGTAAACAACTCGTGACTGGCACCGGCCTGCACCAGCACTCACTCGCAAACAAAAAGGGATTTCCCCTTGCTTTTCCGGTCTGAACTCATGACCTCTACTTAAAGCATGGCTCTGTTCAAAGCAAAACACGTTATATTTACAACCGCCTTAAATAAATGGTCTATATATAAAAATAACAATATACAAAAAACATGTCAAGTCAAGGCGTCAGAAAAAAATGATGAAAATTTTAGAGATCTACACATAAATAGAGACATGAGCAAACCACAACACCGGCCTCTACTAACGAACTTTAATCGATTTAAGAAGGCGTTTTTAGAAGATTTTGTCAAGCGGTATAACATCCCATTACCGGCAATCACCCGTAAATCTCACACTAAACCCGAGCTCATTGAAGCTATACGGGCAGATCAAAAACAATTTAGATATCTCCCGCGTCAGTCATATCGGCAGCTGTTGAAAACGGTGCAAAAATATAATATTCCTTATGCAAACAAAGACAGATACGTCAAACAGGACTTTATTGATGCGATTAAAGCTTACACTAAGCCCGAGGAAATTGCGGAAGTCGACATTAGAAACGTCAGGCGCTTTCAGGGTAATTTTCGCAATTGGGAATTGATACCCCATTTCTTTGAATATGACCTGGTACACTTTTTTGATTTTTACAAAACTGTCATCGAGAAAAAAGCTTTGGAAGAACTAAAAGAAATTGGTTCGTACAAATTGCAAACGGCTCTAAAAGTTCAGTTTAGATTGGAAAAACCTGAAAAAACTGAATTTGGCGTATTCCCCTTTCCGAGTGACAATGATGCCGTCGCAAATAAAGCCGACATTAAAAATGCACTCGCTGAACAACGCGAAGCGCAAATAAAAGAGGTTGAGGCTCATACACAAAAAGGCTCGGGTTGGATCTTTGACAAAGTTGTCGCTTTTTACATCAACGTGGTTAGATATAATCTAGTGGGTTCTTCTTACATTCCGTTGCCTAAGTAACTGTTAGACAAAAAAGCAATCATAAACGTCCAAAATAAAGATCAAGAATGTGTCCGATGGGCGTTGAGAGCAGCTTTAAAATTATATTCAGACGGAGTCAAAAGTCAGCTAGAAACAAATTCAAAATATAAAATACATGACGAGCGGCCTTCGACCTACCGGTCAGAATCAGATGGTTTAAATTTTACAAACACAAGCTTTCCAACACTGATTTCACAAATCCCTCGTATCGAATCGCAAAATAGATTGACGATCAATGTGTTTAGTTACACCAAAAAAGACGGTCTTTACATTCTTTACAAAAGCAAGCGTCCAGAAGAACCGATCAATTTACTTTACTTTAACAAAGGTGACGAAAATCACTACTGTTGGACTGAAAATATTTCTAGGTTAACGAGTGGCGTCGATCATCACAACGGCCCAAAACACTGGTGTTTCAATTGCATGTCGCATTTCCAAACGGAAGAAAAGTTAATCAGACACAAAGAAGATTGTCAAGGCTTAAACGTTCCCACATGTACGGTCGAGTTGCCGGTCAAAGGTGAGCATATACTCAAGTTCAAAAATTACAAAAATAAACAAGACGCGCCTTTTGTCATTTACGCCAATTTTGAGTCTGTTTTAGAAAAATTACCGCCGACCGATACAAACACGGTCAAAACACAGATTCACAAGCCTTGCGGATACTCATACGCTGTCGTCAGATGCGATGGAGTTTGCACTAGCCAAAAGACTTACAGAGGTCAAGACGCGGCTGTTGATTTTGTAGGGTCACTTTCTCAGGAAACAGAGAATATCAACGAAACGTTTAAAAACAAAGCGAAGTTGATCTGGTCACCCGAGTTACAAAAAATTTACGAAAAATGTAATAGATGTTGGATCTGCGAAAAGTTGATAGATCGAGCGAAAGCGAACGAATCTCAATGTCAGTGTGATATTCCAAATGAACCAAAAACAAAAGCTGACAAAATTGCTTTCTGTCATAAAAATGAAGCTGGGTTCAGAGAATGGGTATGTTTAGATTGCAAAAAACCAATCAACAATTTTAGAAAGGTTAGAGATCATTGTCACGTGACGGGGAAGTACCGAGGCCCAGCGCACGCTAGTTGTAATCTCAAGTTAAGAATAGTGGTCGATGAAACACCCATTCCGGTGATCTTACACAACTTGGAGAAATACGACGCACACTTGATTATGCACACTTGATTTTATGGCGGCTTCGCTAGATCGGTTGGTTAAAAATTGTTCGCCCGATGATTTTAATTTACTTTGCGAAAGGTTTCCAGAAAACAAAAGCGCAGCGAGTACGACCGAAGGGAGGACGAGTTTACTCTTGGAAAAGGGAATTTACCCCTATGAGTATATAGACTCCTTTGATCGGTTCCAAGAGAGACGGCTCCCACCTATCGACGCTTTCTATAGCTCTCTGAAGCAGGGAGGAATAACCGAGCAAGAATATGCTCGTGCGGAGACAGTATGGGAAAAATTTAATTGCCAAAATCTAGGTGACTACCACGACCTATACGTGGAAACGGACGTGCTATTGTTAGCGGCTGTTTTTGAGAACTTCCGCAAAGTCTGTAAACAACACTGCGGCCTTGACCCAGCCAACCATTATACGGCGCCGGGCCTGTCGTGGGATGCCCTCTTAAAATACTCTGACATCCAATTGGAACTACTGACAGACATCGACATGCATTTGTTCTTTGAAAGGGCCAAAAGAGGCGGGATTTCTTCTGTGGGAGCCAAACGATATGCAAAGGCCAATAATCCAAAACTACCCGACTACGACCCGAATAAGCCAGAGTCACAGATCATGTACTTAGACGCAAATAATTTATACGGCTGGGCGATGAGCAAATATCTGCCTGTAGGGGAATTTACCTGGGAAACAGACTTAGAAAAATTCAATTATTATTACATCCAAGAGTTGCGACTAACTGACGACTACGGTTACATGTTTGAGATTTCTATGGATTACCCGGAACGTCACCATGACAAACATAATGACTTTCCACTCGCACCCGAAAATATGTCGGTACCGAACGAATGGCTTTCGAGTTACCAACAGGATTTAATTGGTAATGGCGAGCAAGTGACCTCAGTAGACAAACTCGTGGCTACTCTCGACACCAAAGAAAAATACGTGGTTCACTATCGTACACTGCAAAAATATCTCAAACTCGGGTTGTGGATCAAAGAAGTTCACCGGGTACTGCGTTTCCGTCAAAAGCCGTGGATGAAAAGCTATATTGACAAAAACACGAAATTGCGCAAATTGGCCAAGTCTAATTTTGAGAAAGACTTTTTCAAATTGATGAACAACTCGGTCTTTGGCAAGACGATGGAAAATGTTGGATATCGAATTGACGGTCATTTACTGAGAGACGTACAAGACGCAGACAAATACAAAAAATTAACTTATAAACCGAATTATAAATCGACGGTACCATTTGAGGACTGTTCCCTTTCGTTTGTGGAGATGTACCGAACCAAAACAAAATTAAATAAGCCAATCTATTGCGGTGTAAGTATTCTCGATATCTCAAAAACGTTAATGTACGATTTCTACTACAACGAACTAAAATCAACTTTTGGTGAAAAAGTAAATTTACTTTACACAGACACTGATTCTCTATTTGTTCAAATCGAGCGAAGCTCTGACGATTTAACTGGTTACCTAAACGAAAAGCGTAATTTATTTGACTTTAGTAATTACCCGCCCAATCATCCGCTTTACAGCGTCAAAAATAAAAAAGTTATAGGCAAAATGAAAGACAAATTTGGTGGCAAAACAATTTTAGAAGCCGTTTGTATTAGGCCAAAAATGTATTCGATCTTAACCACTGATCACAATTTAAAGAAGGCGAAAGGGGTTTCCAAGGTAGTAACCGAGAAAAGCTTAACCCACGGGATGTATAAAAGCTGCCTATTTGACAAAACGCATTATTGCAATAAACAACAACTATTTAGATCGGGTAAACATCGAGTGTTCACCATTTCACAAAATAAACTTAGTTTGTCACCTTTAGATACAAAGCGCTACATATTACCGAATGGAATCGATACGTTGGCTTACGGGCATAAGCAAACGAAGTGAGCTGACGGAAATTACCTACTCCGGTAATTCGGTGTCTTCGGGTACTACCTGAAGTTCCTCTTTGACGAAACTCCTATTCGGGCCGTTTAAAAGGTAGTATAAAGTTGGACCCGTTTTGACGCGTTTTCCTTTCACCCGTTTAAATTGACTAGTTCGCTTTTCAATTTGGTAGACGTCCACGGACCAAATCGGATCTGCCGCCCTTCTGACGGTGCCGCCCTCTTGCTCGCCCGGGTAATAAAGGTACCTAACGATCGCGTCTGGAGGAAGTTCTCTTTGGGTAGTTCTTACAGGTGCACTGGGTGTTTGTTTCACTCCGCTCGCTAATTTTATAGCTTCTGCATGAACGACATCGATTAACCGCGTTTTTTCCTCGTTTAACGATTTCATAACTTGAGGCAAACGTTCCACCCATTCCACGTTACGCACACCCACGTTTAACATTTCTTGAGCGTATTGGTGGCCAAATAACCTTTCGGCTAAAGTGCGGTTAAACCTTTCTAAAATTCCTTGAGATCTGTGTACCCCAGGTTCACCCACTTGAATTTGTACTTTATTTTTTGTCATTAACTTTTTAAACTCGCCTTTGAATTCAGATCCCGAGTCTACCATTACGAATTTGGGCCAGGTCAGAGGTGATCGCTCGTAAATTTTCTTTATTGCCTCACTCACTTGCTCGGCGGTTTTACTGGTCAACGGTTCTGCTTCTTTATACCGGGAACCCACGTCTACTACGGTTAAAGCGTACTTAAATGTTTTTCTTTTAACTCGGTCCCAGGGTAAATACAAAATGTCCATTTGATGCGCGTAATTAGGTTCGATCGATTCTGATTGCAACATTGTAGGTCTGGGTACGTAATTTGGTTTTGGTAAGTATATTTGCCAAACGGCCTGCTTTTTTAGCCAGTTTCTGACGACCGATTTGTCTGCACCAGTCTTTTCGTGGAGGCGACCGACAGCACTTTCTCCTCGCCAGTAACCCTGTGGACTGTAAAACAACTTTGAAAATTCTCTCTCCATTTTAAAATAAGTTACACGTATCGAGCGAGCGTAGCGAGCTACGACCGAAGGGAGTACCGATAAGCCAACGACCCGACTATCGCAGTTCCACCTATAATCCAAACATACGCATAATCTCGTATGGCTTCGTCTATGTTTACAAATTTCTGCTGGCTCCTGAGTTTTTGTTGCCTTCGTTCATTTAAAAAGTCTAACAGGTGTACGCGGTTTTTTTCCCACTCTTGTTTTGCTTGCGCCAATTGTTCTAACGCGAGGTCGTGACGCTTTCGTTCTTCGTCGACGTTATCTTTTGATAAACTGCTAAATAAAAAAATTGAGCCTGTGAATGCCAAGGCGTTCACTATTGCTCCTCCAACCATCATCAAAGCACTAGCCATTTTTAAAATAAGGTTACTATTATATAAAAGTAAGATGTACACCAAAAAGCCTAACCCAAGTCGCAGACTTAAAGTTCCTCGCGCGATCAAAGGCTAAAGGCGCGAGGTCACCATTACGCACAACCCGAGCACTATAGCCGCGGGTCACACGTTGAACGTAAAATTTCCGGCTTTAGGTATGGACGAAGTCATGGTACCCGGTACGGCAAAGTTGGCTTTTAAACTGGATCTAGACGGCGCCTCGGACGACAACCGGACAGTTTATAACAACGTGGCGAGAAACCTGGTTTCAGAAATAAGCTACCTGGATGCTGACGTATTTCACAATTTTAAGGACAATTGGTTACCCCCGTCGCAGACCAAAAATATGGCGTACTTTGGACTAGAGAAAGAAAACGTAGCCAAGATACGTCTAGGGCCTGACAATGCTAATGACGCCGCAAACGACGGTAAGGACAAGGCAATTGCCGACGCTTTTAAAAACAGGTATGCGATTCCACTGGACACGCCGATGTTGACGGATCATACCCCATTTTATCCTTCGTGGTTTAAAGAGCCTCTGACATATCAACTAACTTTTAACGGACACGACAAAGTGGTTAACGCGACAGATACCGCCGCGGAGTACTCCATTTCAGACCTGACATTGGAATACGAAGTTGTTACCAATCGAGACTTGGCGCAAACCTTGAGAAACAAAAAACGATGTATTACCTATTCGACCGGATTCACTCGTGGAAGAAGCAAGCGGTAAACAAGAGTGACACGCTATGGAACATTAGCATCGACCAGAGTATTAGAAGCCTAAAAGGTGTATTGGTCCTGTTTAGAGAACCGGCGGTCAAGAGCCCGCAAAAATTTTACAATCCACACATCACAAAAACGGTTGTGACGGTTGAAGGGAAACCAAATCAATTGTACTCGCAGGGTCTGTTTGAGTATCAACATTGGAATGAAGTCACTAAATATTTTGGAGACTCGGACACCGAGTCAGCGAGAGCGGTAGCGAAAGACCTAAATTTAATCGGGGTAGACATGGCAGACTATCTAAAAGACAAGTACGGTTTGTGGCTCGACTTCAGAAGTTCCGACGATAATTCTGCCCACGGATCGGGTCGGCCTCTCGGTGGAGGAGGAGATATTTCTATACAGATGGAACGAACGGCCGAAACCACAGGACCGCTGACGATGTACGTATTCCTAGTAATGGATTCTCAACTCACGGTAGAAGACGGAAATTTTAAAAGTCTGGTTTATTAAATGAGTCAGATGTTTAGAAATCCCCATTGTGCCTTAATCGTGGGCAAGACTGGATCGGGGAAGACCAACTGGATCTTAAATCTTTTAGAGACGGAATACCGTTTTACGTTTGAAGCTATCGTTATCATCTGCCCGACCCTTTTTAAGAATAAAACGTATTTAGAACGACTGTGGATATACACCGACGAAAATGTCTACCTATGTGACCTAGATCGGGAAAGACTAAAACTAAATGAGGAGATTGAACTTTATCAGAGAGTATTCGATGGGATAAATACTTTGTTTATTATCGACGACTGCGCGGCCGATCAATTTATTAAATATCGAAAGAAGTCTAACAGTGGTTCAGTTTGCGCGTTGTCTAAAATGGCTTTTAGCGGTAGACATTATCTTCATTCGTGCTGGCTTCTAACGCAAAAGTACAATTCTGTTTTAAAAGACTTTCGCGAGAATACCGCTTGGACCGCGATATTTCACTGCAAGGATGGTAATTCGTTTGACCAATGTCTCGATGAGAATGACGTTGTACCGGACGAAAAGAGAGAAGAGATTAAAAGACACCTACGCGACGTGAAATTTACCAAGCTAATTTTAAATACCGAACAGCCCGTAAGTTATTTAGTTCAACGCTAGAAAGGTAGTTATTTATTTGCTTTACTTTGTTACAGCTGGGCTGATATAGCTCGGTTGTAACTAAATTTTATTTGCTTTGTATTAAATGATAACCGTGCTAGAATACGTTCAGCTAGTTATTCAATTAGTTATAGCAGCTAATTTAAGTTACTATACGATCGAGTACCTACACCTAAAGCATACCTACAACAAATTTAAAACGTATATATTTAAATGGACGACATCAAAAGCATACTCAACGAGCGAAGCGGAGCGAACAACGAATCAACTGAAATCAACCACAAAGACTGACTTTGCGCGATAGCTGCCTCGGGCGAGGGCAAAAAATACCTTGGCAAAAAATTTTCAATCAAAGAGATCGAAGCTCTTTCACCCAAAGATCAAGAAAAGCTTTTTAATTTGTACGAAGTTAAGTTTGGGAAAGAAATCGTTAAAACTCTCGGTTACTCGATTTTAAGTTTGTATTCTCGCAGGCTAGGAATAGCTACTCCGATTGAATTTTTGGGCTTTAACGTCAACATAAAATCAGAGGAAGCACTTACTAAAGATCTAAACGACGACCCTATCATCAGCCAAACTATGGGTAGACTACTTACCGAGGTTTGTTACAAATACGGTGTGTACTTGTCTCCACTTACAACTATGTTAATTACCACTAAGCATCTAGAGTTCAACAAAAGTTCTATTATATTAAAAGAAGATGACAACAGAAGCAGAAGTAAATCAAACGAATCAGCAACAGGAGACCAAAGGGAGTACAACGGAAGTGAGCCAGCAACAGGAAAACAAAGTGAGTCAACCGGAGAAAGCAGTTAAGTCAGTTACTAAGCGAGTTGAAGAAACTACGACTGAAAGGAGTACTAAAGCCAAAAATCCAAAGCGTGTAGAGCAGGGTAAAAAATTGGCTGAGCATAACAAAAAGATGAAGCAACAACTAGTCAAGATGAAATTAGCGGGTGAACCGAGTGAAGAAAACACCGAAAAATCTAGCTTTACCCAAACGGCCTTTGAAAACAGAAGCTTGATATTCGGTGGACTGGTCGTCTCAGCGCTTGCGGTCTACTTAATTTGGAGAAACAAGTCGAGCAGTTCACAACCCAGTGCACGACAAATTAGCGTTCAACCAAAGCAAGAAGCAAGTACGAGCGTAGCGAACCAAGAACCGGATTTGGATATGGAATAAATCCTCGCTCGCTTTGCTCACTTTATTTAAAAGTTCTTTATATATAAATATGAGTAACGCTAAATCAATCGACGTAAACGGAATCGCCAATACTGTTTACCACGGCGCCGTCGTCTCGGGACTATCACTAGGTTACGCAATGCTATCGAGCAAGTTATTCAAGGTCAAACCACCAGACCTAAATAAGTTGACCGCCGAAGACGCGTTAAAATTGACTGCGCTGTCTAGCGGTGCATTGGCTACCCAGGGTTGGTTGGTGTCACAAGGTATTCTACCCCCAACATTTCCTATGAGTAGTACTAGTTAAGTTTTCTTATTTTAAATGGATGAAGACGAACAAGACGAACAAGACGACCAAGATGACATAGAATGGGACGATACCTTTGATACAACGCTACAAGAAACGAGCCTTGCAGAAGGAAATGACCCCATATTGAGGCCGGGGGTGACCACCTATGACTTACGACTAGCGTTAGTTGAAGATGTGATGGATAGCTTTTACGATGAGATTGAAAAATTTGACGGAGTTAACCCAGTCATAAAAGACCTAAATATATTTAGCCTTGATTGGAAAGGAATACTCTACGTAACCCATGGAGACAAAGAAATCCGTCTGACAAGATTAAAAATAGATAAAAGTGGACGACGGTTTCGCGCGTTGTCTACCTTAGAAAAAGAAGGTGGCATAGATTTTATTAGACGCACTTTAGGGTTAGAAGACTACAAAAACCCCGCTATTCGATCAATGGAAGAGATGGAAGTCGTTTTAGAAAATGAAGTACCCGTAGACCAACTCGATGAGACGCTCGACAAACTTCAAGACATAGCGGGTCGGTATAGAGACTTTGACCCTCTTCTTTCAGAATATGAACCAAGAGAGATTTTAGGTTACATCCATAACATGAATTTAGAAAGGGGTCAATTAAAACTCGTAGAAGCTAAGATTGCTAGATTAAAAGAAAATATTCAGACAACCGAAGATGCGTTGAAGGAGCCGGGTATCACTCAAGAACAAAAAGAATCAGAGTTTAAAATGCTCGAAGATCTTAACAACGAGTTAGAAGCAACCATTACACAACAACAAGATTTAACCTCAGGATTTAAAAACCAACTTAGAATGTTAAAAGAAACGATTAAAACAGCTCTAGGTAAAGATTTAACGCTGCGTGAGAGAATTAATATTTTATTTAGAGAACAAGGCGTCACGATCGCGAGCATTTTAACGGCTATTAGTTTAGCGATAAGTACCATCGTTAGTAGTATAGTGGCTGGCGTTAGGGGTGTTGGAGCGAGTGAAACGCCTAAACCCGCACCTAAACCAATGCCTAAACCAACACCTAAACCAACGCCTGAACCCGCACCTAAACCAACGCCTGAACCCACGGTCACCGATTGGATCAAACAGCAACTAAAAAACCTGGCTAACGTGTTAAAAAAACTCGGGGTAAGCGCTATAGCAGCTTTGCCTGGGATCATCGGTAGCATTTTGAGTTGGTTTTTTGACCAGGCGAGTAAAGCTGTCGGATGGGTGGCAGATCACGTGTGGACCTTGTTCGTAGGCTTGGGTGTTTTTCTTTTAACGTACGTGCAAAAGAATGGGTAAAAAGAGATTTAAAAATTCATCCCAAATTTGGGGTGAATTTTTTTTTTTGCTCTAATTCAAACCGTTTAAGTGAAAATCTTGTACAGTATTAAACCAACGACAATTGCTCCAATACTTAAAGACAGTTTCTCTTCGTTGTGGACATCCAAAGGCTTTCTAGCTGGGGGAGTTTTGATTGGTTCTTCAGTGACGCTTGGTTCTTCGGTGACTGGGGGCGTTGCGTTTGGTTCTTCGGTGATCGGGGGCGTTGCGTTTGGTGGATTAAAACTGTCTTTAACCACCGGGTTTAAATTTAGACCTGGTATGCGACCAGTCTTCATATCCTTAGTCGCGACTATTAAATTATTGTTATAACCCTCAAAAGTGCCTACGCGTAAGTCCATGTCTGAAGGTATCAGATATAGCCCTGTACCTATTACATAATCCAATGGTGTTTTCGCGTATTGTAGTGTATCTTGAAATCGGTTGATCGACTTTTCGAGATCGGGGCCCGCATTAATTAAAGATTCCACAATCGTAATAAATTGCTGTTGGGATTCTAATCCTTTTCCAGGGTCAAAGACACTTGCCTTGGTCTGCGCCTGTGCTCCGAGTAACGCGTAGACGTAAGCTCGAATAGATTCCTTCATTTTTCTAGTTCCCACTTCTGTCAACTGGGTCGTTTCGCGAGGTATAAAACCCCACCACCCGGTAGTCGCAACTTTTGGGTCTTGCGCGATATAGTCCACTACATAATCCGCCGTTACGCCAGAGTCAACCTTAGAGTAACCGAGTCGCATGACTTTGTGTACAAAAGAAAGGTTAGGCTTTGTGGCGCCTAACCTGAGACCTAAATAAGTTGCGACCCAGTCTTTGTCTACCTCATCAGCATCTAATTTTGGAGTATAATCGTTTCCTGGTACGGGCAACCACTGTCTAACACCCGTGTTCATCAAACCGGCTCGGTCAAAATAATAAGCGGTACCAAGGCCATTTGTATAGAGATCGACTTTTTGCCTAAAGTTCATATCTGGGTCAACTCTAAAGTCGTTGCAAACACTTATAAGCTTCCCACGATCGTAATTATTATTAACCGGATCAAAAATGCTATCAGACGGTAAAGGAAAATCACACGAGTTAAAGATTCTTCTTACCATGTAATATATGTGAAAGTTGTACAAGGCGGATATATATGGGTCCGTGACGACGATTTTCCCAAAGTCGAGTCCACAAGCCGTCGTCGCGCAATAGATCGCAAAATTTAATTGGTTTTGATAAAATGCCAACGGATCCGAGTGCCATCTATTTACCACTTCATCTGTGGTAACGTGTTCTAATTTATAAGGTGTTGCCATATCAAGGATGTTTGCCGTAAAAGAATCGTCTTTGTTTACTACAATGTTTAACTGACTAAAGTTGGTTCCCATTTATTTTAAAAGACTTTTAAAAAGGAGGCGCTGTTGGAAAGACTAAATTTTGATAAGCGGGTCGTGATTCTGGTAATTTTGAACACCTTAAACATTCTGGTTTCTCTTTATACTCACTACGCTCGTTCTCGCTACGCTCGTACTCAACCGACTTTGTAAAACTTATTTGCCAAGTTTTTTCATAAGATCTTTTTTTAAAACCGCCGCCCGTTCGTTGGCCAGCGCTTCTGCTCTTTCGTTGACTTGACGTTCAAATTCTTGCTCGCTTCGCTCGCTGCTCGCTTTGCTCGCCCCCAATTTTGTAGACGTACGCGATCTGATCTTTTCTTTCATCTCGTTAAACTTTTTCAGCTCAGATAAAATAAGGACAAATACTTCATGGGATTTGTTACCGTCTTCAATCGCGTGAGATACGTATTCCTCGATGGTGTTTAATTTAGCGTCTGCCAAAATTCGAATTTGGTCATGTTTTTTAGTTTTGTGGGTGAGTCTACGGGAGGGGTACTTTAGAACCGCGTAAAAGCAAAACGCGCCAATAGCAGCGCCTTCCATCACGAGCCCGACGGGTCCGGTGATCACTCCCAAAATAGCGGGAATGCCTACGGCTGCCGATGTGACTCCAATTGCTTCCACGCCGTGCTCTACGTATCTGAACGTATCTTAAAAGTTGTTTGATCTTTTTGTAACTATTTTCCCTTGCGTCGCGTTCTCTTTGGATTTGAGATTTAATTTCTTCGATCTTTCTGAGTCTGTAAACCTTTGTCTCACTCGCTTCGCTCGTTTCAGCCGAGTTTAAAGTCAAATCAGGGTATATGTTAGTCGTCATCTTTTATAATTAAGAGTTTTTAAACGATATTCACCTCGAGTAAAATTCCATCTCCTTCGCCGCTTACTAACCTACCTTTGTCGCTTTTTAAAGAAAAGGTGAGTTCGTCTATATTGCGATCTACGAGCCTTTTACAGGTGGGGTTGACCTCTAAATTGCATAAATCTGTGTCTCTGGTGTCGAGTACCGTCGAAGACTTCCCGTCATAAAAGTTATAATTTGGGTCGAGCTGCTCGCAGTGTATAAACAGATATTTGATACTATCAATGTCATACTTGCCTTTGTATACAACTATGCTTTGTAGTTCGTCTTGGGGCAGGCCGAGCAATTGACCCACGCGTTTGTTTAGTTTTAGTTTTAAATACGGGTCAAAAATTAACAGGGTTACTATTTGAGATTCTTTGTAAACTTTAAAAATAACACCCGGGATGGCGTTTAAAATAGAATCAAACCAATCGATTCCGTAATACCCGGGTTCAAGGGTGATACTTATACTAAAAGACGAAGATATACTTACTGACTACAAACGCTTTATTGGCATAAAGTAGTCCAAAATTAAAACGCTCTTGGCTCGGTTTAATGGTAGAAGTCACGGTATCCCAAACAAACGCCTGTTTTTCTTCGGTTAGCTCTGGTGCATGGCTAATATGACCATCTGTGAGATAAACTCCATAGTCTAGTCCATCAAAAATTTTATGCAACGAGTGATAAATGCTGCTTAATACTACTTGAAGATTATGATCAGTAGTAGACACACCTCTTATTGAATAAACAGTCGAACCAGGTTTCCAAGAAAAAGGTAAAAAATGTTCACTAAAAATTTTGTCATAACGTAAAAACCAAATATCTCTTCTCATTTTTCTATAATAACTTGCATATAATCTGATAAAAAAAATCATCATCCAGCGGATAATTAAAATACGCAGGTTCATATTCTTCGCCAAAATAAAAAGAAGAACAATCAATAAATTTGTCTTTTATTGCTTGTATTATAGATAACATGTGTAATCTATATAATATTATTCGAGAAATGTTATAGCTCCAATTTTCAGCATATTTATTTACGTTTGCTAAAAAATTTTGGGTAGCTTCAAAAAATCCAAAAAAAATATCTATTAAGCGAAAAGTCGGTTCTTCAATCTCATTTCTTTCACCTGTATATATATCGATGTATTTTTGCGCCAACGCATCAATAAAGTCCTGTCTAGAATGGACTGGAGGCGATAAGATCTCTCTCAACTCCCACTCGATCTCTGTCTCCCTCGTAATGTTTAAAAACTTCTTTTCAAGCTGAATATTTTTGACGCAGATACGTTTGTTACCTTCTTCATTTTTGATCTCGTTTTCAAGTTTAAATGTCTGCGGATTTTTAGTCAAGTAAAATGTGTGGGTCTCAATATCTTCTCCATTTTATTGATAGATATCTAATTCAATCAAAATTTTGCCGACGTTGTTCAAGAGTTCATCTCGCTCGTTTCTCAAAGAAAAGGTCAATTTGCCTATGTTGCGAGATAATAGCTTTTTAGGTGTTTTATTCGTTGATTCATAAGAGATAACGTCAAGCAGGTTAGAAGACTTTCCGTTATAAAAATTGATGGAGTGATCCAATTGTTGACAGTGAATAAACGTAGGAGTTGAGTTATACTCACCTATATAAATAACATTGGGTGAAAGTTTGTTTTCGGGTAAGTTTAACAAGTTAGCCACCTCTCTATTGAGCCGCAATTTGAGATTGGGATCCGTAATGGTTAAGGTCACTTTTTTCGATTCCGAGTGCACCTTAAAACTTACTCCAGGGATGGCGTTTAAAATAAAATTAAACCAATCGATTCCGTAGTACCCGGTAGACACCACGATGCTTCCTCTTTGCGACTCGGGCAACGGTTGAGTCAAACTTGGAGCTAGCAAAGCATATATAGGTTCTTTCATTCCCTTCAAGATAAGTTTTGGAGCCGTCTCTTTTCTTCTTTTTTCGTTTCTGTCCAAATTTGTATCCCATTGAATGTCGGTGTCTTGCGCCACGTATAAACATTCAGTTTGAAGCTGAATGTTTTTGACTCGGACTACTTTATCGCCTTTAATGTTGTTAATCTCGTTTTTTAATTCAAACGTTTGAGGATTTTCAGTCAAGTAAAACGTACGTGTTTCCATTTTTAAATTAAACTATTTTTAAACTTCTCCATAGCGTTTTCCCAGTGCTTATCCGAAACTTGAAATAGATCTTTCACTTTAGATTCGGTTTCCCCAGTTGTGTCTTGATAACACACTGCGATTAAAGCCTTCAACGGTTTACCTTGAGAGATCTTACCGTTTAAAACTTGGTTTAACTTGTATTCTATTTCACCTGCTTCGCCGTTTTCAAAACAAATGTTATATTTTTGTAGGGTTTTTCTCGATTTTGGCGGCTTGGGTTTTTTCCGAACGTGATGCTTGTAGTATCTATCTCCCATGTCTGCGGGGGTGTACGAAGAAACCCACCCAAAAAATTGGCCGCAATTTTTACACGCAAATCTTTCATCTATTTCAAATATTTGGTGATTGCAAGGTGGCCTCGGTTGACTTTGTTGCCCGCTTCCAGCTATGTGTACTTCCTTTATATTCAACAAGTGGCAAAGTTCTGCATCAGTCATTTTATATAAGGGTTTATTTATTTAAAGTAAAAAAAAAGAAAAAAAAATAACCCCGGGATAACCGAGGTTAAATTGACTTTCACTAACTTATCTTTAATCAAACGCTTCCCAAAAGCAAGGTTTTTCTTCAACCGTGAGCATAGCCGACGTGACTGGGTACCTAACGCTCGCCCCGCAAGAAAGTGAACCGTGGGCGCCATAGTAAATATCTTTAGGAGAGATCAAAGAGATCGCGTCACATTTTTTGTTCGCAAAAAGAGCGCGGTCGATTTCTTTACGCGATTTGTCCACCAAGTTGGCATCATAGTTGATCTTAACATACATCCTACTTTTATCGGTGTAAGCCGGTTTAACTAAGCAATTGATCCTATCGGGTATGTCATCTAGTTTTTGAGACACTTTAAAAGAGTTACGAGTAATCACGGGAAGATCTTCCATCATCTTATCCGTTAAGTTTTTAAAATAACTATAAACTTCGTCATTTACGCGTAATAGCAACGACTCAGTCTCGGGAGATATCTGATAACAAATTTGGTCTTGACCAGTAGGTTCCTTAGTACCATATTTGTAAACTGGGTTGACTCCGTAACAAGGGTCTTCGAGTCTAATCAACAGGCGTTTGTTTTGCCCCTCGTGGCGATAAGCGATCTTAGAAGAACACTTTGTAGGTCTTAAAATGACTAAATTTTCAGAGTCAAAGGGGCCATAGGTAATTTTTGGGTTTTTGTTGCCGGCATTTAGACGTTTGTGGTCATTTGAGACGATATACATTTGAGTTGACATGTTCTATTTATAATTAGGTTTCTAAAATTTTTCTCATTTTTATTCAGGCGGGATTTCGACGTCAGCGTTGTATTCAATAATTAATCCAATTTTGTATAAGTCCGCGTCGAGTTTAGTCGATGAATCGGGCAGTGACTCGTTCTCTCGCGCGTGCCTCAGCTTTTTATGCTTGTCGTCTACGAGCACCACGTGATCCATTCCTTCCAACTCGTCACAATTCACGCAGCAGGTGCAGTACGTACAACCAAAACACTCGATACAATTGACACAGTCGTAACAGTCCTCGCAACTGTCCAAGGCATTCGAATTTCTGCAGTCGTATGAATTAAAACAAGCCACGCAATTTATACATCTACCGCAATCGTCGCTGGTGAAGCAGTACTTACATCTGACGCAGTCTTGACATTCGTGACAATTGCGACATTCTTTACAACCGATGCATTTGCGTAAACTTTTTGAATTAAAACAACGAGAGCAATCGTACGAATCTATCAAGTCAACCGAATTACTCGTGTCTTTGCAAAAAAAAAAAACAATTCACGTAGTTTGATCTACCATTTATTTTTATGTATTTTTATTATTTTTTTATCAATTTTTTCTCGCGAGTGATTGCCAGTCACGAGTTGTTTACAGCCGGGGTCAAAAGTTCAAGGTCAGTGAAGTGGAAATCCCCGGCGCTAGTCACGAGTTGTTTACCCAGCGAGCGAGCGGGCGGCGCCGGGGTCAAAAGTTGAGCGAGCATAGCGAGCGGTGAGTGTGATGTGTGAAAGGGGGTGAAAAGGGCGTGTGGTCCAGAACTCTCCAATCCCTACTACTGTTATCGAGGCGAGCCAGCGACACGGTGTTCCCCACTCTTTACAATCAAAGCCGGTATTCTAAAGGACGTCGAGAGATGAACTAGCCTAGACATAGTCAAAACCAGTGTCGATCTACACGTTCCAAACAAATTCATTTAAGGGAAAATGATAACTAAAGGGCTAGTTGTTGAGGATTTCAAGTATACGTTCCACGACTGCACGGTCTTCTCTCAGCTTGAGATAAAATAGGTCTAGGCCTATGTCACAAGCACTTACTTGACGCAAAATCGGAAGGAGTAGTAACCTTTAGCCCACCACTGGGAGGGGAAATCTGAAAAATCTTTTCTGTCAAGTCATTTCAAGTCCTCTTTGATGAAACAACCTTCTAAATCTATGGGTACATTCCAAAATCAGCTAGACGACATTCTGTGTGGGAGGGGAGAAACATCGAAATATTCACGAAACTACAAGCAAGCTTGCAGAGAGCCCAACACCTGGGTATTACCTTCAGGCTTATCTTCTTAAACCAATTGTGGTCTTAAAATAATTGGCATAAGACTTCCTTTGGACTTCCACATCGGTCGTCTGTGCCTAAGGCTAGGACTGATCACTTGGCTGTGGCTTGAAAATAATTAAAAGGAAAATAAATAAAAGGAAAATTTCATGAATAGAAACTAGGCCCTTGTCTAATTGCTGGCAGTCAGCTATAATCTAACTGGGTGGACACAGTGGCAGACATTTGGTATCACTTGACAGTTCTTAAAGAATTACTGGACATGTACACGTACCGTAAAAGTGTAGTGGTACACATGGAAATTGTTATGGCATAATAAATAGTAAGTGCGTACGTGTATTTGTAACTCAAGTGAGTTAAACTCATCTGTCTCAAATTATAAGTCTTCAGTTGGTGCCAGGCCCTGTTTAATTTTTACAGTGAAATATCTTGTAGGCCTACTTGAAGGAAAAGACATGTGGCTTGCTTTTTTATGGACCAAACTGCTTTGCGACTTGACTAGTGACTGGACCAAATGACTTGTGACTTGGTTTAGATTGCAACAATTTACAAGTGACTTGACTTGGACTTACAAATACTGACTTGCTACCACCTCTGTCACAAACCCCAGATACCCGTGTTAGGAATAAAGCGGCCAAACTCTCTATCTGAAGCAAGAAGTGGGAAAAATGACACAGATGTCGACATTGAAGTGGTCTATGAACCAGTCTAGACGAAGCAGATCTCCTTGACACTTTTCCAGACACCCCTCGCAGGAGACTGGGACAGATGACCCTAAGAAGTTAAATCACCAATTAATATTGAAGCCCCTAATCAGCTCGAAGTTAAATGGAGCTTCCCTCTTGCATCTAAAGCATGTTGTTTAAAAGCGTTTGAAGCAAATGCCATTGTGTTCAATATTCTTGTATTTTCCGCAAAGTTTGCGTTTTTTTTCTCATAAAATTCTCTACACTTGAGCATTTTTCAATTGTAAAAAATAAACGATATTAAGCAAGTATTTAATCTTGGTCATTTGGCTTGACTTAGGGGCTTTTCGAATAACGTTATTCAAGTTGTCTCATCGCAAAGAAATGAACTCTGACGAATTTTGAGATTCAACGTTTTGAACAAAGAAGGCTTTAAATGGCAATTTGCGTTAAGTTCGCCCAGGTAACGACGTTTTAGCACAAACTGGAAGGCGAGTTACTTCTGAACACAAATAGACTGTATTCATGTATCAGGCTACCTTGAATTTAAACTGATGCAGACGTTTTCAGTTCGGGAACATGATGAAAATAAGAATAAATCAACGCAATAAACGTTCACACAAATTCATGCTAGTTTTTGTTTAGAATAATTTAGAAAATTGTGATCAATGATTTCTAAATATTTAAACTCTTATAAAAAGTTAAAAGTGAGATTTTGATTCCAAAATAACCTGACACCAACCCACTGTAATAGATTACATCGAATACAATAAATCTCGGGGGATAAGATAAAAATGCCTTCTCTGTGGCTTGTAATCAGTATATATCAGTGAAATACGCCAGTAACCATTGGTTGAATCTTGAAAACCACACATGAAGAAAATGGAGTTATGATGTTTTTGCTCTAACGACATATCGACATCAACACTAGTCCCATGGCGATTTGTTTAGTTTCGTTTGGCTGCCGATTTTACTATCTGGGACAAATCTATAAGCTCTTATGTCTGCCACGTAGTGGATTTTACTTGATTCATTCTTATATTTTGATTTGTCTGTTGTTTGATTTTGTTCGGTTTATCTGTAGGTTGAGTACGCAACGGCTACAGGCCTTGTTTCGTCGAGTGGACTGGATGCCCTTATATTCCTTATCTACGGTTTTGATATAATGCAACACGGATCAGAGATGTTTGTGCTTTTCTTAACTATTAGTTGGCTGTCCCCTGCAGTGTGATCTTTAATTAAAATATACGTTACATCTTTTCACTAATTTCTCGATTGTGTTACACTCTTTTTGTTTGACAGGCACCTGACAGCCATGAACATCGACAACATTAAATCTAATGCGTTCAGTGGGCTCTCCTCGCTTGTTAATTTGTAAGTTTACTGATCATTGATTTGTGCTATTATAGAAAACAATGAAATCCGAACACCAGCTCTCATAGGGATTTCTCGGTGCTAAATGTAGTCACAAAGAATAAGCATTAGGCTCCACGTTCAGAAAGCTGAATATAGCCTTTTACAAGGTGGAATCCAAAAAAAACGGAAGTTCTTAAGATCGTGTAATTTTGTCACCACTGCGCAATGTTGTTAATAACATCTGCATTGTTTTGTGTGGGGCATCTCTGAATTGAAGTCATTACCAATATCGATACGAAATTTTTTGTGGACATAAACGTTACAGTGTTTCGTCCCTCCAACGATTAATTTCTCAAATACACTTGCAAATCCAGTTGATTGAGCCTGCATCTTTCCCCTCTCTTTGAAAAGGGGGTGGCCCGTTTAATCAAGGCACCTGTGTTTTGTTTTGCGAAAAACTAGAAAATATGTCCTGAAAGGTTCACGCGCATAAGCCCGTAGTAAAATACATTAAGATATATGCATCCGTATCATGAACCGCTGTTCACTATTTCATCCACTTGTTATGTCAGCTGAGTGTTTCTTCTTCTTGTCAGCCAAACTTGGTCAGTTCCATAGGCCAAGACCAAGACCAAGACCATAGATCAAGCCTCGTGTAGGGTTTACAAAGAATTCGGTTAAACGTTACCTGCCGGTGACGAACGGTCATTTGATGAAATGTCTGGAGCGGCTCCCTCGTGCTGATTGGACTTGCTAATTATAAGAGAATATTAGCGTCAGTTGTTCGAACTCTGAGCGAATAGAACCCAGCTGTGAGGAGTATACAATCATGCGAGTGTCGTGGCTGTATACATGTAACGCTGATGAAAACTGCTGCATTTCTAAATTTGCTGCTTCTTTGATTTTTGACGGCAGGCTTTCAGAAACCAAGATCTTCTGCCAAGTACAATTTTTTTTTTCTTACCGTTTTGCGCTCTCGTGTCTGGTCCAAAATAAATTTTGAAAACTCCATGCTATTGAATCCGCCACTTTGCATGAAATAGGTGAACAAACGCAGGAAAGATGGAGGAAATAATCAGTTTCATCACAAAAGCAGGATATCATGACGCGTCAAACTAAGACAGTCACAAAAGTGATTCTACGGCATTTAGTCTCATGCTTTTCTTCAATTATACCCGGTTCTATAAGCCGTCGTCGGGAAACAACATCTCCTTGAGAGAATACGTTTCAAAGGGCCCATGAAAAGTTGTTTTTATTATTTAAAATCGAAAGATTGCCGTTTTAAACGATATCCAGTATGTAAAAGTTGCTGTGGAACAGAAGAGGGGCCCTTTGTCGCTTTCTTGTAGCAATAAGGCGTGTCGATACAGCCAAATCCAAATCAAAGCCTGTAGAGCTCCTTTCGGGTTACGAATGAATAAAGGTAGGTCCCTTGTGGGGTTTTTCCATACTTAATCGCATATTTTTTGTCGCAGTTTCTGGATTTTTTTCTTTCTTTCTTTTGGTCAATGACAACTGCAGGGTCTGCTTCTAGGACTTTCTTTATCATCTTCTTAGGGCCATCTGTTCCAGTCTCCTGCGAGGGGTGTCTGGAAAAGTGTCAAGCAGAGCTGCTTCGTCTAGACTGGTTCATAGACCACTTCAATGTCGACATCTGTGTCATTTTTTTCCCACTTCTTAATTCAGATAGAGAGTTTGGCCGCTTTATTCCTAACACGGGTATCTGGGGTTTGTGACAGAGGTGGTAGCAAGTCAGTATTTGTAAGTCCAAGTCAAGTCACTTGTAAATTGTTGCAATCTAAACCATGTCACAAGTCATTTGGTCCAGTCACAAGTCAAGTCGCAAAGCAGTTTGGTCCATAAAAAAGCAAGCCACATGTCTTTTCCTTCAAGTAGGCCTACAAGATATCTCACTGTAAAAATTAAACAGGGCCTGGCACCAACTGAAGACTTATAATTTGAGACAGATGAGTTTAACTCGCTTGAGTTACAAATACACGTACGCACTTACTATTTATTATGCCATAACAATTTCCATGTGTACCACTACACTTTTACGGTACGTGTACATGTCCAGTAATTCTTTAAGAACTGTCAAGTGATACCAAATGTCTGCCACTGTGTCCACCCAGTTAGATTATAGCTGACTGCCAGCAATTAGACAGGGGCCTAGTTTCTATTCATGAAATTTTCCTTTTATTTATTTTCCTTTTAATTATTTTCAAGCCACAGCCAAGTGATCAGTCCTAGCCTTAGGCACAGACCACCGATGTGGAAGTCCAAAGGAAGTCTTATGCCAATTATTTTAAGACCACAATTGGTTTAAGAAGAATGTCGACATTGAAGTGGTCTATGAACCAGTCCAGATGAAGTAGATCTCCTTGACACTTTTCCAGACACCCCTCGCAGGAGACTGGAACAGATGACCCTAAGAAGATGATATAGAAAGTCCTAGAAGCAGACCCTGCAGTTGTCATTGACCAAAAGAAAGAAAGAAAGAAAAAATCCACAAACTGCGACAAAAAATACGCGCTTAAGTTTGGAAAAACCCCACAAGGGACCTACCTTTATCCATTCGTAACCGGAAAGGAGCTCTACAGGCTTTGATTTAGATTTGGCTGTATCGACACGCCTTATTGCTACAAGAAAGCGACAAAGGGCCCCTCTTCTGTTTCACAGAACTTTCTGAATTTGCCAACCAAGACGCATTTTCCAACCCTAGATCTACAGTGGATAATGTCAGAGTAAACAGAGAAGCTGAAAATGTCACGAAGTTGCAGAACAAAGCAGAGGAGATTGCCCGTCTCCAGATGAGTTAGGGAAACACCATCATCCAGGAGATGCTCATCGGATACCATTCACACCCACACCCAGCGACTAACACCACACCGTGCAAAGCGCTAATGAGCAGACCATGTAGAACAAATCTTGGCCGTTAACCTGGAAAACAACCCAAAATATTATGGCATAAACAGCACAGTGAAAGGAAACAATAGAATACTGAAAACAAGAACAGAAATTAACTCCAACTTCGTTGTTAGAGATAACGTCTCTCTCACACAGACAGATTTTAACGAATGAAGTTGAAAACGAACAGGTAATCTACATCGCATACGTGTACATCAGAACATCACATGAGTGACGTTCTGCTTTTTTAGCACACGTGGAAATTTCTCTGTTATATAATAAACACAGTCCATCCCTTTGTAGAGATAACCTACCATGCGTTATTTTAAGACGAAATGTTGGTTCTCGTCCTATTCCAGAAGCAAGGACTTTGGTTTACCCTTCCCTGGCACTCATACACTAGTCCCATGGCGATTTGTTTAGTTTCGTTTGGCTGCCGATTTTACTATCTGGGACAAATCTATAAGCTCCCATGTCTGCCACGTAGGGGATTTTACTTGATTCATTCTTATATTTTGATTTGTCTGTTGTTTGATTTTGTTCGGTTTATCTGTAAGTTGAGTACGCAACGGCTACAGGCCTTGTTTCGTTGAGCGGACTGGATGCCCTTATATTCCTTACCTACGGTTTTGATATAATGCAACACGGATCAGAGATGTTTGTGCTTTTCTTAACAATTAGTTGGCTGTCCCCCGCAGTGTGATCTTTAATTAAAATATACGTTACATCTTTTCACTAATTTCTCGATTGTGTTATACAAATTTAGAAACCGATCCGACAATGCATCCCGTATACAAAAGAATATGTTTAATTGCTGAGCTCCAGCCCTGTCTTATGATACTTAGCCTGGAGCCTCAGCCCTTCGATGCGCCTCTCTATACCAAGTTGTGCCATCACAGCGCAACGGAAGTGGCTTTCTCTTTCCATTAATTTTGTTTAAAGATGCTCATTTCCCCTCTATTTTTCCCAAGAGGATGAGCGTAGTATTTATCTGCATTATTTCTCTACGGAAAATGGCCTGCGAATTATCAATTTTCTTTCCAACTTTGCATGTAATACTTTTTTCACTAATTTTCAATGATGTTACCCCTTAATTTGACAGGCGCCTGACAAACGTTACCATCGGTAACATTGAGTCCAATGCGTTCAGTGGGATGTCTTCTCTCCAAAGAATGTAAGTTCTCTGCGATTTATTTATGCATTTTGTCACTTTTTGTCGGAGAGAAGACAAGTGCGTGCTTCTTTCCACAACAAGCTAATCGGTTTTTTTCATTGCAAAAAGTCCTATCTCGGTTTGGAGTACTTTTGATAAAAACGCATAAAATGGTTTCTGTTCTCACAGTAATTGTGTTTTGCTGAATTACTCTATACTTGTGGTAGATAAGATATTTAAAATCTTTTTTTTTCTGTCTGAGTTTAGGCATCTTCATCGAGTTTCAGTGAATAAGGTTTTTTAATGGAACCACAATTAGCATAAACGGCGCGCTATGCATATTCCGGTCAAACATAATAAAATGCAGGCTGATATACGACATTTTATGCCCTATAGACACAACACGATGCCTCTTTACCAATGATTTAGGAGATTATTCTCGTTAAATCACCAATTAATATTGAAGCCCCTAATCAGCTCGAAGTTAAATGGAGCTTCCCTCTTGCATCTAAAGCTTGTTGTTTAAAAGCGTTTGAAGCAAATGCCATTGTGTTCAATATTCTTGGATTTTCCGCAAAGTTTGCGTTTTTTTTTCTCATAAAATTCTCTACACTTGAGCATTTTTCAATTGTAAAAAAATAAACGATATTAAGCAAGTATTTAATCTTGGTCATTTGGCTTGACTTAGGGGCTTTTCGAATAACGTCATTCAAGTTGTCTCATCGCAAAGAAATGAACTCTGACGAATTTTGAGATTCAACGTTTTGAACAAAGAAGGCTTTAAATGGCAATTTGCGTTAAGTTCGCCCAGGTAACGAAGTTTTAGCACAAACTGGAAGGCGAGTTACTTCTGAACACAAAGAGACTGTATTCATGTATCAGGCTACCTTGAATTGAAACTGAAAAAGAAGTTTGCAGTTCGTGAACATGATGAAAATAAGAATAAATCAACGCAATAAACGTTCGTAAAAATTCATGCCAGCTTTTGTTTAGAATAATTTAGAAAATTGTGATCAATGATTTCTGAATGTTTAAAGCCTTATAAAAAAAATTAAAGTGAGTTTTGATTCCAAAATAGCCTGACACCAACCCACTGTAATAGATCACATTGAATACGATAAATTTCAGGGGATAAGATAAAAAAATGCCTTCTCTGAGGCTTGTAATCAGTATATATCAATGAAATACGCCAGTAACCATTGGTTGAATCTTGAAAACCACACATGAAGAAAATGGAGTTATGATTTTTTTGCTCTAACGGCGTATCGACATCAACACTAGTCCCATGGCGATTTGTTTAGTTTCGTTTGGCTGCCGATTTTACTATCTGGGACAAATCTATAAGCTCCCATGTCTGCCACGTAGGGGATTTTACTTGATTCATTCTTATATTTTGATTTGTCTGTTGTTTGATTTTGTTCGGTTTATCTGTAAGTTGAGTACGCAACGGCTACAGGCCTTGTTTCGTTGAGCGGACTGGATGCCCTTATATTCCTTACCTACGGTTTTGATATAATGCAACACGGATCAGAGATGTTTGTGCTTTTCTTAACAATTAGTTGGCTGTCCCCCGCAGTGTGATCTTTAATTAAAATATACGTTACATCTTTTCACTAATTTCTCGATTGTGTTACACTCTTTTTGTTTGACAGGCACCTGACAGCCGTGAACATCGACAACATTAAATCTAATGCGTTCAGTGGGCTCTCCTCGCTTGTTAATTTGTAAGTTTACTGATCATTGATTTGTGCTATTATAGAAAACAATGAAATCCGAACACCAGCTCTCATAGGGATTTCTCGGTGCTAAATGTAGTCACAAAGAATAAGCATTAGGCTCCACGTTCAGAAAGTTGAATATAGCCTTTTACAAGGTGGAATCCAAAAAAAACGGAAGTTCTTAAGATCGTGTAATTTTGTCACCACTGCGGCATGCACGCAATTTTGTTAATAACATCTGCATTGTTTTGTGTGGGGCATCTCTGAATTGAAGTCATTACCAATATCGATACGAAATTTTTCGTCGACATAAACGTTACAGTGTTTCGTCCCTCCAACGATTAATTTCTCAAATACACTCGCAAATCCAGTTGATTGAGCATGCATCTTTCCCCTCTCTTTGAAAAGGGGGTGGCCCGTTTAATCAAGGCACCTGTGTTTTGTTTTGCGAAAAACCAGAACATGTGCCCTGAAAAGTTCACGCACATAAGCCTGTAGTGAAATACATTAAGATATATGCATCCGTATCATGAACCGCTGTTCACTATTTCATCCACTTGTTATGTCAGCTGAGTGTTTCTTCTTTTTGTCAGCCAAACTTGGTCAGTTCCATAGGCCAAGACCAAGACCATAGACCAAGCCTCGTGTAGGGTTTACACAGAATTTGGTTAAACGTTACCTGCCGGTGACGAACGGTCATTTGGTGAAATGTCTGGAGCGGCTTCCTCATGCTGATTTGACTTGCTAATTATAACAGAATATTAGCGTCAGTTGTTCGAACTCTGAGCAAATTGAACCCTTTCAGTGAGGAGTATACAATCATGCGAGTGTCGTGGCGGTATACATGTAACGCTGATGAAAACTGCTGCATTTCTAAATTTGCAGCGTCTTTGATTTTTGACGGCAGGCTTTCAGAAACCAAGATCTCCTGCCAAGTACAAATATTTTCTTACCGTTTTGCGCTCACGTGTCTGGTCCAAAATAAATTTTGAAAACTCCATGCTATTGAATCCGCCACTTTGCATGAAATAGGTGAACGAACGCAGGAAAGATGGAGAAAATAATGTTTCATCACAAAAGCAGGATTTCATGACTCGTCAAACTAAGACTGTCAGAAAAGTGATTATACGGCATTTAGTCTCTTGCTTTTCTTCAATAATGCCCGGATTCTATAAGCTGTCGTCGGGAAACAACATCTCCTTGAGAGGATACGTTTCAAAGGGCCCATGGTTTTTATTATTTAAAATCGAAAAATTTCCGTTTTAATTAAACGATATCCAGTATGTAAAAGTTGCTGCTTTTGATGAATAAATGGGAGGGAAAAAATGTAAAGTTTTTTAACAAACTGTCCACGGAGAGGTATCACATTAACATAGACAATTTGCATATCTGTGACGCTCATTTGAGAAGACATAGTTGTGTGCCGCGAGCGAGTCAATGCTTGCCATGGGTCCAGTTTAGAACATTCCTTCTAGCTTTTTGGTGAATTAAGAGATCACGCCGATCAAATCTGCTGGCGAAGCCTGCGGCAACACCTACAAAGATGGGACAAGCCTGCCTTACTTTCCAACTACAAGCGAAATTTAGGCTAAATTGGCGATTGGAAGTCAGGGTGACCAGGGCCAAATGGTCAGGACCGACAGCGAGCTCCAAACTGTTCAGTCTATATTTCAAGCCACGGTGTTTTCTCCCGAATATTTATAACTCGTTTTGGGTCAGATTTGCACGATTGCTGAAGCCGGAGAGGATAGGAAAATGCTAGGAAAAGATAGGAAATGCTTCCAAATTGGCCAAGGGCTATTCCTTTCATTATAAATGTCTAGTGGGTATTACAGTAAGTTTAGTTGGATATGGGATATTGGAGAAAGAGCATTCTCGTAGGTTTCTACAGCGAATGTCTCGATTAGGAGAGATTGAACATTCCCATGCGTTTCTAAAGCTAACGTCTCAGTTGGAGAGATTGAACATTCCCTTTGGTTTCTGCAGCGAATGTCTTGGTTTGGAGAAATTGAACATTCCCATGCGTTTCTACAGCGAATGTATGGATTTCTTAGAGATTGGGGTCATGGTGTCCACGAATGTCATATAGGCAATCACATTCCCTTCTATTTGTTAATTAAGACATAAGCTCTTTGTTCCAAGGTTTGGCAATAACTTATAGGCTCAGATTTGCCACTTCATATTCATAAATATATCAGTTTTGTACTACCTTTCATTTGCCAGGAGAATGAAAGGTTTAAGCATCGGCACCTTAGAATCCGATGCCTTCAGTGGGATCTACAGTCTCAAAACACTGTGCGTTTTCTGTAATCCCTCATTTGTGTTGTCACAGAGAGCACTGCAAGCTGTTTTTCCATGACAAGCTATGTAATTTAATACCAATGTCCAGGGAAAGTGCTCGAGTCGGGAGTTTTGGGTACCAGTTTTGTTGTCAGAGAGAACACCGTAAACTTGATGTATGCCACAACTTGTATGAATTAACAACATCAGGTGCCCTATCAATAAAGTTGCCCTGATCCTTGTAAAATGAAAAAGACTTAAAAACTTTGCAGACTCATATTTCATCATAAATGCAATGTCTTGAGCGACATCTCTGTGGATTTTACTTGCAAGATTATATACGTGGCGTCTTCCTTGACGTCTTTAGGTAGTCAAGACTAATAATTCTTGTTTTACAAAAACTGTTTTTCAAAAAAGCAAACAAACTCTATGGTTTCCGGCCCTTCCAACGTTTATTTTTCATATAAACTAAAACATTGCGGTAAATCTGGAAGATGTTTTTTATGCCATTCCTCCATATTTTACAAGAAGTGATCCATTTAATCATTTAATCATTCCATACCTGTGCTAGTTGTCAATTTATAACACCCTGAAAGTGCACCTTTGATGCCTATAGCATAAAAATTCTGAACCAGATCGGACTATAACAAAAATCAGGCTACCTTGAATTGAAACTGAAAAAGAAGTTTGCAGTTCGTGAACATGATGAAAATAAGAATAAATCAACGCAATAAACGTTCGTAAAAATTCATGCCAGCTTTGTTTAGAATAATTTAGAAAATTGTGATCAATGATTTCTGAATGTTTAAAGCCTTATAAAAAAATTAAAGTGAGTTTTGATTCCAAAATAGCCTGACACCAACCCACTGTAATAGATCACATTGAATACGATAAATTTCAGGGGATAAGCTAAAAAAATGCCTTCTCTGAGGCTTTGTAATCAGTATATATCAATGAAATACGCCAGTAACCATTGGTTGAATCTTGAAAACCACACATGAAGAAAATGGAGTTATGATTTTTTTGCTCTAACGGCGTATCGACATCAACACTAGTCCCATGGCGATTTGTTTAGTTCGTTTGGCTGCCGATTTTACTATCTGGGACAAATCTATAAGCTCCCATGTTCTGCCACGTAGGGGATTTTACTTGATTCATTCTTATATTTTGATTTGTCTGTTGTTTGATTTTGTTCGGTTTATCTGTAAGTTGAGTACGCAACGGCTACAGGCCTTGTTCGTTGAGCGGACTGGATGCCCTTATATTCCTTACCTACGGTTTTGATATAATGCAACACGGATCAGAGATGTTTGTGCTTTTCTTAACAATTAGTTGGCTGTCCCCCGCAGTGTGATCTTTAATTAAAATATACGTTACATCTTTTCACTAATTTCTCGATTGTGTTACACTCTTTTTGTTTGACAGGCACCTGACAGCCGTGAACATCGACAACATTAAATCTAATGCGTTCAGTGGGCCTCTCCTCGCTTGTTTAATTTGTAAGTTTACTGATCATTGATTTGTGCTATTATAGAAAACAATGAAATCCGAACACCAGCTCTCATAGGGATTTCTCGGTGCTAAATGTAGTCACAAAGAATAAGCATTAGGCTCCACGTTCAGAAAGTTGAATATAGCCTTTACAAGGTGCAATCCAAAAAAAACGGAAGTTCTTAAGATCGTGTAATTTTTCACCACTGCGGCATGCACGCAATTTTGTTAATAACATCTGCATTGTTTTGTGTGGGGCATCTCTGAATTGAAGTCATTACCAATATCGATACGAAATTTTTCGTCGAACTAAACGTTACAGTGTTTCGTCCCTCCAACGATTAATTTCTCAAATACACTCGCAAATCCAGTTGATTGAGCATGCATCTTTCCCCTCTCTTTGAAAAGGGGGTGGCCCGTTTAATCAAGGCACCTGTGTTTTGTTTTGCGAAAACCAGAACATGTGCCCTGAAAAGTTCACGCACATAAGCCTGTAGTGAAATACATTAAGATATATGCATCCGTATCATGAACCGCTGTTCACTATTTCATCCACTTGTTATGTCAGCTGAGTGTTTCTTCTTTTTGTCAGCCAAACTTGGTCAGTTCCATAGGCCAGACCAAGACCATAGACCAAGCCTCGTGTAGGGTTTACACAGAATTTGGTTAAACGTTACCTGCCGGTGACGAACGGTCATTTGGTGAAATGTCTGGAGCGGCTTCCTCATGCTGATTTGACTTGCTAATTATAACAGAATATTAGCGTCAGTTGTTCGAACTCTGAGCAATTGAACCCTTTCAGTGAGGAGTATACAATCATGCGAGTGTCGTGGCGGTATACATGTAACGCTGATGAAAACTGCTGCATTTCTAAATTTGCAGCGTCTTTGATTTTTGACGGCAGGCTTTCAGAACCAAGATCTCCTGCCAAGTACAAATATTTTCTTACCGTTTTGCGCTCACGTGTCTGGTCCAAAATAAATTTTGAAAACTCCATGCTATTGAATCCGCCACTTTGCATGAAATAGGTGAACGAACGCAGGAAAGATGGAGAAAATAATGTTTCATCACAAAAGCAGGATTTCATGACTCGTCAAACTAAGACTGTCCAGAAAAGTGATTATACGGCATTTAGTCTCTTGCTTTTCTTCAATAATGCCGGATTCTATAAGCTGTCGTCGGGAACAACATCTCCTTGAGAGGATACGTTTCAAAGGGCCCATGGTTTTTATTATTTAAAATCGAAAAATTTCCGTTTTAATTTAACGATATCCAGTATGTAAAAGTGCTGCTTTTGATGAATAAATGGGAGGGAAAAAATGTAAAGTTTTTTAACAAACTGTCCACGGAGAGGTATCACATTAACATAGACAATTTGCATATCTGTGACGCTCATTTGAGAAGACATAGTTGTGTGCCGCGAGCGAGTCAATGCTTGCCATGGGTCCAGTTTAGAACATTCCTTCTAGCTTTTTGGTGAATTAAGAGATCACGCCGATCAAATCTGCTGGCGAAGCCTGCGGCAACACCTACAAAGATGGGACAAGCCTGCCTTACTTTCCAACTACAAGCGAAATTTAGGCTAAATTGGCGATTGGAAGTCAGGGTGACCAGGGCCAAATGGTCAGGACCGACAGCGAGCTCCAAACTGTTCAGTCTATATTTCAAGCCACGGTGTTTTCTCCCGAATATTTATAACTCGTTTTGGGTCAGATTTGCACGATTGCTGAAGCCGGAGAGGATAGGAAAATGCTAGGAAAAGATAGGAAATGCTTCCAAATTGGCCAAGGGCTATTCCTTTCATTATAAATGTCTAGTGGGTATTACAGTAAGTTTAGTTGGATATGGGATATTGGAGAAAGAGCATTCTCGTAGGTTTCTACAGCGAATGTCTCGATTAGGAGAGATTGAACATTCCCATGCGTTTCTAAAGCTAACGTCTCAGTTGGAGAGATTGAACATTCCCTTTGGTTTCTGCAGCGAATGTCTTGGTTTGGAGAAATTGAACATTCCCATGCGTTTCTACAGCGAATGTATGGATTTCTTAGAGATTGGGGTCATGGTGTCCACGAATGTCATATAGGCAATCACATTCCCTTCTATTTGTTAATTAAGACATAAGCTCTTTGTTCCAAGGTTTGGCAATAACTTATAGGCTCAGATTTGCCACTTCATATTCATAAATATATCAGTTTTGTACTACCTTTCATTTGCCAGGAGAATGAAAGGTTTAAGCATCGGCACCTTAGAATCCGATGCCTTCAGTGGGATCTACAGTCTCAAAACACTGTGCGTTTTCTGTAATCCCTCATTTGTGTTGTCACAGAGAGCACTGCAAGCTGTTTTTCCATGACAAGCTATGTAATTTAATACCAATGTCCAGGGAAAGTGCTCGAGTCGGGAGTTTTGGGTACCAGTTTTGTTGTCAGAGAGAACACCGTAAACTTGATGTATGCCACAACTTGTATGAATTAACAACATCAGGTGCCCTATCAATAAAGTTGCCCTGATCCTTGTAAAATGAAAAAGACTTAAAAACTTTGCAGACTCATATTTCATCATAAATGCAATGTCTTGAGCGACATCTCTGTGGATTTTACTTGCAAGATTATATACGTGGCGTCTTCCTTGACGTCTTTAGGTAGTCAAGACTAATAATTCTTGTTTTACAAAAACTGTTTTTCAAAAAAGCAAACAAACTCTATGGTTTCCGCCCTTCCAACGTTTATTTTTCATATAAACTAAAACATTGCGGTAAATCTGGAAGATGTTTTTTATGCCATTCCTCCATATTTTACAAGAAGTGATCCATTTAATCATTCCATACCTGTGCTAGTTGTCAATTTATAACACCCTGAAAGTGCACCTTTGATGCCTATTAGCATAAAAATTCTGAACCAGATCGGACTATAACAAAATCAGGCTACCTTGAATTGAAACTGAAAAAGAAGTTTGCAGTTCGTGAACATGATGAAAATAAGAATAAATCAACGCAATAAACGTTCGTAAAAATTCATGCCAGCTTTTGTTTAGAATAATTTAGAAAATTGTGATCAATGATTTCTGAATGTTTAAAGCCTTATAAAAAAAATTAAAGTGAGTTTTGATTCCAAAATAGCCTGACACCAACCCACTGTAATAGATCACATTGAATACGATAAATTTCAGGGGATAAGATAAAAAAATGCCTTCTCTGAGGCTTGTAATCAGTATATATCAATGAAATACGCCAGTAACCATTGGTTGAATCTTGAAAACCACACATGAAGAAAATGGAGTTATGATTTTTTTGCTCTAACGGCGTATCGACATCAACACTAGTCCCATGGCGATTTGTTTAGTTTCGTTTGGCTGCCGATTTTACTATCTGGGACAAATCTATAAGCTCCCATGTCTGCCACGTAGGGGATTTTACTTGATTCATTCTTATATTTTGATTTGTCTGTTGTTTGATTTTGTTCGGTTTATCTGTAAGTTGAGTACGCAACGGCTACAGGCCTTGTTTCGTTGAGCGGACTGGATGCCCTTATATTCCTTACCTACGGTTTTGATATAATGCAACACGGATCAGAGATGTTTGTGCTTTTCTTAACAATTAGTTGGCTGTCCCCCGCAGTGTGATCTTTAATTAAAATATACGTTACATCTTTTCACTAATTTCTCGATTGTGTTATACAAATTTAGAAACCGATCCGACAATGCATCCCGTATACAAAAGAATATGTTTAATTGCTGAGCTCCAGCCCTGTCTTATGATACTTAGCCTGGAGCCTCAGCCCTTCGACGCGCCTCTCTATACCAAGTTGTGCCATCACAGCGCAACGGAAGTGGCTTTCACTTTCCATTAATTTTGTTTAAAGATGCTCATTTCCCCTCTATTTTTCCCAAGAGGATGAGCGTAGTATTTATCTGCATTATTTCTCTACGGAAAATGGCCTGCGAATTATCAATTTTCTTTCCAACTTTGCATGTAATACTTTTTTCACTAATTTTCAATGATGTTACCCCTTAATTTGACAGGCGCCTGACAAACGTTACCATCGGTAACATTGAGTCCAATGCGTTCAGTGGGATGTCTTCTCTCCGAAGAATGTAAGTTCTCTGCGATTTATTTATGCATTTTGTCACTTTTTGTCGGAGAGAAGACAAGTGCGTGCTTCTTTCCACAACAAGCTAATCGGTTTTTTTCATTGCAAAAAGTCCTATCTCGGTTTGGAGTACTTTTGATAAAAACGCATAAAATGGTTTCTGTTCTCACAGTAATTGTGTTTTGCTGAATTACTCTATACTTGTGGTATATAAGATATTTAAAATCTTTTTTTTCTGTCTGAGTTTAGGCATCTTCATCGAGTTTCAGTGAATAAGGTTTTTTAATGGAACCACAATTAGCATAAACGGCGCGCTATGCATATTCCGGTCAAACATAATAAAATGCAGGCTGATATACGACATTTTATGCCCTATAGACACAACACGATGCCTCTTTACCAATGATTTAGGAGATTATTCTCGTTAAATCACCAATTAATATTGAAGCCCCTAATCAGCTCGAAGTTAAATGGAGCTTCCCTCTTGCATCTAAAGCTTGTTGTTTAAAAGCGTTTGAAGCAAATGCCATTGTGTTCAATATTCTTGGATTTTCCGCAAAGTTTGCGTTTTTTTTTCTCATAAAATTCTCTACACTTGAGCATTTTTCAATTGTAAAAAAATAAACGATATTAAGCAAGTATTTAATCTTGGTCATTTGGCTTGACTTAGGGGCTTTTCGAATAACGTCATTCAAGTTGTCTCATCGCAAAGAAATGAACTCTGACGAATTTTGAGATTCAACGTTTTGAACAAAGAAGGCTTTAAATGGCAATTTGCGTTAAGTTCGCCCAGGTAACGAAGTTTTAGCACAAACTGGAAGGCGAGTTACTTCTGAACACAAAGAGACTGTATTCATGTATCAGGCTACCTTGAATTGAAACTGATAAAGAAGTTTGCAGTTCGTGAACATGATGAAAATAAGAATAAATCAACGCAATAAACGTTCGTAAAAATTCATGCCAGCTTTTGTTTAGAATAATTTAGAAAATTGTGATCAATGATTTCTGAATGTTTAAAGCCTTATAAAAAAATTAAAGTGAGTTTTGATTCCAAAATAGCCTGACACCAACCCACTGTAATAGATCACATTGAATACGATAAATTTCAGGGGATAAGATAAAAAAATGCCTTCTCTGAGGCTTGTAATCAGTATATATCAATGAAATACGCCAGTAACCATTGGTTGAATCTTGAAAACCACACATGAAGAAAATGGAGTTATGATTTTTTTGCTCTAACGGCGTATCGACATCAACACTAGTCCCATGGCGATTTGTTTAGTTTCGTTTGGCTGCCGATTTTACTATCTGGGACAAATCTATAAGCTCCCATGTCTGCCACGTAGGGGATTTTACTTGATTCATTCTTATATTTTGATTTGTCTGTTGTTTGATTTTGTTCGGTTTATCTGTAAGTTGAGTACGCAACGGCTACAGGCCTTGTTTCGTTGAGCGGACTGGATGCCCTTATATTCCTTACCTACGGTTTTGATATAATGCAACACGGATCAGAGATGTTTGTGCTTTTCTTAACAATTAGTTGGCTGTCCCCCGCAGTGTGATCTTTAATTAAAATATACGTTACATCTTTTCACTAATTTCTCGATTGTGTTACACTCTTTTTGTTTGACAGGCACCTGACAGCCGTGAACATCGACAACATTAAATCTAATGCGTTCAGTGGGCTCTCCTCGCTTGTTAATTTGTAAGTTTACTGATCATTGATTTGTGCTATTATAGAAAACAATGAAATCCGAACACCAGCTCTCATAGGGATTTCTCGGTGCTAAATGTAGTCACAAAGAATAAGCATTAGGCTCCACGTTCAGAAAGTTGAATATAGCCTTTTACAAGGTGGAATCCAAAAAAAACGGAAGTTCTTAAGATCGTGTAATTTTGTCACCACTGCGGCATGCACGCAATTTTGTTAATAACATCTGCATTGTTTTGTGTGGGGCATCTCTGAATTGAAGTCATTACCAATATCGATACGAAATTTTTCGTCGACATAAACGTTACAGTGTTTCGTCCCTCCAACGATTAATTTCTCAAATACACTCGCAAATCCAGTTGATTGAGCATGCATCTTTCCCCTCTCTTTGAAAAGGGGGTGGCCCGTTTAATCAAGGCACCTGTGTTTTGTTTTGCGAAAAACCAGAACATGTGCCCTGAAAAGTTCACGCACATAAGCCTGTAGTGAAATACATTAAGATATATGCATCCGTATCATGAACCGCTGTTCACTATTTCATCCACTTGTTATGTCAGCTGAGTGTTTCTTCTTTTTGTCAGCCAAACTTGGTCAGTTCCATAGGCCAAGACCAAGACCATAGACCAAGCCTCGTGTAGGGTTTACACAGAATTTGGTTAAACGTTACCTGCCGGTGACGAACGGTCATTTGGTGAAATGTCTGGAGCGGCTTCCTCATGCTGATTTGACTTGCTAATTATAACAGAATATTAGCGTCAGTTGTTCGAACTCTGAGCAAATTGAACCCTTTCAGTGAGGAGTATACAATCATGCGAGTGTCGTGGCGGTATACATGTAACGCTGATGAAAACTGCTGCATTTCTAAATTTGCAGCGTCTTTGATTTTTGACGGCAGGCTTTCAGAAACCAAGATCTCCTGCCAAGTACAAATATTTTCTTACCGTTTTGCGCTCACGTGTCTGGTCCAAAATAAATTTTGAAAACTCCATGCTATTGAATCCGCCACTTTGCATGAAATAGGTGAACGAACGCAGGAAAGATGGAGAAAATAATGTTTCATCACAAAAGCAGGATTTCATGACTCGTCAAACTAAGACTGTCAGAAAAGTGATTATACGGCATTTAGTCTCTTGCTTTTCTTCAATAATGCCCGGATTCTATAAGCTGTCGTCGGGAAACAACATCTCCTTGAGAGGATACGTTTCAAAGGGCCCATGGTTTTTATTATTTAAAATCGAAAAATTTCCGTTTTAATTAAACGATATCCAGTATGTAAAAGTTGCTGCTTTTGATGAATAAATGGGAGGGAAAAAATGTAAAGTTTTTTAACAAACTGTCCACGGAGAGGTATCACATTAACATAGACAATTTGCATATCTGTGACGCTCATTTGAGAAGACATAGTTGTGTGCCGCGAGCGAGTCAATGCTTGCCATGGGTCCAGTTTAGAACATTCCTTCTAGCTTTTTGGTGAATTAAGAGATCACGCCGATCAAATCTGCTGGCGAAGCCTGCGGCAACACCTACAAAGATGGGACAAGCCTGCCTTACTTTCCAACTACAAGCGAAATTTAGGCTAAATTGGCGATTGGAAGTCAGGGTGACCAGGGCCAAATGGTCAGGACCGACAGCGAGCTCCAAACTGTTCAGTCTATATTTCAAGCCACGGTGTTTTCTCCCGAATATTTATAACTCGTTTTGGGTCAGATTTGCACGATTGCTGAAGCCGGAGAGGATAGGAAAATGCTAGGAAAAGATAGGAAATGCTTCCAAATTGGCCAAGGGCTATTCCTTTCATTATAAATGTCTAGTGGGTATTACAGTAAGTTTAGTTGGATATGGGATATTGGAGAAAGAGCATTCTCGTAGGTTTCTACAGCGAATGTCTCGATTAGGAGAGATTGAACATTCCCATGCGTTTCTAAAGCTAACGTCTCAGTTGGAGAGATTGAACATTCCCTTTGGTTTCTGCAGCGAATGTCTTGGTTTGGAGAAATTGAACATTCCCATGCGTTTCTACAGCGAATGTATGGATTTCTTAGAGATTGGGGTCATGGTGTCCACGAATGTCATATAGGCAATCACATTCCCTTCTATTTGTTAATTAAGACATAAGCTCTTTGTTCCAAGGTTTGGCAATAACTTATAGGCTCAGATTTGCCACTTCATATTCATAAATATATCAGTTTTGTACTACCTTTCATTTGCCAGGAGAATGAAAGGTTTAAGCATCGGCACCTTAGAATCCGATGCCTTCAGTGGGATCTACAGTCTCAAAACACTGTGCGTTTTCTGTAATCCCTCATTTGTGTTGTCACAGAGAGCACTGCAAGCTGTTTTTCCATGACAAGCTATGTAATTTAATACCAATGTCCAGGGAAAGTGCTCGAGTCGGGAGTTTTGGGTACCAGTTTTGTTGTCAGAGAGAACACCGTAAACTTGATGTATGCCACAACTTGTATGAATTAACAACATCAGGTGCCCTATCAATAAAGTTGCCCTGATCCTTGTAAAATGAAAAAGACTTAAAAACTTTGCAGACTCATATTTCATCATAAATGCAATGTCTTGAGCGACATCTCTGTGGATTTTACTTGCAAGATTATATACGTGGCGTCTTCCTTGACGTCTTTAGGTAGTCAAGACTAATAATTCTTGTTTTACAAAAACTGTTTTTCAAAAAAGCAAACAAACTCTATGGTTTCCGCCCTTCCAACGTTTATTTTTCATATAAACTAAAACATTGCGGTAAATCTGGAAGATGTTTTTTATGCCATTCCTCCATATTTTACAAGAAGTGATCCATTTAATCATTCCATACCTGTGCTAGTTGTCAATTTATAACACCCTGAAAGTGCACCTTTGATGCCTATTAGCATAAAAATTCTGAACCAGATCGGACTATAAACAGTTCTCTTGTTATAAGTCCTTGAAATATGCAGCTTTAAACCGACGTAACGTTACTATGTTGACGTCATCACAATTTCATTTTAATATTTACCTACAACACTTCCCGTCTATCCACTTTCTAAACGTGAACCCATTCGAACCGAAAGTTCTCTGGTTAAAGAGTCGCCATGCACCGTTAACATAAAGCCACGCGTCTTTATTTGATAATGGCGTAACGTCAGTTTTCATCAAGACCTCATCACCGTTTGTCTACCTTTACTCCAAAAGAAAACCCAATCAAACTCAAAGTTTTTAGTTAATAAAAATTTATGTACCTTTTAAGATCACGCCCAAGGACCCCTGATTACATCATCCAAACATTTCTCCCAACTTCCTACTGTAACACATTACTCTTTGAAGAAAAAGAGATGTTCAACAAATATTAAACATCATGCTCAGTCACATAACATAAGTGCCACGAAATTTGATATCGCGTCTTGAATCAAATTGACCTTTTATACCTGAGTGCTAAGAATGGATGTTTGCCTGGGCGCAAACGCTGTTCTCTGACTGCTATCTTCTTAACTTTTAATAATCATGCTATAAATACAGGTTTTTTTTTAAAGGCTTCATTATCCTGTAAAGGATTCTAAAAGTAATTACCTTCCCTCGAATTTTAAATACCGTCATGACCTTTTCAGTGTGTTTCAATTAAGTTATTGGTTTCGCTTTTTGAAGGACCATTGCTACTGTTAGCATCGACTCCATTGAATCAAATGACTCTACGGGACTCTCCAGTCTTCTAAGCCTGTAAGTGTCGTGTGGCTCCAGGTTTTTCTCATATTGAGCAACATCCCAATGTGTAACGTAACCGTCGCAAACGCACTATTTTAATAAGCATCGTCTTTCGTCATAAAACTGGGCTGAGCTGCTTTTATTAGAAGGAAAGATTTTTCATGATTGAAAAAGAAAGAAATTGAAAATAAAGCAATCTGTTTGGACTATCTATTTGGATTTCATTAATTGCAAGATTTTGCGAGATTTCTCCTTAAGCAATCCAAAGGAGGTAATAATCTTATAAAGTTCAGCGAAGACCACAGCTCAATGGATTCCAGGATTACGTAATGATGACATCAGTGACCATGAAACACGCTGTTCAAAGAACCATGTTATTACCCTGCGTCGAAAAAGACACCAGCACAAGAATTTGCTTATCGCCGTTTTGACTAAGATACGCCCCTCCGACAATCTTTAAGAATTCCGTACATCAAGTTTTTGTCTGAGATTTTGCCCGTCCCACGTATATTGTGTGTATCATTTGATTGGACAATTACCTTTATTTTGAAAGCTACTTGATTCTGTTTCAGTTAGTGATATGATTAAGCATCGTTCGGAAGGATTGCCGTACAATTTTCTCTCCTGTTAGTATTAAAGGAGAACAAAAAATTGTTGGCCTAGTTAAAACCATCGAACTAAGGCATTCGATTAGGGGCGGGTGTCAAGTTAACCTATTCAGGACGTCTTGTTTCCTCAGCACACGCAATGTGAGTTATGCTACAGTTCTTCCATCATTTTTTTTAGGTTCAAGACGAATGCTCACAACATCTCCATTGATTCAAATTTCCTCAGTGGACTCTCCTCTCTGGAGGAACTGTAAGTGTTCAGTAATTTATGATCCTTGTTGTTACAGAGAACAATGACAGCTGATTTGAAATAAATTATTTGATTAAACGGCTTTTTGAACATATATTATGAAAGAAACTATATAGGGGGAACTGACTAAATGATAATAAAGATGAACAAAGAAAATGACTTGAGCGGGATTTGAACCTGCGGCCTCTGGAATACCGTACCAGTGCTCTACCAACTGAGCTGTGTTGGTGGCTCTTCCCATTTGTCAATATCTCTGTTCGGGGGCTGCTAGTCTGAAGCCATTAAACCTGAAACTCTATGTAGCCAGGGATCATACTCCAGTAACACGATACAACCTGGGAAGTGGTGAACAGGGATCACTCAAAGAGGATACGGCTTGTTGAACATATATTATGAACTTATATAGGGAAACTGATTAGGTGCTTATAAATGATTGTAAAGCACCCCCTCTCTTTCAACAAATTATTTGAATGAACCCTATTCTCCCTATACCGGATTAAAGGTGGCGTCAGCAATATAAGCTTAAGTGGAAGTAACATTTTGTTGGTTATAAACAACTGTTATTTTTTGGCATTGTACCGTAAATTTGGACATCATTTGCAAGATTTTCGGGTCCCCTTCCTTGGTTGGTTATATTTATTAGGCCTACAATCTGAAATCGTTCGTCGAAAAAGCAGATTTCAATGGTATTTCAACCATAATAGATAATTGATAGATAGCGCAGATATGTATCATAATGAATTCATTAATAAAAAAGCGGAAAGTCACTCCTACGAAGCTCTGCCAAGTAGTCCAATTTCTTTTATTTTCTTCACTGTCAGTAAAAGGTTGACGCTGCAGTTCGATATTGTATCTATGTATTGATCAATCCCTAAATTGTTTAATATGCAAATATATAAGGAGAAAAATTACGTCAGCTCCCTTCTCCACTTAGAACAGCTTAGCCACGGGTGGTACTCCGCCCACTCCGCCCTTTGATTTTTGATTGAATGGCAACTCTTCCTTTACCATCAGTACTGATGATGAATTCTTCAATTTTACCCCCCTGTCAATATGACTTTGCCAAGCCAGTGGACGATTCCTTTGTTGAATGCACTGTCATAAATCAAGCCAGATGTGAAATTGGCAAAAGGTAATTGTTGGCAATATAGAAATAAAGCTGTTTAAAGCCTTTAGGGATTCCTTTTGAAATAAGCTTGCCTCTTCGTTGGCTGGATGCTTTCGGACAAGTGACGTGTGGTCAATAAAAAGAAAAATATTTTGCTTGGGATTCGTGATAAATCGAGAAAATATCTTGTGTGATATAGATATTGTTTAACTTAAGTAGCTTAAGTAGGGTGCTAATTCTGCAAAAGGAGATCGATTACAGGAAATCTCTTTACAAATATACTGAACACAGAACAATGGGCTGAGAACTAAACGTAATTAGAAAACAGATCACCAAAAAGTAGTGCAACCACATTATTCTGACTTGCAACAAAACACCGTGTTTGATTTCAATGTGACTGAGTTCAATTTGACTTTTGCATGATGTTCCCGTTTATTAGGGCCTGACCCAAGTAATCGACCCGCGGACTTGGTTTATTGTTCAAGAATCCCACGGGGGCAGAGCTTAATAAACATGATCGATTAGTTAATCGATGCAAAGGAAACTGAATGCCATAATAAACAATTCAGCAAAGATTGTGCATAATGCTTCATAGATAAGAAAGGTGTGTGTCGCTGGCGCGATAGGGTACGTTTCACAGGAAGCATTGTAATTTCTGAAAGGGGATCCTCAGGATCTTAACTACTTCGTTCTCATGAAGTAAAAGGTAACACAACCACCACTGCGGACAAACACGTGATTTTTCCTTTTTTTTTTGTTAATGGGGCATATGCCTCTAATGAAAAACGAGGTGCCTCCACCCCTACACTAGTCACACCTGTAGAGTGCATGGGTGGCCGTTGCTTAAATGGAAGTTGGAGTTGATGCTGAAATTTTAATCTGTGCACTAGTTTGATCCATTTGGGTTAGCCCACCCCCAAACGTCTCCGGTTTCGGGTCAGGAGCTGTTTCCAAGCATGGTGTGGCGACGCGCCTTCTTTTACCCTCATGTACGCGCGATGTCCATCGCAACTGCTTGCGCACGTAACGCCGGCCGCTAAAATAGACTGACCCCCACACTTTTTACTGTGTAAAAGCTTTTCAGCTTGTACATGTACACAGGACATAAGAGCATCTTGTTTGTCTGGTTTCCAGATGTAAATGAATTATACAGAAACGACGTCATCTGAAAAAAGAGAGCCACCACTAAATGTTTGAGGAATGAGAGAGATTCCCTTACTTTACATATTACTCAAGGGTTCCCAATGAAAACTTGTTAAAGTTACGCAGTAGCCGGATTCCAGTCGATTTAGCAAGTTTGATAGCTTCGGAGATCGTTTCATACCAAGTAACGTCAACGTTCACCGAACGGTTAACAATAAATGTTTACTGGCAAATTGACCGGCGGCTTATTTCTTTCCAAATTTAAATACCAGAATTCCTTTTTTCCTTTCATTTGGCAGGTCCCTGAGAGGCGTCAGCATCGGTAGCATTGAGGCAAATGCTTTCAGTAGGCTCTGCAATCTCCAAACGCTGTAGGTTTTTTTGTACTGTCTAATTCGTGTTGTCATATCTAGAACACTGCAAGCTGAATATCCATAACAAGCTATGCACATTAACACGAATTTCCATTGACTTCGCTCTGATCCCGACGCTCCCTTGGTTAGCAATTTTGTTGTCACGGAAAACAAAACTCACCGCAGTTTTGATGTTTACGGAGGGTAGATATGTATTAAATAGTCATCTTGTCCTAATTCCGAAAGGGTTTCTAACAGATGGGGTGGAATTCATTTGATCCATTCAACAGCGAGTATCTAAGGAGTCGGTTCATTTTTGGCGAATGATGATGTTTTAGAAGCCTGAAAAACACGAACAGATTGATTCTGATTCAAGGTGCAGTTTAAGGCCTATATAATTACACTTTGGATGTGAATGATCCTTTTGCATACCTTCCCTGCATGTCAGCCCATCTGACTGATTGCAGTGTCAGCGTAGTTAGGTTAAAACGTGGGACAACCAGGGGGGGTGGGGAGCCTTTGTAGCAGTAGTGACGTCGATGGGGCGATATTTAGTGAAACGTCTGTTCAAATTGGGTTATAGGAAGAACAAATGGAATGTATTCCTCTCTCTAAGATGCCCGATATTAGGTTGAGTGAACCATCATTTCATCAGCCACATTACAAGAAGGAATCAACTGAAGGACAATATGGAAGTTACAATTCCGTATAGATCACAACCGTGCGCTCACTGTGGCCTGACCGACAACCACCCGCAGAGTAAAAACGCCCAGCCTACGGCAAGACTTTCAACAAACCCTTAAAATAAAACCGCTTTTCCGCTTGCCAAGCTGATCGACCACGCAAACAAAGCAACCAGGCACCCCCCCCAAATCTACGAAAACAAAAAGACGAGCATGAAAACAAGTAAATGTTGTCTGGCGACGAGATTTCAATAGTCGCCGTAATACAGCTAAAACAAACGCAAAAAGCATCCATGTTGGCGGCGCAGTCATTTGTTGACCACGATGATGTACGCATTGACCATAGACCTGAAGGAGAAAATACAATGGACTGCCAACTCCAGCGGGCGCACGTCGATCTTGCGTCAACCGGAAGTGCCGAAATTACCGGCACAGACAACTTCCGTTTTACTGTCGTTCGTATACATGATCGTGCTGCGTCGATAAGGTGTGGATATTTCCTCCTCAAAATGGCATAAAGTTTCAGGTAATGATTGTGTAGTAGCTGACAGCAGCGCCCAAAGACAAAAATAGGCGGGTTGAGTTTCTATTGTATACCGAAGAGGCCAGATCCAGCCCAAAAACAGCGAAAAGACGAAAATGGAGGCAACACCATGTAGGCCTAGTTAAGAATCGTCAAGATCTAAAGATAACATTGTTTTATTGTAGGCATGATAGGTGAGTTCATAAAATGTGACTATCGGAACATTATGGTTTTAATACCAAAGTCTTTTTCTTCTTCAGCTTAGTTGAAATATCATCAGCTTATCACAATTATGCTTATCATGTAGAAGTACTGCCAAAGAGTGGGGTGATAATTTTAACATTATAAAAACTATAAAAAAAAAAATTAATAAGAAAAAATGAGTTGGTTTGCTTGTGGTTTGGTCCAGTATTCTTTTTCACTTCACAGTAATTCTCCTTATATTTCATTGTGTGGTATGTGCAGGTGCCAACTTAGCCTACCCACTGAATTTCTGCCCGCATCATAAGTTAATCACTCTGGTCCTGGTAAGTTCATTGAAATGGTTGTTTGAGTTGGTCGTTGACTTGAGTTTTCCTGTGTTAAATATTTGAAATTTGATTTCTTAAATTGCAATTTTGACAAGTTTCATTTTTTTCTATTTCAAGCATTTTCTTGCGTCTGGCTCCATGTATGGATGTTTAATCCACATTGCAATGCAATGCATGCTTTTCTGTTGATGTTCACATGTATTAAAACCCCTCATGTTAACCCCTCTGTAAATGTTTGTTGAGTAGTAACCAGAATTTTATGCATGCTATAACCATTCAAAAGCAAAAAGTCAGATTTTAACTCTTGTTCAAAAGTAATTCTCGGCCAGATGCCAGATCTTAGGTTCATGTCATCAAATTGGGCCTATCCAACCAAGCAGATCTGAACCCCTTTAGTTTTTATTTATTTTTAAAGGTAGTTATGAAACCATTTTTGCATAGTTTAATATTTTTCTGTAAATTATGAATAAAATGTTACTGTTAATGAACGTCTTGTGAATGACCAATGTACGTTCCTTCACACTAATTGGAATATGGTCTTTTGGTGATCCTTGGATTGTAACAGTTCAGAATGTTGTCACACCTTCAAAACTGGCATTTGAAATGAAAAATAACAATGCAAGAGCAATACATTCTTGAATGTGATAAAAAAACGTTGGGTTTGAACCCCATTCAAGCGGGCTTTTATTCACTCCGACTTTGTTGAATCCCACTCCTTTAGGTTATGCCAGCATCAATTACACCATCCCCTAACTCGGTGGCTCACATGGACATGAACGATGTACGAAGGGGCGCCACAATGTTGAGGACACAACAGGTACTGACAGCAGACTGCAAGGAGTACACTGATTGATCTTTTCAGCACTTGCAACACCCATAAGGAGCATAAAACTTTAGCTGGCCACATGCTTTAATCGTATATGCAGGATATTGTGTGCTTGATCCCAGCTAGCTGGCACACTGTGGATTTTTTCCTCAGGGAAGCAATATTTATTGATAATAAAGTTATGTTGCAGGAAAGAAATCACAAGCTTACTTTATATTGAAATTTCCTCATTCGTTTCATCTTACCTCCTTGAAAACTGAAGTAGTTGATTTTAAAGAATGACGATTTTAGGAGGCGTTCTTTAATCACTAATATTAATGCCAGAGTCCACAGGTCAAGTATCATGGTGACTAGTGCACATTACACATTTCAAATGTGTCACATAATGTTGTACACGAGTACCTGCATAATCTTTAAGAACTCTGCTCTATTCCATATCTTTGGGGATACCACTGCCCTCAGTTACGCCACCTACATAAAAGCCTGTCGTGAATATGGACAAAATCAACTAATAAAGAAAGGCGTCTTACAGGATGTTTTAAGGAAACCTCAGTTTTATTTGACAAAATTGATAGAGACAACTTTGAAACTATTATATAATAAATGAGGTGCTTGAAAAAATATAATGTTTGTATGTGTATATTGTAAATCTGTTTATTTTACATTTTGTAATTCAGAATTTTGGCGGATTTGGTCGTTTACAAACCAATTTGAGTAATGTTTGGAAGTTTTGCTTGCTTCTCTGACCAAGGGAAGCCAGAAACCCGTCATTAATATTCTGCCCGAAAATTTACCAAGCCGATGCATGTTGTCACTTTTTTTGCCTCAAAACAATTCTGACTGTATAAAATCAGCTTATAAAGATCCTATTAGTTTTACATACAGTTATGAAGTATGGCATGTACATGTACGAAGTCATTGGGGAAATTATGCTATGGGCCTTCATGTTTCCCACTCATTTTTCCCAATATAACACGATGTCCCTTAAATTTAAATCTTGTAGAAAAACACAAATTTGCTCATAGCCCTAGCATTGAAAATATTTTTTAAACACTTGAATATGAACGGGGAAACATTTACTATTTTTTCCCCTTGAAAAATACGACAACCCCACCAGATGAGTATTTATAACTCTAAAAATTGCTTTACGAGTCAGAAAAATAGGTTTTGCTGGGTCAAGCCAACCAGACCTGGAAGTGTCGGTGGGGATGAGAGTACTCGATCATGTTTGCCGATTGTCACGATCGTGCATGAGAAAAGAATACATACACAACTTTCCCTGTCTAAACGGGCTCACTAATTGTTATTAATGCTCACGCTAGTATACTGATAAATATAACAATGTCATAACACACTTGTATACTGTCTATCTCGTCCATTTTGCGATTGTTTTTCCACGAAAAAGAAAAGTTCCGAGGCAAAATTACGAGCGCAGCGCCTGTCGCCATTGTTAATCGCACGTGAACAACGCTACAAAGGTCAACCGGAAGTTTCCTGTTTCGACAACTCCAGAGCTTCCGGCTGACGGAACATGTTTACGCGCAATGCTCGGTGCGCCCGCTGGAGTTGGCAGTCCATAGTATTTTCTCCTTCAGGTCTATGCATTGACCCAGAGCGTAGAGCAGACGTTAATATCATAGACGAACACCATCACAAGACACCACAGCACAGACCGAGTAATCCACAAAGACTACAGGCCAGTCAAATCAAGCTACACACCTTTCAGAACGACTTTACCTGTGGAAGGAAATTCCAGACGATAATCAGTAAAAATATATGTGGAACTACAGCAAAGTTTGTTGTCAGCAACAGCAGAATCAACTCGGCCCCACGTTCAATTCAGTTCAATTCAGTATATAACTTTATTATCCCATTAAAGGGAATTACTTTGGCCTTTTTGCACACGTAAAACAAATGTAAATTACAAATACAAACTTTAAGTGTCAATAGTTGATAGCTACATAATAAAAACCTTACTAATAATATACGACAAACTGATCACTATACAACATTAAAAGTTATAAACAGAGAACGACGAAACTCCAACCAGATGACTTCCTTGCCAAAACGAATGACCTTCGGATTTCAGACAAGAGTGTCCCGACAATCACCAGCACGCTACATACAGCACAACACTACACACAGAAATTGACTAGGAAATACTAACATGTACTTCAGAGTAAAAGCTTGACCCAGGATATTAAGAATGACAAACAAATCTTTGTCAAATTCGGCAAGAAACCAGAAGCAATACAATTTGCCCAGAAGCTGTTGCCAATCTTCAGAAATACAGTGGTAGGCCTTATGTATCGAGGGAGGCAACTTTGAGACAGTTATCGAGGCGAGCCAGCGACACGGTATTCCCCACTCGTTACGCAATCAAAGCCGGCATTCAAAAGGACGTCGAGAGATGACCTAGCCTGGACATAGTCAGAACCAGTGTCGATCTACGCGTTCCAAACAAATTCATTTAATGGAAAATGATCACTAAAGGGCTAGTTGTTGAGGATTTCAAGTATACGTTCCACGACTGCACAGTCTTCTCTCATCTTGAGATAAAATAGGTCTAGGCCTATGTCACGAGCACTTACTTGACGCAAAATCAGTAGAAGTAGTAACCTTCAGCCCACCACTGGGAGGGGAAATCTGAAAAATCTTTTGTGTCAAGTCATTTCAAGTCCTCTTTGATGAAACAACCTTCAAAATCTATGGGTGCATTCCAAAATCAGCTAGACAACATTCTATGGGGGGGAGAAACATCGAAAGATTCACGAAACTACAAGCAAGCTTGCAGAGAGCCCCACACCTGGGTATTACCTTCAGCCTTATCTTCTTACACCAATTGTGGTCTTAAACTAATTGGCATCAGACTTCCTTTGGACTTCCACATCGGTGGTCTGTGCCCAAGGCTAGGACTGATCACTTGGCTGTGGCTTGAAAATAATTAAAAGGAAAATAAATAAAAGGAAAATTTCATGAACTGAAACTAGGCCCTTGTCTAATTGCTGGCAGTCAGCTATAATTTAACTGGGCGGACACAGTAGAGGACATTTGGTATCACTTGACAGTTCTTAAAGAATTACTGGACATGTAAATGTACTGTAAAAGTGCAGTGGTACACATGGAAATTGTTATGGCATAATAAACAGTACGTGCGTACGTGTATTTGTAACTCAAGCGAGTTAAACTCATCTGTCTCAAATTATAAGTCTTCAGTTGATGCCAGGCCCTGTTTACTTTTTACAGTGAGATGAAATAAGGCGCAACTTACCTTGTAGACTTGAAGGAAAAGACATGTGGCTTGCTTTTTTTATGGACCAAACTGATTTGCAACTTGACTTGTGACTGGACCAAATGACTTGTGACTTGGATAAGATTGCAACAATTTACAAGTGACTTGACTTGGACTAACACATACTGACTTGCTACCACCTCTGTCACAAACCCCAGATACCTGTCTTAGGGATAAAGCGGCCAAACTCTCTATCTGAAGCAGTAAGTGGGAAAAATGACACAGATGTGGACTTTGAAGTGGTCTATGAACCAGTCTAGACGAAGCAGATCTCCTTGACACTTTTCCAGGCTCCCCCCCCCTGGAGACTGGCACAGGTGGCCCTATGAAGAGGATATAGAAAGTCCTAGGAGCAGACCCTGCAGTTGTCATTGACCAAAATAAAGAAAGGAAAAAAATCCAGAAACTGCGACAAAAAAAAAGTTTGGAAAAACCCCACAAGGGACCTACATTTATCCATTCGTAACCCAAAAGGGGCTCTACAGGCTTTGATTTAGATTTGGCTGTATCGACACACCTTATTGCTACAAGAAAGCGACAAAGGGCCCCTCTTCTGTTCGACAGAACTTTCTGAATTTGCCAACCAAGACGCATTTTCCAACCTTAGATCTACAGTGGATAATGTCAGAGTAAACAGAGAAGCTGAAAATGTCTCGAAGTTGCTGAACAAAGCAGAGGAGATCGCCCGTCTCCAGATGAGTTAGGGAAACACCATCATCCAGGAGATGCTCATCGGATACCATTCACACCCACACCCAGCGATTAACACCACACCGTGCGAAGCGCTAATGAGCAGACCATGTAGAACAAATCTTGGCCGTTAACCTGGAAAATAACCCAAAATATTATGGCATAAACAGCACAGTGAAAGGCAACAAGAGAATACTGAAAACAAGAACAGAAATTAATTCCAACTTCGTTCTTAGAGATGACGTCTCTCTCACACAGACAGATTTTAACGAATGAAGTTGAAAACGAACAGGTATTCTACATCGTATACGTGTACATCAGAACATCACATGAGTGACGTTCTGCTTTTTAGCACACGTGGAAATTTTTCTGTTATACATTAAACACAGTCCATCCCTTTGTAGAGATGACCTACCATGCATTATTTTAAGACGTAATGTTGGTTCTCGTCCTATTCCAGAAGCAGTTAAAGGCCTTTGGCTTGCCCTTCCCTGGCACTCATACGTTGTGGATCTGTCTGCGTTTTTTGCTAATCCAAATGTCATTTAAGTCACAAGGAATTGTTGTTAACATATGCATTTGGTGTCACTGATGACGTCTTTATTAATAATGTTGGAAATGTTATTTACATTCCCTGGTGCATTCGACACCTTTACGCGAGGAAACTTGTTTTGGGAGACCCTGGCATATCAATCGTGAATCTATTTCTTCGAACCAAAAGGGAGCTGAGTGCAATAATACTGGCCCGTATAAATGGGAGGTAACGAAGAGGAATTCATCACTGTTTGTGTTTTGAAAACGGAACGGGAGTTGTGCGCATTTCTAGATTTAATACAGACAAATAAAAAAGGCATACAAATTTAGAAACCCATCCAACAATGCATCCCGTATACAAAAAAGAATAAGTTTAATTGCTGAGGCCCAGCCCTTTCTATACCAAGGTGTGCCATCACAGCGCAACGGAAGTGGCTTTCTCTTTCCATAAATTTTGTTTAAAGGTGCTCATTTCCCCTCTATTTTTCCCAAGAGGATGAGCTTCGTAGTTATCTGCAATATTTCTCTACGGAAAATGGCCTGCAAATTATCAATGTTCTTTCCAACTTTGCATGTAATACTTTTTTCACTAATTTTCAATGATGTTACCCCTTAATTTGACAGGCTCCTGACAAACGTTACCATCGGTAACATTGAGTCCAATGCGTTCAGTGGGCTGTCTCATCTCCGACAAATGTATGTTCTGTGCGATTTGTCATGTATTTTGTCACTTTTTTTCGGAGGTAACACAAGTGTGTGCTTCTTTCCACAACAAGCCAATCGTTTTTTCAGTGCAAAAAGTTTTATCTCGGTTTGGAGTACTTTTGATAAAAACGCATTAAATGGTTTCTGTCCTCACAGTAATTGTGTTTTGCTGAATTACTCTATACAGGAAAATGTAACTTGTGGTAGATAACATATTTAAAATCATTTTTTTCTGTCTGAGCTTTGGTATCTTCATCAAGTTTCAGTGAATGAGGTTTTTTAATGGAACCACGATTAGCATAAACGGCGCGCTATGCATATTCCGGTCAATCATCATAACCTACAGGCTGAGATACGACATTGTATGCCCCATAGACACAACACGATACCTCTTTACTAATAATTTAGGATTTAATCAGCTCGAAGTTATATGGAACTTCCCTCTTGCATCTAAAACTTGTTGTTTAAAAGCGTTTAAAAGCAAATGCCATTGTGTTCAAAGTTCTTGTATTTCCGCAAAGTTTGCGTTTTTTTCTCATAATATTCTCTACACTTGAGCATTTTTCCATTGTAAAAAATAAACGATATTAAGCAAGTATTTAATCTTGATCATTAGGCTTGACTTAGGGGCTTTCCGAATAACGTTCTTCAAGTTGTCTCATCGCAAAGAAATGAACTCTGACGAATTTTGAGATTCAACGTTTTGAAGGTTTTAAATAGCAATTTGCGTTAAGTTAGCCCAGATAACGACGTTTTAACACAAAACTGGAAGGCGAGTTACTTCTGAACACAAAGAGACTGTATTCATGTATCAGGCTACCTTGAATTGAAACTGATGCAGACGTTTTCAGTTCGGGAACAAGATAAGAATAAGAATAAATCAACGCAATAAACGTTCATACAAATTCATGCCTGTTTTGGTTTAGAATAATTTAGAATTTGTGATCAATGATTTCTGAATGTTTAAAGCCTCATAAAAAGGTTAAAAGTAAGATTTTGATTTCAAAATAGCCTGACACCAACGCACTGTAATAGAATACATTGAATACGATAAATCTCAGGGGATAAGATAAAAAAAATGCCTTCTCTGTGGCTTGTAATCAGTATATATCAATGAAATACGCCAGTAATCATTGGTTGAATCTTGAAAACCACACATTTAAATTAAGAAAATGGAGTTATGATGTTTTTGCTCTAACGACGCATCGACATCAACGCTAGTCCCATGGCGATTTGTTTAGTTTCGCATGGCTGCCAATTTTATTATCTGGGACAAATCTATAAGCTCCCATGTCTGCCACGTAGTGGATTTTACTTGATTCATTCTTATATTTTGATTTGTCTGTTGTTTGATTTTGTTCGGTTTATCTGTAAGTTGAGTACGCAATGGCTACAGGCCTTGTTTCGTTGAGCGGACTGGATGCCCTTATATTCCTTATCAACGGTTTTGATATAATGCAACACGGATCAGAGATGTTTGTGCTTTTCTTAACTATTAGTTGGCCGTCCCCCGCAGTGTGATCTTAATTAAAATATACGTTACATCTTTTCACTGATTTCTCGATTGTGTTACACTCTTTTTGTTTGACAGGAACCTGGAAGCCGTGAACATCGGAAACATTAAATCGAATGCGTTCAGTGGGCTCTCCTCGCTTGTTAATTTGTAAGTTTACTGTGATCATTGATTTGTGGTATTATAGAAAACAGTGAAATCCGAACACCAGCTCTCATAGGAATTTCTCGGTGCTAAATGTAGTCACAAAGAATAAGCATGAGGCTCCACGTTCAGAAAGCTGAAAATAGCCTTTTACAAGGTGGAATCCCAAAAAACGGAAGTTCATAAGATCATGTAATTTTGTCATCACTGCAGCATGCATGCAATGTTCTTAATAACATCTGCATTGTTTTGTGTGGGGCATCCCTGAATTGAAGTCAATACCAAAATCGATACGAAATTTTTCGTCGACATAAACGTTACAGTGTTTCGTCCCTCCAACGATTAATTTCTCAAATACACTCGCAAATCCAGTTGATTGAGCATGCATCTTTCCCCTCTCTTTGAAAAGGGGGTGGCCCGTTTAATCAAGGCACCTGTGTTTTGTTTTGCAAAAAACTAGAAAATGTGCCCTGCAAAGTTCACGCACATAAGCCTGTAGTGAAATACATTGAGATATATGCATCCGTATCATGAACCGCTGTTCACTATTTCATCCACTTGTTATGCCAGCTGAGTGTTTCTTCTTCTTGTCAGCCAAACTTGGTCAGTTCCACAGTACAAGACCACGACCATAGACCAAGCCTCGTGTAGTGTTTACACAGAATTTGGTTAAACTTTACCTGCCGGTGACGAACGGTCATTTGGTGAAATGTCTGGAGCGTCTTCCTCATGCTGACTTGACTTGCTAATTATAACAGAATATTAGCGTCAGTTGTTCCAACTCTGAGCGAATTGAACCCGGCAGTGAGGAGTATACAATCATGCGAGTGTCGTGGCTGTATACATGTAACGCTCATGAAAAACTGCTGCATTTCTAAATTTGCTGCGTCCTTGATTTTTGACGGCAGGCTTTCAGAAACCAAGATCTTCTGCCAAGTACAAATATTTTCTTACCGTTTTGCGCTCACGTGTCTGGTCCAAAATTTATTTTGAAAACTCCAGGCTATTGAATCCCTCACTTTGCACGAAATGGGTGAACAAACGCAGGAAAGATGGAGAAAATCATCAGTTTCATCACAAAAGCAGGATATCATGACGCGTCAAACTAAGACTGTCACAAAACTGATTCTACGTCATTTAGTCTCATGCTTTTCTTTAATTATGCCCGGTTCTATAAGCCGTCTTCAGGAAACAACATCTCCTTGAGAGGATACGTTTCAAAGGGCCCATGAAAGTGGTTTTTATTATTTAAAATCGAAAATTTTCCGTTTTAAACAATATCCAGTATGTAAAAGTTGCTGTTTTTGATGAATAAATGGGAGGGAAAAAATGTAAAGTTTTTTAACAAACGGTCCACGGATAGGTATCACATTAATATAGACAATTTGCATATCTGTGACGCTCATTTGAGAAGACATAGTTGTGTGCCGCGAGCGAGTCAATGCTTGTCGTGGGTCCAGTTTAGTTTTAACATTCCTTCTAGCTTTTTGGTGAATGAAGAGATCACGCTGACCAGATCTGCTGGCGCAGCCTGCGGCAACACCTATAAAGATGGGACAAGCCTGCCTTACTTTCCAACTAAAAGCGAAATTTAGGCTAAATTGGCGATTGGAAGTCAGGCTGACCAGGGCCAAATGGTCAGGAACGACAGCGAGCTCCAAACTGTTCAGTCTACATTTCGAGCCATGGTGTTTTCTCCCGAATATTTATAACTCGTTTGGGGTCAGATTTGCACGATTGCTGAAGCCAGGCGCAACGCTCACGATCTTTGGGACATCAAAGAAAGCCCGTGAACAAAGACAGAGAGGATAGGAAAATGTTAGGAAGAGATAGGAAATGCTTCCAAATTGGCCAAGGGCTATTCCTTTCATTATACATGTCTAGTGAGTATTACAGTAAGTTTAGTTGGATATGGGATATTGGAGAATGAGCATTCCCGTAGGTTTCTACAGCTAATGTGTCGGTTTGGAAAAATTGAACATGGATGGGTTTCTGCAGCGCATGTCCCGGTTATAGAGAGATTGAACATTCCCTTTGGTTTCTGCAGCGAATGCGTCGGTTTGGAGAAATTGAACATCCCCACGGGTTTCTACAGCGAATGTGTTGATTTCTTAGAGATTGGGGTCATGGTGTCCACAAATGTCATATAGGCAATCACATTCCCTTCTATTTGTTAATTAAGACATAAGCTCTTTAGTCCAAGGTTTGGCAATAACTTATAGGTTGCAGATTTGCCTCTTCATATGCGGAAATATTGTGGCAAAATAGGGTAACTGTGTAGACTTGTGTTAAGTCTGGGCTATTAATAATTTATGCCCGTGGAAATCATAAGCCGCAACTTACCTTGTAGGCCTACTTGAAGGAAAAGACATGTGGCTTGCTTTTTTGTGGACCAAACTGATTTGCAACTTGACTTGTGACTGGACCAAATGACTTGTAACTTGGTTTAGATTGCAACAATTTACAAGTGACTTGACTTGGACTAACAAATACTGACTTGCTACCACCTCTGTCACAAACCCCAGATACCTGTGTTAGGGATAAAGCGGCCAAACTCTCTATCTGAATCAAGAAGTGGGAAAAATGACACAGATGTGGACTTTGAAGTGGTCTATGAACCAGTCTAGACGAAGCAGATCTCCTTGACACTTTTCCAGGCTCCCCCCGCTGGAGACTGGAACAGGTGGCCCTAGGAAGAGGATATAGAAAGTCCTAGGAGCAGACCCTGCAGTTGTCATTGACCAAAAGAAAGAAAGGAAAAAAATCCAGAAACTGCGACAAAAAAATATGCGCTTAAAATTGGAAAAACCCCACAAGGGACCTACCTTTATCCATTTGTAGCCCGAAAGGAGCTCTACAGGCTTTGATTTAGATTTGGCTGTATCGACACACCTTATTGCTACAAGAAAGCGACAAAGGGCCCCTCTTCTGTTCGACAGAACTTTCTGAATTTGCCAACCAAGACGCATTTTCCAACCTTAGATCTACAGTGGATAATGTCAGAGTTAACAGAGAAGCTGAAAATGTCTCGAAGTCGCTAAACAAAGCAGAGGAGATCGCCCGTCTCCAGATGAGTTAGGGAAACACCATCATCCAGGAGATGCTCATCGGATACCATTCACACCCACACCCAGCGATTAACACCACACCGTGCGAAGCGCTAATGAGCAGACCATGTCGAACAAATCTTGGCCGTTAACCTGGAAAATAACCCAAAATATTATGGCATAAACAGCACAGTGAAAGGCAACAATAGAATACTGAGAACAAGAACAGAAATTAACTCCAACTTCGTTCTTAGAGATGACGTCTCTCTCACACAGACAGATTTTAACGAATGAAGTTGAAAACGAACAGGTATTCTACATCGTATACGTGTACATCAGAACATCACATGAGTGACGTTCTGCTTTTTAGCACACGTGGAAATTTTTCTGTTATACATTAAACACAGTCCATCCCTTTGTAGAGATGACCTACCATGCATTATTTTAAGACGTAATGTTGGTTCTCGTCCTATTCCAGAAGCAATTAAAGGCCTTTGGCTTGCCCTTCCCTGGCACTCATACGTTGTGGATCTGTCTGTGTTTTTTGCTAATCCAAATGTCATTTAAGTCACAAGGAATTGCTGTTAACATATGCATTTGGTGTCACTGATGACGTCTATATTAATAGTGTTGGAAATGTTATTTACATTCCCTGGTGTATTCGACACCTTTACGCGAGGAAACTTGTTTTGGGAGACCCTGGCATATCAATCGTGAATCTATTTCTTCGAACCAAAAGGGAGCTGAGTGCAATAATACTGGCCCGTATAAATGGGAAGTAACGAAGAGGAATTCATCACTGTTTGTGTTTTAAAAACGGAACGGGAGTTGTGCGCATTTCTAGATTTAATACAGACAAATAAAAAAGGCATACAAATTTAGAAACCCATCCAACAATGCATCCCGTATACAAAAAAGAATATGTTTAAATGCTGAGGCCCAGCCCTTTCTATACCAAGGTGTGCCATCACAGCGCAACGGAAGTGGCTTTCTCTTTCCATAAATTTTGTTTAAAGGTGCTCATTTCCCCTCTATTTTTCCCAAGAGGATGAGCTTCGTAGTTATCTGCAATATTTCTCTACGGAAAATGGCCTGCAAATTATCAATGTTCTTTCCAACTTTGCATGTAATACTTTTTTCACTAATTTTCAATGATGTTACCCCTTAATTTGACAGGCTCCTGACAAACATTACCATCGGTAACATTGAGTCCAATGCGTTCAGTGGGCTGTCTCGTCTCCGACAAATGTAAGTTCTGTGCGATTTGTCATGTATTTTGTCACTTTTTTTCGGAGATAACACAAGTGTGTGCTTCTTTCCACAACAAGCCAATCGTTTTTTCAGTGGAAAAAGTTTTATCTCGGTTTGGAGTACTTTTGATAAAAACGCATTAAATGGTTTCTGTCCTTACAGTAATTGTGTTTTGCTGAATTACTCTATACAGGGAAATGTAACTTGTGGTAGATAACATATTTAAAATCATTTTTTTTCTGTCTGAGCTTTGGTATCTTCATCAAGTTTCAGTGAATGAGGTTTTTTAATGGAACCACGATTAGCATAAACGGCGCGCTATGCATATTCCGGTCAATCATCATAACCTACAGGCTGAGATACGACATTGTATGCCCCATAGACACAACACGATGCCTCTTTACTAATAATTTAGGATTTAATCAGCTCGAAGTTATATGGAACTTCCCTCTTGCATCTAAAACTTGTTGTTTAAAAGCGTTTGAAAGCAAATGCCATTGTGTTCAAAGTTCTTGTATTTTCCGCAAAGTTTGCGTTTTTTTCTCATAATATTCTCTACACTTGAGCATTTTTCCATTGTTAAAAATAAACGATATTAAGCAAGTATTTAATCTTGATCATTAGGCTTGACTTAGGGGCTTTCCGAATAACGTTCTTCAAGTTGTCTCATCGCAAAAAAATGAACTCTGACGAATTTTGAGATTCAACGTTTTGAACAAAGAAGGTTTTAAATGGCAATTTGCGTTAAGTTCGCCCAGATAACGACGTTTTAACACAAAACTGAAAGGCGAGTTACTTCTGAACACAAAGAGACTGTATTCATGTATCAGGCTACCTTGAATTGAAACTGATGCAGACGTTTTCAGTTCGGGAACAAGATAAGAATAAGAATAAATCAACGCAATAAACGTTCAAACAAATTCATGCCAGTTTTGGTTTAGAATAATTTAGAATTTGTGATCAATGATTTTTGAATGTTTAAAGCCTCATAAAAAGGTTAAAAGTAAGATTTTGATTTCAAAATAGCCTGACACCAACGCACTGTAATAGAATACATTGAATACGATAAATCTCAGGGGATAAGATAAAAAAATGCCTTCTCTGTGGCTTGTAATCAGTATATATCAATGAAATACGCCAGTAATCATTGGTTGAATCTTGAAAACCACACATTTAAATTAAGAAAATGGAGTTATGATGTTTTTGCTCTAACGACGCATCGACATCAACGCTAGTCCCATGGCGATTTGTTTAGTTTCGCATGGCTGCCAATTTTATTATCTGGGACAAATCTATAAGCTCCCATGTCTGCCACGTAGTGGATTTTACTTGATTCATTCTTATATTTTGATTTGTCTGTTGTTTGATTTTGTTCGGTTTATCTGTAAGTTGAGTACGCAACGGCTACAGGCCTTGTTTCGTTGAGCGGACTGGATGCCCTTATATTCCTTATCAACGGTTTTAATATAATGCAACACGGATCAGAGATGTTTGTGCTTTTCTTAACTATTAGTTGGCTGTCCCCCGCAGTGTGATCTTTAATTAAAATATACGTTACATCTTTTCACTGATTTCTCGATTGTGTTATACTCTTTTTGTTTGACAGGAACCTGGAAGCCGTGAACATCGGAAACATTAAATCGAATGCGTTCAGTGGGCTCTCCTCGCTTGTTAATTTGTAAGTTTACTGTGATCAGTGATTTGTGGTATTATAGAAAACAGTAAAATCCGAACACCAGCTCTCATAGGAATTTCTCGGTGCTAAATGTAGTCACAAAGAATAAGCATGAGGCTCCACGTTCAGAAAGCTGAAAATAGCCTTTTACAAGGTGGAATCCCAAAAAACGGAAGTTCTTAAGATCATGTAATTTTGTCATCACTGCAGCATGCATGCAATGTTGTTAATAACATCTGCATTGTTTTGTGTGGGGCATCTCTGAATTGAAGTCAATACCAAAATTCATACGAAATTTTTCGTCGACATAAACGTTACAGTGTTTCGTCCCTCCAACGATTAATTTCTCAAATACACTCGCAAATCCAGTTGATTGAGCATGCATCTTTCCCCTCTCTTTGAAAAGGGGGTGGCCCGTTTAATCAAGGCACCTGTGTTTTGTTTTGCGAAAAACTAGAAAATATGTCCTGAAAGGTTCACGCACATAAGCCCGTAGTGAAATACATTAAGAAATATGCATCCGTATCATGAACCGCTGTTCACTATTTCATCCACTTGTTATGTCAGCTGAGTGTTTCTTCTTCTTGTCAGCCAAACTTGGTCAGTTCCATAGGCCAAGACCAAGACCAAGACCATAGATCAAGCCTCGTGTAGGGTTTACAAAGAATTCGGTTAAACGTTACCTGCCGGTGACGAACGGTCATTTGATGAAATGTCTGGAGCGGCTTCCTCGTGCTGATTGGACTCGCTAATTATAAGAGAATATTAGCGTCAGTTGTTCGAACTCTGAGCGAATAGAACCCAGCTGTGAGGAGTATACAATCATGCGAGTGTCGTGGCTGTATACATGTAACGCTGATGAAAACTGCTGCATTTCTAAATTTGCTGCTTCTTTGATTTTTGACGGCAGGCTTTCAGAAACCAAGATCTTCTGCCAAGTACAATTTTTTTTCTTACCGTTTTGCGCTAACGCGTCTGGTCCAAAATAACTTTTGAAAACTCCATGCTATTGAATCCGCCACTTTGCATGAAATAGGATGAATAAACGCAGGAAAGATGGAGAAAATAATCAGTTTCATAACAAAAGCAGGATACCATGACGCGTCAAACTAAGACTGTCACAAAAGTGATTCTACGCCATTTAGTTTCTTGCTTTTCTTCAATTATGCCCGGATTCTATAAGCTGTCGTCGGGAAACAAGATCTCCTTGAGAGGATACGTTTCAAAGGGCCCATGAAAAGTGGTTTTTATTATTTAAAATCGAAAAATTTCTGTTTTAAACGATATTCAGTTTGTAAAATGTTGCTGCTTTTGATGAATAAACGGGAGGGAAAAAATGTAAATTTTTTTAACAAACGGTCCAGGGAGTGGTTTCACGTTAACATAGACAACTTGCATATCTGTGACGCTCATTTGAGAAGACATAGTTGTGTGCCGCGAGCGAGTCAATGTTTGCCATGGGTGCAGTTTAGAACATTTTTTCTAGCTTTTTGGTGAGTTAAGAGATCACGCCGACCAGATCTGCTGGCGCAGCCTGGGGCAACACCTATAAAGATGGGACAAGCCTGCCTTACTTTCCAACTAAAAGCGAAATTTAGGCTAAATTGGCGATTGGAAGTCAGGCTGACTAGGGCCAAATGGTCAGGACCGACAGCGAGCTCCAAACTGTTCAGTCTACATTTCGAGCCATGGTGTTTTCTTCCGAATATTTATAACTCGTTTGGGGTCAGATTTGCACGATTGCTGAAGCCATGCGCAACGCTCACGATCTTTGGGACATCAAAGAAAGCTCGTGAACAAAGACGGAGAGGATAGGAAAATGCTAGGAAAAGATAGGAAATGCTTCCAAATTGGCCAAGGGCTATTCCTTTCATTATACATGTCTAGTGGGTATTACAGTAAGTTTAGTTGGATATGGGATATTGGAGAAAGAACATTCTCGTAGATTTGTACAGCGATTGTCTCGATTAGGAGAGATTGAACATTCCCATGCGTTTCTACAGCTAATGTCTCGGTTAGAGAGATTGAACATTCCCTTTGGTTTCTGCAGCGAATGTCTCAGTTTGGAGAAATTAAACATGGATGGGTTTCTGCAGCGCATGTCCCGGTTATAGAGAGATTGAACATTCCCATTATTTTCTGCAGCAAATATCTCGGTTTGAAGAAATTGGACATCCCTTCGGGTTTCTACAGCCAATGTCTCTATGGAGAAATTGAACATCCCGTGCGTTTCTACAGCGAATGAGTTGATTTCTTAGGGATTGGGGTCATGGTGTCCACAAATGTCATATAAGCAATCACATTCCCTTCTATTTGTTAATTAAGACATAAGCTCTTTAGTCCAAGGTTTGGCAATAACCTAGTTTTGCCACTTCATATGCGGAAATATTGTTGCAAAACAGGGTAACTGTGTAGACTTGTGTTAAGTCTGGGCTATTAATAATTCATGCCCTTGGAAATCTTGCATTAAACATGCACGGCAACTAATCAGACGAGCGCGTTATCTTAGTTCCTGGTGCTGGCTGCGCGCGTGGGTTGCCGGGACTTCGTAAGATGATAGGATAGGATGATAGGAGTAAGCCGATAGGAGTTTTGCAGGTTTGGTTGTATCGTCCTATTAGCGAAATCACGACTGACGTACGACCGCTACTGGTGGGGCCCTATCCTGAGTGGGCTTGGTGCGTGTTTGTTCTTAGTTCTTTAATTCCGACCTTGCCAGCAACATTTTTCTCCACTGATAAAGCCTCAGAACTTCGGCTGCTCGGGGCTGTGCTGTTTCTTCAAACTGGTTGGATGAATCCTCGTATTCCCCAGTTGGTCAATGTACTATGGAAGAGGTTGGCGGCTTAGGAACCGACATAGGGAACCTACATGTATATCTCTGGTATAAACAAACAATCCAACCTGAATCAAGGAGGTAATAGAAAATATGTTTTGCTGCCAGAACAGGGGGCAAAGGTCGCTAAGTGGTCAGTCAGTAGCTGTAATTTCCTGGAAAATAGACATCATTACATCATGTCCTCACTTTATCACCAATTCAAGCCGAAATCTATCATTCTGGACCTCTTGCTTTGCCGCAGACTTGGGGCAAAGGGTACCTCGTGTTCTTTGTGGGAATTTTCATGCAAAACACGGGGAAAGCTTTGTTTTGATGGCTTTTAAAGCGAATTGTTATAAATGTTATCAGTTACAGCCCTCAAAAGCACCTGAAAGTGACTTTGCAGAATTCACGTAAAAAAGCGTCAGCGGTATCATTTCCCAATAGATATTCAAATGTTGATGCAGCGCATTGATTGGGCACCAGTGTTTTTCAGTGAAATCAACATCGAATGAACATTATTTGTAGACAGAGGTCGATGTTTACCAAATTTCTATTAGTGGCATAGGTACCACCGGCTATATTACTTGATTGAATGTTAATTAAGTATTTGATCAATTTATAAAATGATTCTTTCTTTCAAATTTTAAATATATCAGTTTTGTACTTCCTTTCATTTGCCAGGAGAAAGAAAGGTTTAAGCATCGGCACCTTAGGATCAAATGCCTTCAGAGGGCTCTACAGTCTCAAAACACTGTACGTTTTCTGTAATCCCTCATTTGCGTTGTCACAGAGAGCACTGCAAGCTGTTTTTCCATGACAAGCTATGTAATTTAACACCAATGTCCAGGGAAAGTGCTCGATTCGGGAGTTTTGGGTACCAGTTTTGTTGACACAGAGAACACTGTAAACTTGATATGGGTACCACAACATGTATGAATTAACAACATCAGGTGCCCTGATCTTTGTAAAATGAAAAAGACTTAAAAACTTTGCGAGTTCACGTCATTTTTCAGCATAAATGCAATGTATTGAGCGACATCTCTCTGGGCGTCTTCCTTGACGTCTTTAGGTAGTCAAAACTAATAATTCTTGTGTTACAATTTTTTGTTTCAAGAAAGCAAACAAACTCTGTGGTTTCCGTCCTTCGAACGTTTATTTTTCATACAAACTAATACATTGCAGTAAATCTGGAAGATGGGTTTTATGTCATTCCTCCATATTTTACAAGAAGTGATCCATTTAATCATGGCATACCTGTGCTAGTTGTCAATTTATAACACCCTGAAATGGCACCATTGAGGTCTATTAGCATAAACATTCTGAACCAGATCGGGCTACAAATAGTTCTTTTGTTATAAGTCCTTGAAATATGCAGCTTTAAACCGACGTAACGTTACTATGTTGACGTCATCACAATTTCATTTTAATATTTACCAACAACACTTCCCGTCTATCCACTTTCTAAACGTGAACCCATTCGAACCGACAGTTCTCTGGTTAAAGAGTCGCCATGCACCCTTAAGATAAAGCCACGCGTCTTTATATGATAATGACGTAACGTCAGTTTTCATCAAGACCTCATCACCGTTTGTCTACCTTCACTCCAAAAGAAAACCCAATCAAACTCAAAGTTTTTAGTCACTAAAAAATTATGTACCTTTTAAGATCACGGCCAAGGACCCCTGATTACATCATCCAAACATTTCTTCCAACTTCCTACTGTAACACATTACTCTTTGACTCCGTGTGCCCCTACTACGTAACTGCAGAAGAAAAAGAGATGTTCAACAAATATTAAACATCATGCTCAGTCACATAAGTATCACATAAGTGCCACAAAATTCGATTTCACGTCTTGAATCAAATTGACCTTTTATACCTGAGTGCTAAGAATGGATGTTTGCCTGGGCGCAAACGCTGTTCTCTGACTGCTATCTTCTTAACTTTTAATAATCATGCTATAAATACAGGTTTTTTGGAAAAGGTTTCATTATCCTGTAAAGGATTCTAAAAGTAATTACCTTCCCTCGAATTTTAAATACCGTCATGACCTTTTCAGTGTGTTTCAATTAAGTTATTGGTTTCGTCTTTTGCAGGACCATTGCTACTGTTAGCATCGACTCCATTGAATCAAATGACTCTACGGGACTCTCCAGTCTTCTAAGCCTGTAAGTGTCGTGTGGCTCCATGTTTTCCTCATATTGAGCAACATCCCAATGTGTAACATAACCATCGCAAACGCACTATTTTAATGAGCATCGTCTTTCGTCATAAAACTGTGCTGAGCTACTGTTATTAAAAGGAAAGATTTTTTCATGATTGAAAAAGAAAGAAATTGAAAATAAAGCAATCTGTTTGGACTATCTATTTGAATTTCATTAATTTGCAAGATTTTGCGAGATTTCTTCTTGAGCAATCCAAAGGAGGTAATAATCTTAAGTTCGGTGAAGACCAGAGCTTAATGGCATTTTGATTAAACCAATTTTAATTTTTTACTGGGAAAAATGTTAAACTTACAATAGATTCCAGGATTACGCTATGATGACATCAGTAACCATGAAACACGTTGTTCAAAGAACCATGTTATTACCCTGCGTCGAAAAAGACACCAGCACAAGAATTTGCTTATCGCCGTTTTGACTAAGACACGCCCCTCCGACAATCCTTAAGAATTCCGTACATCAAGTTTTTGTCTGAGATTTCGCCCGTAATGCGTATACTGTGTGTATCATTTGACTGGACAATTACCTTTATTTCAAAAGCTACTTGATAAGCATCGTTCGGAAGGATTGCCATACAATTTTCTCTCCCGTTAGTATTAAAGGGGAACAAAAATTGGTGGCCTAGTTAAAACCATCAAACTAAGGCATTTGATTATGGGGCTGGTGTTAAACGTATTCAGGACGTCTTGTTTCCTCACCACACACAATGTGATTTATGCTACAGTTCTTCCATCCTTTTTTAGGTTCAAGACGACTGCTCACAACATCTCCATTGATTCAAATTTCTTCAGTGGACTCTCCTCTCTGAAGGAACTGTAAGTGTTCAGTAATTTATGATCCTTGTCGTAACAGAGAACAATGACAGCTGATTTGAAATAGATTATGTGAGTATACGGCTTTTTGAACATATATTATGAAAGAAACTATATAGGGGGAACTGACTAGGTGCTTATAAATGATAATAAAGATGAACAAAGAAAATGAACTTGTGGCCTCTGGAATGCCGTAGCAGTGCTCTACCAACTGAGCTACCCAGCCCTATGTTGGTGGCTCTTCCCATTTGTCAATATCTCTGTTCGGGGGCTGCTAGTCTGATGCCATTAAACCTGAAACTCTATGTAGCCAGGGATCATACTCCAGTAACACGATACAACCTGGGAAGTGGTGAACAGGGATCACTCAAAGAGGATACGGCTTGTTGAACATATATTATGAACTTATATAGGGAAACTGATAAGGTGCTTATAAATAATTATAAAGCACCCCCTCTCTTTCAACAAATTATTTGAATGAACCCTATTCTCCCTATACCGGATTAAAGGTGGCGTCAGCAATATAAGCTTAAGTGGAGGTAACATTTTGTTGGTTATAAACAACTGATACTTTTTGGCATTGTACCGTAAATTTGGACATCATTTGCAAAATTTTCGGGTCCCCTTCCTTGGTTGGTTATATTTATTAGGCTTACAATCTGAAATCGTTTGTCGAAAAAGCAGATTTCAATGATATTTCAATCATTTTAGACAATTGATAGATAGCGCAGATATGCATCATAATGAATTCATTCATAAAAAAGCGGAGAGTGACTCCTACAAAGCTCTGCCAAGTAGTCCAGATGAGAAATTGGCAAGAGGTGATTGTTGGCAATATAGAAATAAAGCTGTTTAAAGCCCTTAGGGATTCCTTTTGAAATAAACTTGCCTCCTCGTTGGCTGGATGCTTTCGGACAAGTGACGTGTGGTCAATAAAAAGCAAAATATTTTGCTTGGGATTCGTGATAAATCGAGAAAATTTAATGTGTGTGATATAGATATTGTTTAACTTAAGTAGCTTAAGTCGGTGCTAATTCTGCAAAAAGAGATCGATTACAGGAAGTCTCTTTACAAATATACTGAACACAGAACAATGGGCTGAGAACTAAACGTAATTAAAAAACAGATCACCAAAAAGTAGTGCAACCACATTATTCTGACCTGCAACAAAACACAGTGTTTGGTTTCAATGTGACTGAGTTCAATTTGACTTTTGCATGGTGTGTCCCGTTTATTAGGGCCTGACCCAAGTAATCGACCCGCTGACTTGGTTTTTTGTTCAAGAATCCCATGGGGGCAGAGTTGATTAAACATGATCGATTAGTTAAACGATGCAAAGGAAACTGAATGCCATAATAAACAGTTCAGCGAAGATTGTGCATAATGCTTCATAGGTAAGAAAGGTGTGTGTCGCTGGCGCGATAGGGTACGTTTCACAGGAAGCATTGTAATTTCTGGAAGGGGATCCTCAGGATCTTAACTACTTCGTTCTCATGAAGTAAAAGGTAACACAACCACCACGGCGGACGAACACGTGATGTTTCCCTTTTTTTCTTAATGGGCATAGGCCTCTAATGAAAAACAAGGTGCCTCCACCCCTACACTAATTACACAAGTAGAGTGCATGGGTGGCCGTTGCTTAAATGGAAGTTGAAGTTCGTGCTGAAATTTCAATCTCTGCACTAGTTTGATCCATTTGGGTTAGCCCACCCCCAAACGTCTCCGGCTTCGGTCAGGAGCGGGTTCCAAGCATGCTGTGGCGACACGACTTTTTTTTACTCTCACTTTTTCCTGAGAAAATGCGCGATGTCCATCGAAACTGCTTGTACTCGTAGCGCTGGCCGCTGAAATAGACCGACCCCACACTTTTTTACTGTGTAAAAGCTTTTCAGCTTGTACATGGTTTCCAAATGTAAATGAATTATACAGAAACGACGTCATCTGAAAAAGAGAGCCACCACTAAATGTTTGGGGAATCAGAGAGATTCTTTTACTTTACTCAAGGGTTCCCCAAAAAAACTTGTTATAATTACGCAATAGCCGGATTCCAGTCGATTTAGCAAGTTTGATAGCTTCGGAGATCGTTTCATACCAAATAACGTCAACGCTCACCGAACGGTTAACAATAAATGTTTACTGGCAAATTGACCAGCAGCTTATTTCTTTCCAACTTTAAATACCAGAATACATTTTTCCTTTCATTTGGCAGTACCCTGAGAGGCGTCAGCATCGGTTGCGTTGAGGCAAATGCTTTCAGTTTGCTCTACAATCTCCAAACACTGTAGGTTTTTTTGTACTGTCTAATTCGTAATGTCATATCTAGAACACTGCAAGCTGAATATCCATAACAAGCTATGCACATTAACACAAATTTCCATTGGCTTCGCTCTGATCCCAACGCTCCCTTGGTTAGCAATTTTGTTGTCACGGAAAACAAAACTCATCGCAGTTTTGATGTTTACGGAGGGTAGATATGTATTAAATAGTCATCTTGTCCTAATTCCGACAGGGTTTCTAACAGATGGGGTGGAATTCATTTGATCTACTCAACAGCGAGTATCTAAGGAGTCGGTTCATTTTTGGCGAGTGATGATGTTTTAGAAGCCTGAAAAACACGAACAGATTGATTCTGACGCAAGGTGCAGTTTAAGGCCTATATAATTACACTTTGGATGTGAATTATCCTTTTGCATGCCTTCCCTGCATGTCAGCCCATCTGACTGATTGCAGTCTCAGAGTAGTTAGGTTAAAATGTGGGACAACCGGGGGGTGCGGAGCCTTTGTGCCAGTAGTGACGTCGATGTGGCGATATTTAGTAAAACGTCTGTTCAAATTGGGTTATAGGAAGAACAAATGGAATGTATTCCTCTCTCTAAGATGCCCTGATAATAGGTTGAGTGCTAACCAGAGTCATCCGAGCTTATCTGTGGGGGAATGTATCTCAATTATCAGAGGCTGAGTATCACAAGGCGCCTGGGTCGCACAAGAAATAGGGATTGGCAGCTTGGTTTTTTCCAGTTACCACACGTTGCGTTGCTGATACACTGACAATGGGGTTTGAAAAAGGGGCTTTGTCATTAGTGCCACTATGCTGGCTCCCACACAGAGCTTTCAACCTGTACAGGCGTGTCATACGCAGTGTGGACCTCCGCACAAAAGAAGTCCACATAATACAGGCTCCAATGGCGTTGTGTGGACTTGCACACGTCCACACAATGCTTTCCCCTCTCTTAATTAAAAACAGTTTCAGAGACATTTTGGGGTCGAGGTTATCTGTGGCAAAATGAAGAGGAACAGTCCAGGAAATCATCATCAGACTCGAAGGAGTTATCCTAGTGGGAGAAAAAGGAGCATTTACCACAACCACACGAGAACAAAGGAATATCCACACTTCGTATGATAATTCGGCTGTATGGCCTGTCCACGATGCCGTTTACACCTAGAGTGCCTTCAGTCTAGATGGTACGAACAGCAATTTGTATCTATTATAATGGATCAACCTCGGTTTCCTGAGTGTACTTGAAAATCCGGCTAATTTGCCTTGTTGCTAAGAGAAAAGAGTAAAATAATCTTTCGCTCAGGATAAATAGTACTATGGAAATTCTATTGGTGCAAACTCGCATGGGAATGGAAACTGTTGTTAGGGGAATATGGAAATGTGAATTGGCCCTGTACAGGTAAGCTGAGGGTATAAAGGAAATGTTGTTACCCATACATTGCCAGCATGCACTTATAAATCAAGGTCTTGTCTACCTCTTCTCGTAGCCGTTAGTGGTAGGTCCAACCCTTGAAAGTGACCTTCAAGTGATTAATTTTATTTTCGACTTTAAAGTATTTTTATTTTCTTTTAACTGATGTTTTTAATCGTGTTTGTTCTGTCCTTCATTTGACAGGTTCCTCCGGGACTTCAACATCAGTAACATTGAGTCAAATGCATTCAATGGGCTCTCCGAACTCGATTGGCTGTGAGTTGTTAAACATTCGATATATATATATTCGATATATATTTCGTCAGAGAGAACACGTCATACTGTCTTCCCTTGACAATATTCCTCACGTGGACACATTCGATCTAGCGAACTGACAGCTTCAATCCTTGCAGTTACTCCCCCCGTCCATCAGCTGCCATAATTCCCCTTTCGGCTTGATACAGATGCCTGCCCTCTTTTGCGCACACCAGAAAGTATCACTCTTTTTTTTTAGCACCGGGCATACATGATCAGGTGTGCCCCAGCCCATTCCAAGAGCATGATACATTCCTCCTTCATTAAAAGAAAAGAGTACTGTCTTGCTAAATCGAAATGCAAACTTTGAAATCAACAATAAACTTCGAAAGAACAGTGTAAAAACACTTTTAACAGCAAAAGGCAAAGCTGGGATGCCATAAAATAACTAAAAACAGCCCCCAGTTGGGGCTACACGGGTACGTGCCGTATAGCGTGCGTGTATGAAGCACAGACATTATTAAGTACGGTAAACATATCCAACTTCATGGAAAGGCTGCAACGTTAGTGCTTAGAATAGTAATAGCAGTCTTTTTTCACTGCACAGGTTGCCGTCCACGTAGGCCTTAATATCACATCGTGATAAAAAGAAGAACCATTGCAGGTGGCTTCGAATGTAACAGTGAATAATAAGCCGGGCGGTTTCGATATTATTTTGAAACAGGACGACGGAGGTACATCGCGAGATCAAATTTTCCCGCAGTCCGTTGTGAAAATCACATTTTGAAGAGGGCCGCGAGCGAAACCACTGAATATGGGCGTTTCACAATAGCGCACCATGAAGAGTTTGCAACTCGCTGGCCAATCACAATGCGCAAAATCTGTGGACCGTTTCCAAACGCACATTGGGTCGACAGATTTCTGGCATTGTGATTGGCCAACGCGTTGCAAACTCTTGGAGGCACGCTCTTGTGAAACGACCCTATTAGATCAGTTCATCTAGTCTAATTTTTTTTCTTTGGGATTCAAATTTAAATTCCTCTTGTCTAGGATTTCCCACCACTACTACCGGTATCTAAAGTCATCATCATCATGACTATGTCATTGAATCCGAAGTGTTTTAATTTACCGATGGGGTTTGGGTGAGGCTGCTGTGGGATGATTTTTTACAGGTAGTGTATTAAAGGGTTAGGGCTAGGCTAGGGTTAGGATTAGGGTTAATGTTATGGCTAATCCAACCGTTGGATGAATCTAACGGGGAGGGTTAGGGTTAGGCTGATGTGGGATGACTTTGACAGGTAGGGTTAGGGCGGCCGTTGGATCTATTTTACTGTTGGGTTAGGGCTACGGTTAGGGTTAGCCCAACCGTTGGATGAATCTAACGGGGAGGGTTAGGGTTAGGCTGATTTGGGATAAATCTAACGGGTGGGGTTAGGCTGATGTGGGATGAGTTTGCCAAGTAGGGTTAGGCCGACCTTCAGATGAATTGAACGGGTAGGGTTAGGGCTAAGGTTCAGGCTAGGAAGACCGTTGGATGAATCTAACGGGTAGGGTTAGGGTTAGGCTGATGTGGGATGACTTTGACAAGTAGGGTTAGGGCTAGGGTTAGGTCGACCTTTGGATCTATTTTACTGTTGGGTTAGGGCTAGGGTTAGGGTTAGGCTGACCTTTGGATCTTTTTAACGGATAGGGTTAGGGTTAGTCCGGCCGTTGGATGAATCTAACGGGTAAGGTAGGTTGATGTGGGTTGAATTTGCCAGGTAGGGTTAGGGTTAGGTTGACCGTGGAATGAATCGGCTAGGGTTAGGATTAGGGTTAGTGTTAAGGCTAGTCCGACCGTTGGATGAATCTAACGGGGAGGGTTAAGGTTAGGCTGATTTGGGATGAATTTGCCAGGTAGGGTGAGGCCGACGCTTGGATCATTTTAACGAATAGGTTTAGGGGTAAGGCAAGGCCGACCATGGGATGAATCTAATGGATGGGTTAGGGCTAGGGTGATTGTGTAGGGACCGTTGACCGTATGAATCGGCTAGGGTTAGGGTTAATGTTAAGGCTAATCCGACCTTTAGATGAATCTGACAGGGATGTTTAGGGTTAGGCTGATTTTGGATAAATCTAAATAATTCTTACGCAAGGTGCAGTTAAAGGCCAATATAATTACACTCTGGCTGTGAATTATCCTTTTGAACGCCTTCCCTGCATTTCAGCCCATCTGACTGATTGCAGTCTCAGAGTAGTTAGGTTTAATTGTGGGACAACCGGGGGTGGGGAGCCTTTATGTCAGTAGTGACGTCGATGTGTCGATATTTAGTGAAACGTCTGTTCAAATTGGGTTATAGGAAGAACAAATGGAATGTATTCCTCTCCCTAAGATGCCCTGATATTAGGTTGAGCGCGAACCAGAGTCAGCCGAACTTATCTGTGGGGGAATGTATCTCAATTATCAGTGGCTGAGTATCACAAGACGCCTGCCTCGCACAAGAAATAGGGATTGGCAGCTTGGTTTTTTTCAGTTACCACACGTTGCGTTGCTGATACACTGACAACGGGGTTTGAAAAAGGGGGCTTTATCATTAGTGCCACTATGCTGGCTCCCACACAGAGCTTTCAACCTGTACAGGCGTGTCATACGCAGTGTGGACCTCCGCACAAAAGAAGTCCACATAATACAGGCTCCAATGGCGTTGTGTGGACTTGCACACGTCCACACAATGCTTTCCCCTCTCTTAATTAAAAACAGTTTCAGAGGCATTTTGGGGTCGAGGTTATCTGTGGCAAAATGAAGAGGAACAGTCCAGGAAATCATCATCAGACTCGAAGGAGTTATCCTAGTGGGAGAAAAAGGAGCATTTACCCTTACCACACGAGAACAGAGGAATATCCACACTTCGTATGATAATTCGGCTGTATAGCCTGTCCACGATGCCGTTTACACCTAGAGTGCCTTCAGTCTAGATGGTACGAACAGCAATTTGTATCTATTATAATGGATCAACCTCGGTTTCCTGAGTGTACTTGAAAATCCGGCTAATTTGCCTTGTTGCTAAGAGAAAAGAGTAAAATAATCTTTCGCTCAGGATAAATAGTACTATGGAAATTCTATTGGTGCAAACTCGCATGGGAATGGAAACTGTTGTTAGGGGAATATGGAAATGTGAATTGGCCCTGTACAGGTAAGCTGAGGGTATAAAGGAAATGTTGTTACCCATACATTGCCAGCATGCACTTATAAATCAAGGTCTTGTCTACCTCTTCTCGTAGCCGTTAGTGGTAGGTCCAACCCTTGAAAGTGACCTTCAAGTGATTAATTTTATTTTCGACTTTAAAGTATTTTTATTTTCTTTTAACTGATGTTTTTAATCGTGTTTGTTCTGTCCTTCATTTGACAGGTTCCTCCGGGACTTCAACATCAGTAACATTGAGTCAAATGCATTCAATGGGCTCTCCGAACTCGATTGGCTGTGAGTTGTTAAACATTCGATATATATATATTCGATATATATTTCGTCAGAGAGAACACGTCATACTGTCTTCCCTTGACAATATTCCTCACGTGGACACATTCGATCTAGCGAACTGACAGCTTCAATCCTTGCAGTTACTCCCCCCGTCCATCAGCTGCCATAATTCCCCTTTCGGCTTGATACAGATGCCTGCCCTCTTTTGCGCACACCAGAAAGTATCACTCGTTTTTTTTTAGCACCGGGCATACATGATCAGGTGTGCCCCAGCCCATTCCAAGAGCATGATACATTCCTCCTTCATTAAAAGAAAAGAGTACTGTCTTGCTAAATCGAAATGCAAACTTTGAAATCAACAATAAACTTCGAAAGAACAGTGTAAAAACACTTTTAACAGCAAAAGGCAAAGCTGGGATGCCATAAAATAACTAAAAACAGCCCCCAGTTGGGGCTACACGGGTACGTGCCGTATAGCGTGCGTGTATGAAGCACAGACATTATAAAGTACGGTAAACATATCCAACTTCATGGAAAGGCTGCAACGTTAGTGCTTAGAATAGTAATAGCAGTCTTTTTTCACTGCACAGGTTGCCGTCCACGTAGGCCTTAATATCACATCGTGATAAAAAGAAGAACCATTGCAGGTGGCTTCGAATGTAACAGTGAATAATAAGCCGGGCGGTTTCGATATTATTTTGAAACAGGACGACGGAGGTACATCGCGAGATCAAATTTTCCCGCAGTCCGTTGTGAAAATCACATTTTGAAGAGGGCCGCGAGCGAAACCACTGAATATGGGCGTTTCACAATAGCGCACCATGAAGAGTTTGCTACGCGCTGGCCAATCACAATGCGCAAAATCTGTGGACCGTTTCCAAACGCACATTGGGTCGACAGATTTCTGGCATTGTGATTGGCCAACGCGTTGCAAACTCTTGGAGGCACGCTCTTGTGAAACGACCCTATTAGATCAGTTCATCTAGTCTAATTTTTTTTCTTTGGGATTCAAATTTAAATTCCTCTTGTCTAGGATTTCCCACCACTACTACCGGTATCTAAAGTCATCATCATCATGACTATGTCATTGAATCCGAAGTGTTTTAATTTACCGATGGGGTTTGGGTGAGGCTGCTGTGGGATGATTTTTTACAGGTAGTGTATTAAAGGGTTAGGGCTAGGCTAGGGTTAGGATTAGGGTTAATGTTATGGCTAATCCAACCGTTGGATGAATCTAACGGGGAGGGTTAGGGTTAGGCTGATGTGGGATGACTTTGACAGGTAGGGTTAGGGCGGCCGTTGGATCTATTTTACTGTTGGGTTAGGGCTACGGTTAGGGTTAGCCCAACCGTTGGATGAATCTAACGGGGAGGGTTAGGGTTAGGCTGATTTGGGATAAATCTAACGGGTGGGGTTAGGCTGATGTGGGATGAGTTTGCCAAGTAGGGTTAGGCCGACCTTCAGATGAATTGAACGGGTAGGGTTAGGGCTAAGGTTCAGGCTAGGAAGACCGTTGGATGAATCTAACGGGTAGGGTTAGGGTTAGGCTGATGTGGGATGACTTTGACAAGTAGGGTTAGGGCTAGGGTTAGGTCGACCTTTGGATCTATTTTACTGTTGGGTTAGGGCTAGGGTTAGGGTTAGGCTGACCTTTGGATCTTTTTAACGGATAGGGTTAGGGTTAGTCCGGCCGTTGGATGAATCTAACGGGTAAGGTAGGTTGATGTGGGTTGAATTTGCCAGGTCGGGTTAGGGTTAGGTTGACCGTGGAATGAATCGGCTAGGGTTAGGATTAGGGTTAGTGTTAAGGCTAGTCCGACCGTTGGATAAATCTAACGGGGAGGGTTAAGGTTAGGCTGATTTGGGATGAATTTGCCAGGTAGGGTGAGGTCGACGTTTGGATCAATAACGAATAGGTTTAGAGGTAAGGCAAGGCCGACCATGGGATGAATCTAATGGATGGGTTAGGGCTAGGGTGATTGTGTAGGGACCGTTGACCGTATGAATCGGCTAGGGTTAGGGTTAATGTTAAGGCTAATCCGACCTTTAGATGAATCTGACAGGGATGTTTAGGGTTAGGCTGATTTTGGATAAATCTAAATAATTCTTACGCAAGGTGCAGTTAAAGGCCAATATAATTACACTCTGGCTGTGAATTATCCTTTTGAACGCCTTCCCTGCATTTCAGCCCATCTGACTGATTGCAGTCTCAGAGTAGTTAGGTTTAATTGTGGGACAACCGGGGGTGGGGAGCCTTTATGTCAGTAGTGACGTCGATGTGTCGATATTTAGTGAAACGTCTGTTCAAATTGGGTTATAGGAAGAACAAATGGAATGTATTCCTCTCCCTAAGATGCCCTGATATTAGGTTGAGCGCGAACCAGAGTCAGCCGAACTTATCTGTGGGGGAATGTATCTCAATTATCAGTGGCTGAGTATCACAAGACGCCTGCCTCGCACAAGAAATAGGGATTGGCAGCTTGGTTTTTTTCAGTTACCACACGTTGCGTTGCTGATACACTGACAACGGGGTTTGAAAAAGGGGGCTTTATCATTAGTGCCACTATGCTGGCTCCCACACAGAGCTTTCAACCTGTACAGGCGTGTCATACGCAGTGTGGACCTCCGCACAAAAGAAGTCCACATAATACAGGCTCCAATGGCGTTGTGTGGACTTGCACACGTCCACACAATGCTTTCCCCTCTCTTAATTAAAAACAGTTTCAGAGGCATTTTGGGGTCGAGGTTATCTGTGGCAAAATGAAGAGGAACAGTCCAGGAAATCATCATCAGACTCGAAGGAGTTATCCTAGTGGGAGAAAAAGGAGCATTTACCCTTACCACACGAGAACAGAGGAATATCCACACTTCGTATGATAATTCGGCTGTATAGCCTGTCCACGATGCCGTTTACACCTAGAGTGCCTTCAGTCTAGATGGTGCGAACAGCAATTTGTATCTATTATAATGGATCAACCTCGGTTTCCTGAGTGTACTTGAAAATCCGGCTAATTTGCCTTGTTGCTAAGAGAAAAAGAGTAAGGTAATCTTTCGCTCAGGATAAATAGTAGGCCTACTATGGAATTTCTATTGCCGGGAACTCGCATGGGAATGGAAACTGTTGTTAGGGGAATATGGAAATGTGAATTGGCCCTGTACAGGTAAGCTGAGGGTATAAAGGAAATGTTGTTACCCATACATTGCCAGCATGCACTTATAAATCAAGGTCTTGTCTACCTCTTCTCGTAGCCGTTAGTGGTAGGTCCAACCCTTGAAAGTGACCTTCAAGTGATTAATTTTATTTTCGACTTTAAAGTATTTTTATTTTCTTTTAACTGATGTTTTTAATCGTGTTTGTTCTGTCCTTCATTTGACAGGTTCCTCCGGGACTTCAACATCAGTAACATTGAGTCAAATGCATTCAATGGGCTCTCCGAACTCGATTGGCTGTGAGTTGTTAAACATTCGATATATATATATTCGATATATATTTCGTCAGAGAGAACACGTCATACTGTCTTCCCTTGACAATATTCCTCACGTGGACACATTCGATCTAGCGAACTGACAGCTTCAATCCTTGCAGTTACTCCCCCCGTCCATCAGCTGCCATAATTCCCCTTTCGGCTTGATACAGATGCCTGCCCTCTTTTGCGCACACCAGAAAGTATCACTCGTTTTTTTTTAGCACCGGGCATACATGATCAGGTGTGCCCCAGCCCATTCCAAGAGCATGATACATTCCTCCTTCATTAAAAGAAAAGAGTACTGTCTTGCTAAATCGAAATGCAAACTTTGAAATCAACAATAAACTTCGAAAGAACAGTGTAAAAACACTTTTAACAGCAAAAGGCAAAGCTGGGATGCCATAAAATAACTAAAAACAGCCCCCAGTTGGGGCTACACGGGTACGTGCCGTATAGCGTGCGTGTATGAAGCACAGACATTATAAAGTACGGTAAACATATCCAACTTCATGGAAAGGCTGCAACGTTAGTGCTTAGAATAGTAATAGCAGTCTTTTTTCACTGCACAGGTTGCCGTCCACGTAGGCCTTAATATCACATCGTGATAAAAAGAAGAACCATTGCAGGTGGCTTCGAATGTAACAGTGAATAATAAGCCGGGCGGTTTCGATATTATTTTGAAACAGGACGACGGAGGTACATCGCGAGATCAAATTTTCCCGCAGTCCGTTGTGAAAATCACATTTTGAAGAGGGCCGCGAGCGAAACCACTGAATATGGGCGTTTCACAATAGCGCACCATGAAGAGTTTGCTACGCGCTGGCCAATCACAATGCGCAAAATCTGTGGACCGTTTCCAAACGCACATTGGGTCGACAGATTTCTGGCATTGTGATTGGCCAACGCGTTGCAAACTCTTGGAGGCACGCTCTTGTGAAACGACCCTATTAGATCAGTTCATCTAGTCTAATTTTTTTTCTTTGGGATTCAAATTTAAATTCCTCTTGTCTAGGATTTCCCACCACTACTACCGGTATCTAAAGTCATCATCATCATGACTATGTCATTGAATCCGAAGTGTTTTAATTTACCGATGGGGTTTGGGTGAGGCTGCTGTGGGATGATTTTTTACAGGTAGTGTATTAAAGGGTTAGGGCTAGGCTAGGGTTAGGATTAGGGTTAATGTTATGGCTAATCCAACCGTTGGATGAATCTAACGGGGAGGGTTAGGGTTAGGCTGATGTGGGATGACTTTGACAGGTAGGGTTAGGGCGGCCGTTGGATCTATTTTACTGTTGGGTTAGGGCTACGGTTAGGGTTAGCCCAACCGTTGGATGAATCTAACGGGGAGGGTTAGGGTTAGGCTGATTTGGGATAAATCTAACGGGTGGGGTTAGGCTGATGTGGGATGAGTTTGCCAAGTAGGGTTAGGCCGACCTTCAGATGAATTGAACGGGTAGGGTTAGGGCTAAGGTTCAGGCTAGGAAGACCGTTGGATGAATCTAACGGGTAGGGTTAGGGTTAGGCTGATGTGGGATGACTTTGACAAGTAGGGTTAGGGCTAGGGTTAGGTCGACCTTTGGATCTATTTTACTGTTGGGTTAGGGCTAGGGTTAGGGTTAGGCTGACCTTTGGATCTTTTTAACGGATAGGGTTAGGGTTAGTCCGGCCGTTGGATGAATCTAACGGGTAAGGTAGGTTGATGTGGGTTGAATTTGCCAGGTAGGGTTAGGGTTAGGTTGACCGTGGAATGAATCGGCTAGGGTTAGGATTAGGGTTAGTGTTAAGGCTAGTCCGACCGTTGGATAAATCTAACGGGGAGGGTTAAGGTTAGGCTGATTTGGGATGAATTTGCCAGGTAGGGTGAGGTCGACGTTTGGATCAATAACGAATAGGTTTAGAGGTAAGGCAAGGCCGACCATGGGATGAATCTAATCTAATGAATCTAGGCATGAGGGTTAGGCCGATCGTCAGATGATTCTAACGGATGGGGTTAGGCTGATGTGGGATGAGTTTGCCAGGTAGGGCTAGGCCGACCTTTGGATGACTTGAACGGGTAGGGTTAGGCTGATTGTGTAGGGATGAGGGTTAGGTCGATCAGAAGATGAATCTAATTAGAGGGGTTAGAGTAGGGTTAGGATTAGGCCCAACGTTATATAAACTGAATAGGTGGGGTTAGGGTTAGGCCGACAGTCCGAGGAATTGAAACAGTCATCCTTCTATTTTCTCCCTTTATGTGACGGAATGTTTCAATACATGTATATTAAACGATTTTCCTCTGTTGACTTAGGCTCAAATACAAGCGCCTCCCGCCAAACAGCGCCTCCCGTGCCAAACTATTGGTGGCGCTTTGTAGCCTCCGTTTCCAACTTCTGTCTAAACCGTACACTACATTGTGTATTTCATGTGTATTCCTGTACCCTTAGACAAAGGTAGGGTCAATACCATCAGATCCCATACCTTCAGTAATCTCTCACATCTCCAGATGCTGTAAGCTTTTTTGATAAACATTTTCAACTAAGTGCTAAAAAACAAACCATAAACCACACGAAATTATTGTAAGGTATTGGTAATTTATCACTTATTTGACCGTTTACAAATTCACGAGTTATGGTCATCGTTTTAATGTGAAAATTAAATGCTTTAGAGTCATACTTTTTTTAAATTAATAATACCCCGACAAGCGAAATGGGATAACTATCCGCATATTTCTGTCTATTGACTTGGGTTTTGTGATATGAAAGGGGAAGAGGTTGGCTTAATACTATCACCCTGTGTGGGACCAACGGTCAGATTGGCGAAGTGTTTCGATGCATATTTTCCCCAGAGTTGACCCAATGGTAAGGTGAACTGGTATGACCCGTATGCGACGGATTTAAGGATTATAAAGTGTATTTCTGTCTATTGACTTGGGTTTTGTGATATGAAAGGGGAAGAGGTTGGCTTAATACTATCACCCTGTGTGGGACCAACGGTCAGATTGGCGAAGTGTTTCGATGCATATTTTCCCCAGAGTTGACCCAATGGTAAGGTGAACTGGTATGACCCGTATGCGACGGATTTAAGGATTATAAAGTGTAAACCCATTTGACAATGCACATTGTCCTAGTTCAAACATGATTTGTGTATTTCTGTTATATTACAGTTTATTCAGAAATGCTTACATTTGCTCCATTGAAACTGATGCATTCCATGGAATGTCTAATCTGCATGCATGTGATGGCCTTGCAGTTTTGTTTTTACGCGTTGTCTTTGTTCTTGATGTGTTCTTTGCTTTATGGAGGCGATACACCAGCTGTAGTAGTATTATAAACCATTAATACTCAACTGTGCAGGTTACATAGCTGTTCTTAACCGTTTCATTGAATTTCGAAAGCGAAATGTTCTTTCACGAGAATATTTTTACAGGTGTTTGAATCGTACAGTTCAACTCGAGGATTAAATAAAAATGAAATCTGACGTGCCAACAGAATGATGCCACGTGAAATTATGAGATTAGATTAAAAACGCACAAATACAACTTCAGGTTATATCACGAAGCCATTACGAAGTTAATGAGCGTGCGGTGCGACGTATTCTACACGCAATATTTCTTAGCCTATGGCAAATGAAACTATCCTTTGATACAATTTCCAGACAATGCTCTGATGTGTAGATTAGGTGGAAATATCAAAATCAAAATTAACAACATGAGGTGCCCTATCAATAAAGTTGCCCTGATCCTTGTAAAATGAAAAAGACTTAAAAATTTTGCGAGTTCACGTCATTTTTCAGCATAAATGCAATGTCTTGAGCGACATCTCTGTGGATTTTACTGGCAAGATTATATACGTGGCGTCTATCTTGACGTCTTTAGGTAGTCAAAACTAATAATTCTTGTGTTACAAAAATTGTTTTTCAAAAAAGCAAACAAACTCTGTGGTTTCCGTCCTTCGAACGTTTATTTTTCATACAAACTAATACATTGTGGTAAATCTGAAAAATAGGTTTTATGTCATTCCTCCATATTTTACAAGATGTGATCCATTTAATCATGGCATACCTGTGCTAGTTGTCAATTTATAACACCCTGAAAGTGCACCGTTGTGCCTATTAGCATAAAAACTATAAATAGTTCTCTCGTTATAAGTCCTTGAAATATGCAGCTTTAAACCGACGTAACGTTACTATGTTGACGTCATCACAATTTCATTTTAATATTTACCTACAACACTTCCCGTCTATCCACTTTCTAAACGTGAACCCATTCGAACTGACAGTTCTCTGGTTAAAGAGTCGCCATGCACCCTTAAGATAAAGCCACGCCTCGTTATATGATAATGACGTAACGTCAGTTTTCATCAAGATCTCATCACCGTTTGTCTACCTTTATTCCAAAAGAAAATCCAATCAAACTCAAAATTTTTAGTCACTAAAAAAGTATGTACCTTTTAAGATCACGCCCAAGGACCCCTGATTACATCATCCAGACATTTCTCCCAACTTCCTACTGTAACACATTACTCTTTGAATCCGTGTGCCCCTATTACGTAACTGCAGAAGAAAAAGAGATGTTCAACAAATATTAAACATCATGCTCAGTCACATAAGTATCACGTCACGTAACTAAGTGCCACAAAATTTGATTTCACGTCTTGAATCAAATTGACCTTTTATACCTGAGTGCTAAGAGTGGATGTTTGCCTGGGCGCAAACGCTGTTCTCTGACTGCTATCTTCTTAATGTTTAATAGTCATGCTATAAATACAGGTTTTTTGGAAAAGGCTTCATTATCCTGTAAAGGATTCTAAAAGTAATTACCTTCCCTCGAATTTTAAATACCGTCATGACCTTTTCAGTGTGTTTCAATTAAGTTATTGGTTCGTCTTTTGCAGGATGATTGATACTGTTAGCATCGACTCCATTGAATCAAATGACTCCATGGGACTCTCCAGTCTTCTAAGCCTGTAAGTATCGTGTGGCTCCAGGCTTTTTTCATATTTTGCAACATCCCAATGTGTAACATAACCATGGCAAACGCGCTATTTTAATAAACTTTGTCTTTCGTCATAAAACTGTGCTGCGTTAACGTTATTAAAAGGAAAGATTTTTTCTTGATTGAAAAAGAAAGAAATTTAAAATAAAGCAATTTGTTTGGACTATCTATTTGGATTTCATTAATTGCAAGCTTTTGCGAGATTTCTTCCTGAGCAATCCAAAGGAGGTAATAATCTTATAAAGTTCGGCAAAGACCACAGCTTAATGGTATTTTGATTAAACCAATTTTAATTTTTAGTTGGAAAAACATTAAACTAACAATAGATTCCAGGATTACGCAATGATGACATCACTGGCCACGAAACACGTTGTTCAAAGAACCATGTTATTACCTGGCGTCGAAAAAGACACCAGCACAAGAACCGGCTTATTGCCGTTTTGACAATCCCTCCGACAATCTTTAAGAATTCCGTACATCAAGTTTTTGTCTGAGAATTCGCCCGTCCCGTGTGTATTGTGTGTATCATTTGACTGGACAATTATCTTTATTTCGAAAGCTACTTGATTCTGTTTCAGTTGGTGATATGATTAAGCATCGTTCGGAAGGATTGCCTTACAATTTTCTCTCCCGTTAGTATTAAAGGGGAGCAAAAATTGTTGGCCAAGTTAAAACCATCAAACTAAGGCATTCGATTAGGGGCTGGTGTCAAGTTAACCCATTCAGGACGTCTTGTTTCCTCAGCACAGACAATGTGAGTTATGCCACAGTTCTTCCATCATTTTTTAGGTTCAAAACGAATGCTCACATCATCTCCATTGAGTCAAATTCCTTCAGTGGACTCTCCTCTCTAGAGCACCTGTAAGTTTTCAGTAATTTATGATCTGTGTCGTTAAAGAGAACAATGACAGTTGATTTGAAATAAATTCAAATTTCAACAAATTATTTCAATGAACCCTATTCTCCCTATACCGGATTAAAGGTGGCGTCAGCAATATAAGCTTAAGTGGAAGTAACATTTTGTTGGTTATAAACAACTGTTACTTTTTAGCATTGTACCGTAAATTTGGACATCATTTGCAAGGTTTTCGGGTCCCCTTCCTTGGTGGGTTATATTTATTAGGCCTACAATCTGAAATCGTTCGTCGAAAAAGCAGATTTCAATGGTATTTCAATCATAATAGATAAATGATAGATAACGCAGATATGCATCATGATGAATTCATTAATAAAAAAGCGGAGAGTGACTCCTACGAAGCTCTGCCAAGTAGTCCAATTTCTGTTATTTTCTTCACTGTCAGTAAAAGGTTGACGCTGCAGTTCGATATTGTATCTATGTACTGATCAATCCCTAAATATGCAAATATATAAGGAGAAAAATTACGTCAGCTCCCTTCTCCACTTAGAACAGCTTCGCCACGGGTGGTACTCCGCCCACCCCGCCCTTTGATTTTTGATTGAATGGCAACTCTTCCTTTACCATCAGTACTGATGATGAATTCTTCAATTTTACCCCCCTGTCAATATGACTTTGCCAAGCAAGTGGACAATTCCTTTGTTGAATGCACTGTCATAAATCAAGCCAGATGAGAAATTGGCAAGAGGTGATTGTTGGCAATACAGAAATAAAGCTGTTTAAACCCTTTAGGGAATCCTTTGAAATAAGCTTGCCACTTAACTCTCGTTGACTGAATGCTTTCGGACAAGTGACGTGTGGTCAATAAAAAACAAAATATTTTGCTTGAGATTTGTGATAAATCGATAAAATAACTTGTGTGATATAGATATTGTTTAACTTAAGCAGCTTAAGTAGGGTGCTAATTCTGCAAAAGGAGATCGATTACAGGAAATCTCTTTACAAATATACTGAACACAGAACAATGGGCTGAGAACTAAACGTAATTAAAAAAACAGATCACCAAAAAGTAGTGCAACCACATTATTCTGACTTGCAACAAAACACTGTGTTTGATTTCAATGTGACTGAGTTCAATTTGACTTTTGCATGATGTGTCCCGTTTATTAGGGTCTGACCCAAGTAATCGACCCGCGGACTTGGTTTCTTGTTCAAGAATCCCACGGGGGCAGAGCTTATTAAACATGATCGATTAGTTAAACGATGCAAAGGAAACTGAATGCCATAATAAACAGTTCAGCGAAGATTGTGCATAATGCGTCATAGGTAAGAAAGATGTGTGTCGCTGGCGCGATAGGGTACGTTTCACAGGAAGCATTGTAATTTCTGGAAGGGGATCCTCAGGATCTTAACTACTTCGTTCTCATGAAGTAAAAGGTAACACAACCACCACGGCGGACTAACAAGTGATTTTCCCCTTTTTTTTCTTAATGGGGCATAGGCCTCTAATGAAAAACGAGGTGCCTCCACCCCTACACGAGTCACACCTGAAGAGTGCATGGGTTGCCGTTGCTTAAATGGAAATTGGAGTTCGTGCTGAAATTTTAATCTCTGCACTAGTTTGATCCACTTGGGCTGGGCCACCCCCAAACGTCTCCGGTTTCGGGTCAGGAGCTGTTTCCAAGCATGGTGTGGCGACGCGCCTTCTTTTACCCTCATACGCGATGTCCAACGCAACTGCTTGCGCACGTAACGCCGGCCGCTAAAATAGACTGACCCCCACACTTTTTACTGTGTAATAGCTTTTCAACTTGTACACAGGACGTAAGAGCATCTTGTTTGACTGGTTTCCAAATGAATTATACAGAAACGACGTCATCTGAAAAAAGAAGAGCCACTAAATGTTTGGGGAATCAGGGAGATTCCTTTACTTATTACTCAAGGGTTCCCCATAAAAACTTGTTAAAATTACGCAATAGCCGGATTCCAGTCGATTTAGCAAGTTTGATAGCTTTGGAGATCGTTTCATACAAAATAATGTCAACGTTCACTGAACAGTTAACAATAAATGTTTACTGGCAAATTGACCAACGACTTATTTCTTTCCAACTTTCAATACCAGAATACATTTTTCCTTTCATTTGGCAGGTACCTGAGAGGCGTCAGCATCGGTAGCATTGAGGCAAATGCTTTCAGTTTGCTCTCCAATCTCCAAACACTGTAGGTTTTTTGTACTGTCTAATTTGTGTTGTCATATCTAGAACACTGCAAGCTGAATATCCATAACAAGCTATGCACATTAACACGAATTTCCATTGGCTTCGCTCTGATCCCAACGCAACCTTGGTTAGCAATTTTGTTGTCACGGAAAACAAAACTCATCGCAGTTTTGATGTTTACGGAGGGTAGATATGTATTAAATAGTCATCTTGTCCTAATTCCGACAGGGTTTCTAACAGATGGGGTGGAATTCATTTGATCCACTCAACAACGAGTATCTGAGGAGTCGGTTCGTTTTTGGCGATTGATGATGTTTTAGAAGCCTGAAAAACACAAACAGATTGATTCTGACGCAAGGTGCACTTTAAGGCCTATATAATTACACTTTGGATGTGAATTATCCTTTTGCATGCCTTCCCTGCATGCCAGCCCATCTGACTGATTGCAGTCTCAGAGTAGTTAGGTTAAAATGTGGGACAACCGGGGGGTGGGGAGCCTTTGTGGCAGTAGTGACGTCGATGTGGCGATATTTAGTGAAACGTCTGTTCAAATTGGGTTCGAAAAGAACAAATGGAATGTATTCCTGTCTTTAAGATGCCCTGGTATTAGGTTGAGTGCGAACCAGAGTCAGCCGAGCTTATCCGTGGGGGAATGTATCTCAATTATCAGTTGCTGAGTATCACAAGGCGCCTGGGTCGCACAAGAAATAGGGATTGGCAGCTTGTTTTTTCCAGTTACCACACGTTGCGTTGCTGATACACTGACAATGGGGTTTGAAAAAGGGGCTTTGTCATTAGTGCCACTATGCTCACACACAGAGCTTTCAACCTGTACAGACTTGTCATACCCAGTGTGGACCTCCGCTCAAAAGAAGTCCACATAATGCAGGCTACAATGGCGTTGTGGGAACTCACACACGTCCACACAATGCTTTCCCCTCTCTTAATTAAAAACAGTTTCAGAGACATTTTCGGGTCGAGGTTATCTGTGGCAAAATGAAGAGGAACAGTCCAGGAAATCACCATCAGACTCGAAGGAGTTATCCTATTGGGGGAAAAGAAGCATTTACCACAACCACACGAGAACAAAGGAATATTCACACTTTGCATGACAATTCGGCTGTATAGCCTGTCCACGATGCCGTTTACACCTAGAGTGCCTTCAGTCTAGATGGTACAAACAGCAATTTTTATCTATTATAATGGCTCAGCCTCGGTTTCCTGAGTGTACTTGAAAATCCGGCTTATTTGCCTTGCTGCTAAGAGAAAAGAGTAAGGTAATCTTTCGCTCAGGATAAATAGTACTATGGGAATTCTATTGGCGGAAACTCGCATGGGAATGGAAACTGTTGTTAGGGGAATATGGAAATGTGAATTGGCTCTGCACAGGTAAGCTGAGGGTATTAAGGAAATCTTTTTACCGATACGTTGTAAGCATGCACTTGTAAACCAAGGTCTTGTCTACCTCTTCTCGTAGCAGTTAGTGGTAGGTTCAACCCATGAAAGTGACCTTCAAGTGATTAATTTTATTTTCGACTTCAAAAAAAAAATTATTTTCTTTTAACTCATGTTTTTAATTTTGTTTTTTCCCTTCATTTGACAGGTACCTCCAGGAGTTTAACATCAGTAACATTGAGTCAAATGCCTTCAATGGGCTCTCCAAACTCGATTTTTTGTGAGTTGTTAAACATTCGATATATTTATTTCGTCAGAGAGAACGAGTCATGCTGTCTTCCCTTGACAATGTTACTCATGTGGACACATTCGATCTAGCGAACTGACAGCTTAGGTAAGAAAGATGTGTGTCGCTGGCGCGATAGGGTACGTTTCACAGGAAGCATTGTAATTTCTGGAAGGGGATCCTCAGGATCTTAACTACTTCGTTCTCATGAAGTAAAAGGTAACACAACCACCACGGCGGACTAACAAGTGATTTTCCCCTTTTTTTTCTTAATGGGGCATAGGCCTCTAATGAAAAACGAGGTGCCTCCACCCCTACACGAGTCACACCTGAAGAGTGCATGGGTTGCCGTTGCTTAAATGGAAATTGGAGTTCGTGCTGAAATTTTAATCTCTGCACTAGTTTGATCCACTTGGGCTGGGCCACCCCCAAACGTCTCCGGTTTCGGGTCAGGAGCTGTTTCCAAGCATGGTGTGGCGACGCGCCTTCTTTTACCCTCATACGCGATGTCCAACGCAACTGCTTGCGCACGTAACGCCGGCCGCTAAAATAGACTGACCCCCACACTTTTTACTGTGTAATAGCTTTTCAACTTGTACACAGGACGTAAGAGCATCTTGTTTGACTGGTTTCCAAATGAATTATACAGAAACGACGTCATCTGAAAAAAGAAGAGCCACTAAATGTTTGGGGAATCAGGGAGATTCCTTTACTTATTACTCAAGGGTTCCCCATAAAAACTTGTTAAAATTACGCAATAGCCGGATTCCAGTCGATTTAGCAAGTTTGATAGCTTTGGAGATCGTTTCATACAAAATAATGTCAACGTTCACTGAACAGTTAACAATAAATGTTTACTGGCAAATTGACCAACGACTTATTTCTTTCCAACTTTCAATACCAGAATACATTTTTCCTTTCATTTGGCAGGTACCTGAGAGGCGTCAGCATCGGTAGCATTGAGGCAAATGCTTTCAGTTTGCTCTCCAATCTCCAAACACTGTAGTTTTTTTGTACTGTCTAATTTGTGTTGTCATATCTAGAACACTGCAAGCTGAATATCCATAACAAGCTATGCACATTAACACGAATTTCCATTGGCTTCGCTCTGATCCCAACGCAACCTTGGTTAGCAATTTTGTTGTCACGGAAAACAAAACTCATCGCAGTTTTGATGTTTACGGAGGGTAGATATGTATTAAATAGTCATCTTGTCCTAATTCCGACAGGGTTTCTAACAGATGGGGTGGAATTCATTTGATCCACTCAACAACGAGTATCTGAGGAGTCGGTTCGTTTTTGGCGATTGATGATGTTTTAGAAGCCTGAAAAACACAAACAGATTGATTCTGACGCAAGGTGCACTTTAAGGTCTATATAATTACACTTTGGATGTGAATTATCCTTTTGCATGCCTTCCCTGCATGCCAGCCCATCTGACTGATTGCAGTCTCAGAGTAGTTAGGTTAAAATGTGGGACAACCGGGGGGTGGGGAGCCTTTGTGGCAGTAGTGACGTCGATGTGGCGATATTTAGTGAAACGTCTGTTCAAATTGGGTTCGAAAAGAACAAATGGAATGTATTCCTGTCTTTAAGATGCCCTGATATTAGGTTGAGTGCGAACCAGAGTCAGCCGAGCTTATCCGCGGGGGAATGTATCTCAATTATCAGTTGCTGAGTATCACAAGGCGCCTGGGTCGCACAAGAAATAGGGATTGGCAGCTTGTTTTTTCCAGTTACCACACGTTGCGTTGCTGATACACTGACAATGGGGTTTGAAAAAGGGGCTTTGTCATTAGTGCCACTATGCTCACACACAGAGCTTTCAACCTGTACAGACGTGTCATACCCAGTGTGGACCTCCGCTCAAAAGAAGTCCACATAATGCAGGCTACAATGGCGTTGTGGGAACTCACACACGTCCACACAATGCTTTCCCCTCTCTTAATTAAAAACAGTTTCAGAGACATTTTCGGGTCGAGGTTATCTGTGGCAAAATGAAGAGGAACAGTCCAGGAAATCACCATCAGACTCGAAGGAGTTATCCTATTGGGGGAAAAGAAGCATTTACCACAACCACACGAGAACAAAGGAATATTCACACTTTGCATGACAATTCGGCTGTATAGCCTGTCCACGATGCCGTTTACACCTAGAGTGCCTTCAGTCTAGATGGTACAAACAGCAATTTTTATCTATTATAATGGCTCAGCCTCGGTTTCCTGAGTGTACTTGAAAATCCGGCTTATTTGCCTTGCTGCTAAGAGAAAAGAGTAAGGTAATCTTTCGCTCAGGATAAATAGTACTATGGGAATTCTATTGGCGGAAACTCGCATGGGAATGGAAACTGTTGTTAGGGGAATATGGAAATGTGAATTGGCTCTGCACAGGTAAGCTGAGGGTATTAAGGAAATCTTTTTACCGATACGTTGTAAGCATGCACTTGTAAACCAAGGTCTTGTCTACCTCTTCTCGTAGCAGTTAGTGGTAGGTTCAACCCATGAAAGTGACCTTCAAGTGATTAATTTTATTTTCGACTTCAAAAAAAAAATTATTTTCTTTTAACTCATGTTTTTAATTTTGTTTTTTCCCTTCATTTGACAGGTACCTCCAGGAGTTTAACATCAGTAACATTGAGTCAAATGCCTTCAATGGGCTCTCCAAACTCGATTTTTTGTGAGTTGTTAAACATTCGATATATTTATTTCGTCAGAGAGAACGAGTCATGCTGTCTTCCCTTGACAATGTTACTCATGTGGACACATTCGATCTAGCGAACTGACAGCTTCAATCCTTGCAGTTGCTCCCCCCGTCCATCAGCTGCCATAACTCCCCTTTCGGCTTGATACAGATGCTTGCCCTCTTTTGCGCACACCAGAAAGTATCACTCGGTTTTTTTTTAGCACCGGGCATACATGATCAGGTGTGCCCCAGCCCATTCCAAGAGCATGATACATTCCTCCTTCATTAAAAGAAAAGAGTACTGTCTTGCTAAATCGATATGCAAATTTTGAAATCAACAATAAACTTCGAAAGAACATTGTAAAAACACTTTTAACAGCAAAAGGCAAAGCTGGGATGCCTTAAAATAACTAAAACCAACACTACACGTGTACGTGCCGCATGGCGTGCGTGTATGAAGCACAGACAATTAAGTACGGTAAACAGATCCAACTTCATTGAAAGGCTGCAACGTTAGTGCTTTGAATAGTAATAGCAGTCGTTTTTCACTGCACAGGTTGCGTCCACGTAGGTCTTAATATCACATCGTGATAAAAAGAAGAACCATTGCATGGTGGCTTCGAATGTAACAGTGAATAATAAGCCGGGCGGTTTCGATATATTTTTGAAACAGGACGACGGAGGTACATCTGTTGTACTATACTGTTGTGAAATCAAATTTTGAAAAGGGCCGCGAATTAAACCACTGAATATGGGCGTTTCACAATAGCGCGCCATCAAGAGTTTGCAACGTGCTGGCCAATCACAATGCGCGAAATCTGTAGACCATTTCTAAACGCACATTGGGTCGACAGATTTCGGGCATTGGGATTGGCCAACGTGTTGCAAACTCTTGGAGGCACGCTCTTGTGAAACGACCCTATTAGATCAGTTTATCTGTTCTAAGTTTTTTTCTTTGGGATTTAAATTTAAATTCCTCTTGTCTAGGATTTCCCACCACTACTACCGGTATCTAAAGTCATCATCATCATCATCATCATGACTATGTCATTGAATCTGAAGTGTTTTAATTAACCGGTAGGGTTAGGGTGAGTCCGCTGTGGGGTGAATTATGACAAGTAGTGTATTAAAGGGTTAGGGCTAGGCTAAGGTTAGGTTGACCGTTTGATGAATCGGCTAGGGTTAGGGTTAATGTTAAGGCTAGTCCGACCGTTGGATGAATCTAACGGGGAGGTTAGGGTTAGGCTGATTTGGGATAAATCTAAATAACTCTTACGCAAAGTGCAGTTTAAGGCCAATATAATTACACTTTGGATGTGAATGATCCTTTTGCATGCCTTCCCTGCATGTCAGCCCATCTGACTGATTGCAGTCTCAGAGTAGTTAGGTTAAAATGTGGGACAACCAGGGGATGGGGAGCCTTTGTGGCAGTAGGGACGTTGATGTGGCGATATTTAGTGAAACGTCTGTTCAAATTGGGTTGTAGGAAGAACAAATGGAATGTATTCCTCTCTTTAAGATGCCCTGATAATAGGTTGAGTGCTAACCAGAGTCAGCCGAGCTTATCTGTGGGGGAATGTATCTCAATTATCAGTGGCTGAGTATCACAAGGCGCCTGGGTCGCACAAGAAATAGGGATTGGCAGCTTGGTTTTTTCCAGTTACCACACGTGACGTTGCTGATACACTGACACTGGGGTTGGAAAAGGGGGGCTTTGTCATTAGTGCCACTATGCTCACACACAGAGCTTTCAACCTGTACAGGCGTGTCATACCCAGTGTGGACCTCCGCACAAAAGAAGTCCACATAATGCAGGCTACAATGGCGTTGTAGGGACTTGCACACGTCCACACAATGCTTTCCCCTCTCTTAATTAAAAACAGTTTCAGAGACATTTTCGGGTCGAGGTTATCTGTGGCAAAATGAAAAGGAACAGTCTAGGAAATCATCATCAGACTCGAAGGAGTTATCCTAGTGGGAGAAAAAGGAGCATTTACCACAACCACACGAGAACAAAGGAATATTCACACTTCACAGGCTGTATAGCCTGTCCACGATGCCGTTTACACCTAGAGTGCCTTCAGTCTAGATGGTACGAACAGCAATTTGTATCTATTATAATGGCTCAACCTCGGTTTCCTGACTGTACTTGAAAATCCGGCTTATTTGCCTTGCTGCTAAGAGAAAAGAGTAAGGTAATCTTTCGCTCAGGATAAATAGTACTATGGAAATTCTATTGGCGCAAACTCGCATGGGAATGAAAACTGTTGTTAGGGGAATATGGAAATGTGAATTGGCCCTGTACAGGTAAGCTGAAGGTATTAAGGAAATGTTGTTACCCATACGTTGTCAGCATGCACTTGTAAACTAAGGTCTTGTCTACCTCTACTTAGTGGTAGGTTCAACCCTTGAAAGTGACCTTCAAGTGATTAATTTTATTTTCGACTTTAAAATATTGTTTTTATTTTCTTTTAACTGATGTTTTAATTGTGTTTGTTCTGTCCTTCATTTGACAGGTTCCTCCGGGACTTCAACATCAGTAACATTGAGTCAAATGCATTCAATGGGCTCTCCGAACTCGATTGGCTGTGAGTTGTTAAACATTCGATATATTTATTTCGTCAGAGAGAACGAGTCATGCTGTCTTCCCTTGACAATGTTACTCACGTGGACACATTCGATCTAGCGAACTGACAGCTTCAATCCTTGCAGTTGCTCCCCCCGTCCATCAGCTGCCATAACTCCCCTTTCGGCTTGATACAGATGCCTGCCCTCTTTTGCGCACACCAGAAAGTATCACTCGGTTTTTTTTAGCACCGGGCATACATGATCAGGTGTGCCCCAGCCCATTCCAAGAGCATGATACATTCCTCCTTCATTAAAAGAAAAGAGTACTGTCTTGCTAAATCGATATGCAAATTTTGAAATCAACAATAAACTTCGAAAGAACATTGTAAAAACACTTTTAACAGCAAAAGGCAAAGCTGGGATGCCATAAAATAACTAAAAACAGCTCCCAGTTGGGGCTACACGTGTACGTGGCGTATAGCGTGCGTGTATGAAGCACAGACAATTAAGTACGGTAAACAGATCCAACTTCACTGAAAGGCTGCAACGTTAGTGCTTTGAATAGTAATCGCAGTCTTTTTTCACTGCACAGGTTGCCGTCCACTTAGGTCTTAATATCACATCGTGATAAAAAGATGAACCATTGCAGGTGGCTTCGAATGTAACACTGAATAATAAGCCGGGCGGTTTCGATAATATTTTGAAACAGGACGACGGAGATATATTGCGAGATCAAATTTTCCCGCAGTCTGTTGTGAAAATCGCATTTTGAAGAGGGCCGCCAACGAAACCACTGAATGTGGGCGTTTCACAATAGCGCGCCATCAATATTTGCAACGCGCTGGCCAATCACAATGCCCGAAATCTGTCGACCATTTCCAAATGCGCATTGGGTCGACAGATTTCGGGCATTGGGATTGGCCAACGCGTTGCAAACTCTTGGAGGCACGCTCTTGTGAAACGACCCTATTAGATCAGTTTATCTGGTCTATTTTTTTTCTTTGGGATTTAAATTTAAATTCCTCTTGTCTAGGATTTCCCACCACTACTACCGGTATCTAAAGTCATCATCATCATCATCATGACTATGTCATTGAATCTGAAGTGTTTTAATTTACCGATAGGGTTAGGGTGAGGCTGCTGTGGGATGAATTTTCACAGGTAGTGTATTAAAGGGTTAGGGCTAGGCTAGGGTTAGGTTGACCGTGGGATGAATCGGCTAGGGTAAGGATTAGGGTTAGTGTTAAGGCTAGTCCGACCGTTGGATAAATCTAACGGGGAGTGTTAAGGTTAGGCTGATTTGGGATGAATTTGCCAGGTAAGGTTAGGCCGACCTTTGGATCTATTTAATAAATAGGTTTAGGGGTAAGGCAAGGCCGACCATGGGATGAATCTAATGGATGGGTTAGGGCTAGGCTGATTGTGTACGGATGAGGGTTAGGCCGATCGTCAGATGATTCTAACGGGTGAGGTTGGGCTGTTGTGGGATGAGTATGCCAGGTAGGGCTAGGCCGACCTTTGGATGACTTGAACGGGTAGGGTTAGGCTGATTGTGTAGGGATGAGGGTTAGGTCGATCAGAAGATGAATCCAACTGGAGGGGTTAGAGTAGGGTTAGGATTAGGCCCGACGTTATACAAACTGAATATGTGGGGTTAGGGGTAGGCCGACAGTCCGAGGAATTTAAACAGTCATCCTTCTATTTTCTCCCTTTATGTAACGGAATGTTTCAAAACATATATATTAAACGATTTTCCTCAGACTGGCCAAGTGTTCACATAGTTGGAGCAAGGCGGTCGTGCTTTTTTTTACCGAAAACGTGAAAAAAGCGCCTCCTGTACTAAACTATTGGTGGCGTTTTAAAGCCTCCGTTTCCAACTTCTGTCTAAACCGTACACTGCATAGTGTATTTCATGTGTTTTCCTGTACCCTTTATTTAAGTGTCATAGACAATGGTAGCGTCAATACCATCAGATCCCATGCCTTCAGTAATCTCTCACATCTCCAGCTGCTGCAAGTTTTTTTGATAAACATTTTCAACTAAGTGCTAAGAAACAAACCATGAACCACACGAAATTATTATTATTACCATTGCGTGTTTAAATAAAGGTATGGGTAATTTATCACTTATTTGGCCGTTTACAAATTCACGAGTTATGGTCATCGTTTTGATGTGAAAATTAAATGCGCTAGAGTCATATTTATTTAAATTAATAATACCCCGCAAGCGAAATGGGATAAGTATCCGTATATTTCTGTCTATTGACCTTGGTTTTGTGATATGAAAGGGGAAGGGTTGACATGCAGAATCACTTTATTTACATCCTTGATACTGTTTGACTTTTATTGATATTGATGCACTTGTTTATGTTTCCAATTGCATTCTTATGACTAATAAAATATTGTGTGTTCTCCCTTGAAAAGTCACAGTTAAGGGTCAGCAGGCCCATTCAGAACCGAGTCTGTCAGAAAGTCAGTTGTTGACTGTTCTCCCTTAAAGTCTTCGTGTGGAAAATGCTTGAAGATCTATAGCTAGTTGTACAGAATATTTATTAAGTTATTATTCATTTGATTTGACAGTTGGGTGGAAGGTCTGACAATTGATCATATTCCACTCAACGCCTTCAGCGGACTTTCCAACCTCCAGTGGCTGTAAGTATGAGGTTGACTCTGTTTTGTGTTAGTTTTGTGCTGTTTAGTGGTAAATATCTAATCTGCCTATTTCATTACACATAATACATCAAAAGACCTCTTGTGGGTCAAAGACCTCTAAACTTGGAGCTGCAGTGGCAAACCGAAGTAGGGGGGTGAAACCTGCCCGCTGATGTTTTTGTGCATCAGCAGCTGTTTTACGGGGGGAAGGGATGAATTTAGGTTCAAGCTCCTACCCTATAGACAAAAATATTGGATGTGGAACTACGTTTGCAGATACAACTTTTGCCTCTGATTGCTTGCTTTAACAGCCGAAAAAAACCCAAAAATGCAGGGAAGGGTTTGGTAAGAGTTGCCAGTGACTTGGAAATTGCGGTGCTCGTAATGGCCATTTCGACAAATGTGACTTGAAATGTTATTTCTGCAATTGCTTAAAAATAATGTTTGATCTATCATGTCAATATATTCCAATATATTCAGTATGCTGTTCAATGTGTCGGGAAAGACCGAGACAATTTCTAACATCGAAAAGGGTGCTTTTGGAGGGATACAGACTTCAAACCTGAAGTGAGTCGTTAAATTTCTTTTCTGTGCGAAATATATCAAATGTAATAATTTTGCTGACCCTGCGTTTAATTTCAGCCTTTTTGATTTATTTCAGACGCGCATGTTTTAGCCGTATGAGATTCACTTGTGGTACACATATAGAGAAATCAATTATTTTCGTGAAATTGACAAGGGTTTTACAGTAAAAATTGACAAGGGTTGTACATTATTTTCCTGGATCAGTGAAACTTAAAAAGAAAAACAGAAGGGAAAAAAAGCTCCAGGTCGATTTGCACCCAAAGAACTGAATATTGCAGATTATTTAATTTGTTTGGCTTTGTTACATTTCTTTTTCAATTCATTTCCATAAAATAGGACGCGCCATTCCCATCCAGGCTGATGTGGGGCCTACGTAAACTTCCACAGTTCGTGGTCATATGGAAGTCTCATACAAATATCAAAGCTTTCTGTTGTGAGAATGTAGACTTCGGATCAGTTAGAAAAGTAAAGTGTAAAAGCAAACAGTGTGTGACATCCCTTTGAAAGGCCTTGGAAACAGCAGTTTCAAGGTGAATGAGGTAATTATTCCTGTACCACGGTGGACGTCGCTTATGTTCTTGCGATCCGGAACATATTGTAATATGTGGTATACAAAGTGACCATTTCCCAACCGATAAAATCGCGATCTGTTACCATGGAAAACAACAGGTCATAACTGCTTCAATCTACTCAGGTAACATCAATGTGACATAAAGTATGCCCAGAAATGGATTTGAATGACACAGTATGTCATGGAATATCTGGGTTATGCTCATCAATGGATTTGCTCTTTGAATTAGAAGATGGGATAAAATTTTTGAATTCGTTAGAGAGTTGCCATGAGAGTTGTCTAAACTGTTTTAACCCTAAAGGATCTTAGGGGAGGAATCCGCCATCCAGGACGATACCTTTACCAATATTGTCGAAGTGCTTGGCTATTTTGACACCAGTTTTGTGAAAATCACATGAATGTGGCGCAGTACCCGTTTTCCGAGACAGGTCATTTAAAAGGTTATGTGGTGCTCACTGCACGCGCTGTGGCACGCATCCTTGAATGTTTAAGGAATCGTAACAACAAAACCATTTATTTCTGCTCGAGTTCAAACTTCAGATTTACAATGAGGTGAGCATCTGTAGGTATATGCCAAGATTCAAAAAGGTACCTCAACTGGATGGGAATGATCCCCCACCCAGCTATGAAAGGGGGCCAACATAACTGGTAACCTGGCTCTTTTAGTGTTAAAATAATTAAACATTGATACAAACTGCTTTCTGTGTCGCGCAAGACAAATTGTTGCTTCTTTGGGAGTGACTGCTAATTTGATTAATATCAACCGAAGCAGTAGTGTTTTCCTCAGACGATGTTGGTGCTTTTATATTATTTTGTTTGTACTTTTGTATTTTTCTTATTAAAAACCTAAGACAACTTATGTTTAGAATTCTTCAAAGTGCATTAAGATGTGTCTATTTGATTAACATTGCAGGTGGACGATGGTTGATGATTACCGCCTGTGCTGTGCCGTTTCTGAGCTACCGAATTTTTCCATCGAGGACGACTGCCTGACAACAAAGGTTAAACTAGCTTTGAACCTGTGCGACAGCCTTACGCCAAACGTCATATTGCGAGTGGCATTATGGGTATTAGGAATAAGCGCCCTCATCGGTAATTTTTCTGTGCTGATTTGGAGGCTTAAGCGGAAAGGGAAAGAAGGGACAAAAAAGACATTGTCACTTATGGTTTGCAATCTAGCCGCAGCAAACTTTCTGATGGGTGTGTACATGTTAATCATAGCAGGGGCAGATCTAATATATGGCGACCAGTACTATCTCTATGCCCCAGACTGGCGCGTCAGCATACCGTGCAAAGTCGCTGGAGTTTTGTTAGTTCTGTCTAGTGAGGCTTCGGTGTTTTTTGTTACACTTATCAGCATTGACTGTTTTCTTGGCATTGTCTTTCCGTTTAAAAAAATCGGTTTCAAGGACAAAACAACTAAAATCCTTGTTGTTGTCTCATGGTGTTCGGCGCTTTGTTTGAGTTTAGTGTTAACACTTTCTGTTGGGACTGATTCGGACGTATATGAATTTTTGGATGTATGTATCGGCCTTCCTCGCAGCACCAAGACATCATACGTCCAATTTGAGCCCCCACCTGTTTTGGGGATGAAGCTTTACGGGTTTGAAAACATTCCTAAAGCTTCAGGGGAGAACCCATCTTGGATCTTGTCAATCGTTTTCTTTCTTGGCGTAAATCTGGTTGCTTTGCTGATTTTGCTATTTTGCTACGTAGCCATTTTCATCAGTGTTAAGCGGACAGCAAAACCTGTCCGAGTAAATGCACACAGGGAGCGTGAAATCAAAATGGCAATCAAGATGGCGTTGATCATTTTAACCAATTTCAGCTGTTGGATGCCAATAATAATCATGGGGATTCTGTCTCAGACAGGGAGGGTCAAACTATCACCTAGCATTTACGCGTGGACCGTGGTTTTGATTATGCCAATCACCTCGTCCCTCAATCCTTACCTGTATACGTTTTTCACCGTGTGTTGCGCAACTAAATCCTAAGCAAACAACTTGCAAGTGTAAGCAAAACACGCAGAAAACAAAACCAAACAAACACGTGTACAAAGCAGAAGTTCAGACTCACAGAATATACAGATTTCTATCATGTCAAAGTGAGGCGGAATCAATGGTTTGGAAAATGGTCATTTTTAACCTACACAAATGATCGTGCAATTTGACCCTACCGAGATCATGAGTTACACAGAAAGCTTGGTAACCTTTTGTCTTAATATTGAATTTTTTTTTAAATCTTTGTTGTAAAATTTTAAATGTCTGTTTTGTAAAATACATCTCTCGATTAAGCGGTAATTGAATATATTTATTTTAATCTAAGCCATACTGGGAGTTTAAGTGTGTCTTAAACCAACTTAAACTTCAGGCACTGTAAGATAATAACGTATTGAGTGGTATATTTGTCATTAGTTCAGACATTACAGCATACATGCACTTGAATGGTACTTGGAGTGAGTTAAAACAAATAACTTAAGGGATGGCCTACTGCAGGCGGTGCACATTACTTGACATATCCTTGCCTAACTGTACATGCGATGACACAAGGTTTGGTTATTTGTGGCTATTTAGAAATAAGTTTATGGTGTCTTCTCCACTTATAAACATTACTCACAATTCAGGATCAGTGCTAACATGACCCAGATATGGCATTCTTTATTTTCACCTAATTACAAGCAGTAAGGGTACAACAGGAAGGAAAATGGTTGTGGATTGGGCCCCATAGAAGCAGTGCTTGTCGAGTAGGGATCCCATGAGGAATAAGCAGGGCTTATTTCCATTAGTGATTAATCAGAAAAGGTTTTTAAAGTTAGTAATAAAGCAATCAAGTTTGCATCGGGGGGTTTATATACAATCCCAGTTGTAAGGTTCTTATGATTTTGGGGTGTGACAATATCAATAAAAATGCATTCAAAAGATTTGTCTGATAAAGCGTTGAGGTCAGGTCTGGATACATATTGGAGATTTGTGGATAAATATGAGGCAACCCCTCCACCGCTCTGCCAACTCTGTTTTTAGTCAGATGAGTATATCCAGGTATGTTTAAACTATTTATATAGGAATTTCCATTCAGCCAGTTCTCACAAAATCCGATGACAGATAAATCATAATTAAGTGAACATAAAAGATTTTAGAGGTGGTCTGTTTTTTGGGTAACTACGTATATTTCAAGAAAGAAGTGAAAAATTAGCTTCAGGGAATTGATTTTTAAAAAGTGCACAAATTTATCGAATGAATAGTAACTAGAATGATTAACAAATTTGATAAGGATTATCATGATCACCGACAAGGGGTAGTTCAAGAGAGTTAAGCTCGTGAGTAATTACATTTACTACGTTAGTAAATGGTGAATGTGTTAGCCCAAGACTGAATCGCAGCCGCAAATTCCTCAGAATCCAAGGAATTAAAAGGAAAAATATTATAAGACAGATAGGGCAAAACCAATTATCATCACTCTATGTTCAGTTATAATAGTCATTTAAGGAGGGTCCACAATTTACAGGAATCACAGAAAATCCCTGTTTGGTTTGTTCTCAACGGGTTACAACATGCACTACATGGATACTTAACAGGCATTTATTACAACAATTTATACACACACCAATAACAAATACCATATAACAGGATGTGAATAACCATAACAGGGAAGGTCTAAGTACTCAATGAAAGGAAAACACTTTACACGTGTGCTAGGGGTGTCAATTAAGGAAATTCTAAGAAAGAAAGAACTTATCAAAGCCCTATCAGATGAAAAAAGGTACAAATATCATCACAACTTTACTTTGACATGATTAATCCAAGCTATGATTTATATATATCTGTTGGGCTATTCATGGGGGGGGGTTTCACTCCATTAATGTACAGGCTGCTTTGCTTGAAAACGGCTCCCTTTCCCTCTTCGTGGGCCCTTTTCATGATGTCACGGAGAAATCTGTTGGTTCTGAAATTTTCCGACGGGGGATCTCACATGACAAAGATTCTTGGGTTCGTAAGGGTTGCCTTGACAGTTTGCCCAGTTTTGCCCAGACAGTTTTTAGTTGTGGACACTAGACAAATCTAGCAAAGATATATCTCGGTTTGTCGGTGGAGGAATCAGGCTTACGACCAGTTCTGTGAGCGTTTTCAATTTTGGCGTCGGGCATTCTGAGTTTTTCAGCAAGAATCTTGTTCATCTCATTATAGGGATTAAGCAGGATCCTCGGATCTGATTTCAGGGATACCACCAAATCGGAGATTATAACTGCGGGAATGCCGTTCCAGCCTAAGGGTTGCTTCCTTTAAGTTTGTGACATTTATCGTCGTCGTTTGCAATTCGACAGTCATGTTGGAGATCTTGTCTATCAAGGATTCATTCTTCGCCTGTAGTTCTTCCATAGATTTGGAAGAGAAGACCAGAGATTCCTCCATTTCCCTCGGTTTGTTCTCAATACCAGTTTTTTGCTCAAGAGTGTTTCTTGGTTGAGGATTGCTTTGTCAAGCTCGGAAGTTGGATCGTTTGCCAGCCCTCTGATTTCTCGTCGTAGCGCTGCAATGGCGTTAGACTCGCACCGCACAGCGTCTGGTGATTGGTCGGACGGATCACGTGATGTTAGTGGCGCGGTTCCTGGATCCTCTGGATCATATGGACCTGCAGCCGAATGTTTCACAAATATATTCACAAATTTACAAATATATAGCTGCTTACAGTATTGGAAGAACAGAACGTGAGACACCCCATTCAGTTTATCGATCAGAGGACTGGCAGAGGCTTGTTTTCAGGTGATTTTAGATGGCTTTGTGGGTCAACGATTGTAGGTCAAATCGCCAACTTCCGCTTAAGGGGCGACTGAATCATCTGAACGCAAGTTAATTGAATAATTTTCAAGGTGAACTCTTCAATATCCCGCCTTCTGAAGGACACATAGAAATGTTAATGTCCAAAGCAGCGGACTCTCCTCTGAGGGGGCGACTGGGTCAGGAGGCGAGTTTGCCAGGGGGCGAGTTTGCAAGGGGGAGACTCAGTTCGGGGGAGTTGGCAAAGGGGCGAGATGGTAAGGGGGCGATTTGACCTGATTCCCATCTGACAGGCATGTTTTACAGAGTGCATCACAAGCACTCTCACTGAGAAATGTCTTTAGTCTGTCCTTCTCCATTCTCTAATTCAAGTCTGCAACTATTTGAGCGTTGCGTTGTCCTGTTCTGATACTGACTACAGGAAAGTCACCTGACCTAACTTTAAATTATCAGCTTTGGCCCATGAGTTAACATAGCAATCTAAGGTCCAGGGGTTAGGGGCCGTTTTGGCGGAACTATACAACCGATTGTTAATTGGTTGGGTGACCTGGTCGACTGACACAATGAGCATGTCTGGGCACATGGAATACCGGCAAGTTCAACTGAACTCATACTTTATACTTATACTTTTAATATACTTTATACTTAGCTTATATAACCAATATATTTGAACAATTGAAATTTATTTTATATTATACAAAAATAACACAAAAGACAATTACAAAAGAACACTTGAATAACCGGCACTCCACACATCGCAGAGTGCCGCGTATAGTTCGCACTCCGCAACCTATAACATGTATCCGCAACTGGGCACTCCTCACTCGGGCGACTGCACACAAGATATATCCGCCAATTGCGGGTGCTAACTAAATCAAAATAAAGGGTAACTCTTGGCGTTTGCTTACACTCTGGCTGTCCAGTATTTCACCATCTTCCTAGACGGTGATCTTCGGGCAGACCTCGGCAACTCTGCTCACAACCCTACCCATACGTCAGTGATGTTCTATTCACGATCCTCTCATACCGATACCAAGAAAAGTACACGTGACTAATAAGTCAACTACTGCGGATACGTTACGGTTACTTAAAGGGTAGCTGCAATCAGTGTTTTTGATTAACAAACATCTAAAATTCACCTTTATTCCTCAATAAACCTTATTTTCAAGGGTATTTTAATGCCTTTTGGTTTTTTATGGTAATGAGTATTTCCACATTCACGAGCATACTGTGATGACATCTCAGGAAGAAGCCTCCGTGTAACATTTGTTTGTACACAAAATGCAGTTATGCGTTTTAGTAGATTTTCCTGGACTACGTTTCTCTTCTTTGTGTATCCACAAATTGTTGTTTATGTACTTAGCAATATAAAGAAACTATCGATTCCACTCTCAGAAATGTTTTCAGCTCGTAAATTCACGGTTCGCAATTTGAACAGCAAAACCGATGCACTGAGCCCTGTCTTCCCTCGATGGCTTCACTGCAATAACGCCCTCAAGAAAACTCGGATAATTATGATTGTTTAAAAGTATGTTTAACGTAATAAGAGTAAGTTTTTTCATACATTAAAGAAACGCACAAAGATGCAGAAAATTGGGTCAGAAAACATTCATTTCAGCTACACTTCAAGTAACTGCTACTGGATACAGTACCTGAGATTGCTCGCAGCGGTGGCGCACACGTCAGGAGCGCACACACACAGCGCTGTTCACGCACCAGACCAGGCTACACTAGCCAGACACCGACTACACCACGCGCAGCATGACATAGTCTAGACAAAACATAAAGTTGCACCAGTCCCGCCCCGCTTTACGCATGCACGATCACATGGAGAACTACGCAACTAAATGTGTAAATGCCGCTTGGTTACCAGCACACTTGTCCCGCATTCTTTGCGCCTATACATAAGTTAGATTATGTAATTTTTAACTGCAACCCTAACTTGTGTAAGCCATTCTGTTAAATACTCATTGTATTATCTGAAAAGAGGGGGCCAGTCCAAAGAAAACAAGGAAAGCCAGCCGTGTAGATGGACATGATTTCACTGAGACATTCATTTTAGGTCTGTGTATAGCTTCCTATGCTTGAAACATCATGTTTCTCTGTTCTTTCTTGGAAGTACGTTATGGTTCTCCCTTTTCAGACGGATGGTTTGGCGGGGCACACTGAGCACATGCATTGCACATGCGTAGCACATGCATTGCACATGCGTAGCACATGCATTGTCATTACGTATTATCACTCACAGTTCTGCAGTTTATGCCAAACATCTAGTTTTCAGTCTTTCTGCACTTGTAGGAGGTAAACGAAAAAGCATTACCTGAAGAAAAAGGGAACAGTGGCCTCTAAGGGTTGGATGGAATTGTTACCAGTGAGGGTGCTGATGTTAATTGTTAATTTCAAGATGAGATTTGTCCTTTTACGACCTTTTCTGGTCGATGGATGCACGTGAGCTTATGAGCTTGAGTCCAAAGGAGTCGAATTTATGAGTGCTCGTAGTATAAATTCAAACGTTGACAAGAATTAGAAGGCATTGCTATAATACTTTCCACATCCAACATACGAGCACTAGGCCGCTCAGAAGTTTATAACCCGTGCGTGAGTCTGAACAACGACTCCCCAGATTTGTCTGTATGTACTTACAATTGTATAATCTTTGGATTAAATTATATTAGAAACCAATTTAATTGTTAACTGATGTTAATTCCTGTATTGTAGTGGCGTAGATTTGTGCAAGAAATTGGGAGGGATTGGAGATGGAGAAAATCTGGGGGGGAAGTGACATTAAAGTATGAAAAAAGGGAGGGGTCGACACATAAAGAGGTTGATATGTTCATGATATTAATGTACATCTATAATATGTATCCTAAATGGCATATTTGTGACTTTTGAAATTGTTTACATTGTTTGCTTGATAAAGAATGCATTTTAGTCGTTGGAAGTCTGAAAAATTCTTTACAATCTACTTATTTTTTGCTCACCACAAACTCGGGGTGTGATTCAGTAGCTCATCCCCCACCTTAACAAGTGTGTGGGGGGATGTATCCCCCCCCCGGATGGACACACAATGTTGTGTGGGTTCAAGTTTGTAATGGCAACAGTAGTGCTGATATTAAAATACGAGTGACGCATGATGGTATATTCCGCTGCAGAGTTTTCTGAAGAAAACAAGAAGGAAAAACAATACGTACAAAAACAACGTAAGAATTTGAATTAATTGATTAAGTCCAGTGTGTTATTGTGAAACTGGACGTATGTTGTGAAGAAAAGTGATTTTTTTTTTTAATTCATGCAGTTTGTTGCCGGCTTCACTAAGAAGTATTATAAAAAAAGGTGTGCATAATAAGCATTATAATTATAAGTAATCAATTTCCTCGGAATTAAATATAGACTCTTGAACCTTGCCGAGTATAGGCCGCATCAAAGTAGAAATAGATAACATTATTGTGGCTCTTAGTTGTGTTTTCAATTTGTCGGATATTTATACTGAATTGCATTAATCTGAAACAAGAAGGCTTCTAACCTTTTGAATTGAAAGCAATATCAAGGACGCAGACACCTTTTTGGCTCAGACATAAACCGACTGACATCAGTGCAAGACCGCCTTTTCAGGAAATTTGCATACGGACAAGCAGCAAGCTCATCCCCAGAGTTTACCTCTTATAATGCACAGCTCGACAAGGGAAAAAAGATTGGACACACAGACTTTACAGCAAGCGTACAATTTGGTGCACAGTTCTTCAAGTGTCTCGTAACAAGACGCAGTTTAATTTTGCATTACTATGTCATATATAGCTAAACTGCTCAGAAAGTGAAATTATGATAAATTCAAATGTTAAAGTTCAGTTACCATTTGAAAAGCTACAAATGAATTTTATTTGATGTAAATATTCCAGTTTATCTGTCAGTTAAAATTATTTGGACACAGGAGTCAGTAATTTTAAGACTATGGCAAGCCTTCCTGAACAAAACTCAATAATTTTAAAGGCAAACTGTTACTACTTCCACTGCATGGTTGACTGAATAATGGTCAAACGGCCAAGCCTGTATAATAGCAAGGTTGCTGATTTCGCCACCTGTTGTCAAGTCTGGTTAGTTTCTACAGTAGGCCTAAATGGCAAATAAGAGACCTGGCGGCTATACGGTTACGGAGTTAAACGTTGAAGTTACTATTCTACTCCTGGGTAACCCTCATCCAGGAAGGCTTAACGCCGACTCAAAACTTGTCAATTCCTAAATTGAATCATATAAAACAGCAGATTTGCAATACTTAAATCCAAATGTCTTGTTTTACCCCAAGCTGCACTGAGCAAAAATCCGTGGATCATTACTCCAAGGTACTGCTCTGGATAATGCAAAGGGCTTGGTTGGATGAACAGAAGTTTCTCACTATAAGAGTAGAATTCTCTGGAGTCAGCTCACGCCCCATTTTCCATGTTTTGAGCCTAGTCTGTACGTGGGATTTCTGAAGTTCAAAAAATCTGAAACACCATGTAAGAGTTTTAAAAAGGGAGTTTTTCAAGACATACATTATTTTCAATGTGTAACCTCGGTACCTTGGTTGAACATTTTTTACTACATTTCCATGATTTGACATATTAACAGTCTAATATTCAGTGCGCCCTCCCTTATTTCTGTTCGCTTAGACTGGCTTTTTTTTTTACCCAAGCTGCCTTACAGACAAAATGTCCTACAAGACCTGCCTTTGCAAAAGCATTTCATTCAAGTTGGTATATAGCACTACAATGATGTTATGCACCATTGTAAAATTATGTTAAGTAATGATTCAGTGAGACAGTGTAATGTAGGCCCAGTGACAGAAATACCAATAAAATTCAAAGTGGCCTTAAACTTTTGCAAATGACTGTAAACTCCAGCACGGCTTCGGCTTCTCCAGGATAGAGCTACTGGCATGAGTGAGAATTCTGTGGGATGGGGATATATTATCCCCAATCAAAATGTATTCACTGACACTCAAAAGGGAAAAAAAAATCAGGACACGACGAGTACCTACTTTGGATGTCCTGTTTGCAGGACTACGAGTAATAGGCCTACATCGCCCTCTATAGTGTCATATGGTAATCCATGGCCAGACAGGTAACCCCTTAACAATTTTCCAATCCCATTTCCCCAATTCCCGCCAGTGGCTATTGGTGTTGACCGGTAAGGGCCCCTATTTGCCCAAACTGCAGGCAGACAGCAGTATCCCGGGGGAGGGTTGACGGATTTTATTAATATATATTGTTTTTTTTGTTACAAAGAATTTACTTAGGCCTATCAGATATTACCGCCAAACCCCTACGAAAACATCAACATGAAATGAAAGCCAGGATGTTGGGACCATGAATAAGACTTTTGATTTTTCTCCCAAACAACATGTTGAATGAGCCAAATAGCCACTACGCCATCAAAAGCTAGACAGGGCCTACACTGCTAAACAAGCCTTCGGTTAGTTTGCATCATGACCACTAATACATTTCCCAAACGTAGGGAATAGTATTCGCGTTTTCGAATCCGCTTCAATTTCGTGTCGGCTCAATGTGAGGAACAGCTAAAGGATACCTTTCAGTGAATTTGATTATAGGCTACACAAACTCTCTTGTTCACTTTACAAGCTGATCAAATCATCGTCATCGGAGTCTTCACAAGCACACAGATAGTTTAATATCCATATGAAGTGAATGCCGTATTGAAAAAAGTCTTTATTTGATAAGTCATTGGGAAGTGACTAGAGCCATGTTTGCATGTTTCCAGTAGTGTAGTTGGGGTGGAAAAAATGTGAGGCAAACTGCAGGAAAGGGGTGCAAGGGGCCCCATTATGACATTTTTGAAGGATTCGAAAGTGCCAATGTTTGCCAGCCCACTTAGGCCTAACCGAGATCCGAAAAGGGAACCAGGAATGCGCGAAGGCATGCACCAAGACAAACTGTGGTTTTACATTGAATGTGTACATTTAAAAAATCAAATTAAGGATTGAGGTCGGCGTTAGGCACCAGAGGAAAGGGCATGTTTGGAAAGAGTTCCGCTAATTCATCATGCGTAGGTTCTTGATTGTGGGAGCGATCACACAAAGCCTGATCATATCTGTGTCCTTCTTGCTGTATGGTCTGAAGCACTTCGACAGCGTACTTTCTCACATTTGTTTTCGCCATAAGCCTACACGATTCATGCAGGCAATAATCTGTGGTTCTTCGCGCGCTATGTCATTAGGTTTTTGTCTTTTAGGACTTGGGAGGCGTTAATCATTCTACTTGTCTCGTTGGCAAGATACATCCAACAGAAATGTAACAAAACAACACAGGCCTCAGACCATACAAGACAAATCATGCCCTGCTAACAAGTAGCCCCGAAATTGCAGAACTGAAACCCGGGACACAGCATCCGTAATCACACCTACAGCGCAGAATGTCGACCAGGACCAAAACTTCTGTTGTAATGTTTCTTTTCATTCTGGAGGTTGTACATTGTGTATGAAGGCAAATTTTGGATAAGCCCCTTTTTAAGACCTTGTGACCGGCATATGTTTCATTCATAGCATAGTGAGTCTTGTAACTAGACATGCTGGTGCTGTGTGGTGTTCGGACTGTTATCTATAACACGTGATATCCAAGCTAGATCTTCAACATGGTTTCACCTCTGCTTGAGTGCAATATTAGCAATTATATATTATGTGCAATTTTATGGTATTGATCTGATTGAGCGTGTGTCCTTGACAATGCTGCAATGTCGGCTAGATACATGGACAAAAGTGGCAATTTTGGCAGGACGATCCCTGGAGCCTCGTCGACGGACGTATAGGAACCCTATCAAATAAAATAAAATCATGTAATTTAATGTAAGATTTAATTTAGGATTGCCAACATTTTGGAAGGAAAGCAGGAGTTCTTGTCCTGCTGTTTGCTGTTTTTGTTTTCAACCTTTGTCCACACTTTACAAATCCTTTTCCTCGAGTAAAAATGTCTGCACATATTCGACCAAAACTAACCAGAAAATTGTCTCAATCTAGCAATCGTGGTGGAATGCTCCTTTGTTCAATAATATGTTTAGTATTTATAGGGAAATTCTTGCGAAAGTTGGCAGGAGTTCTTCTCCTCCTGCTTGCCATTTTTGTGCAATTCTACATTTTGTTCTCGCGTAAACAAGTGTGTCTATATTCGAGCATAAATTACTGAAAAAATTAGTCAATTATGGTGGTATCTGAAAGGGCACATGTTCCTCTATCCATATATGTAAGTTTAATATCTTGATTTCATGCAGTAATGAAAAAAATCCTCCAAAGGAGACAAGTGTTCCCTCTTAATACCGCTTGCTGTTTTTGTGCAATTCAACATTTCTCCGGTCCTGTTACCGCGCAAAAAAAGTCTGCATATATTCGAGTATAAATGACCTGAAAATTGCCCTACATAGTCAATCATGGTGGCATCTGAAATTGCACTTTCCAAAAGTGTGAAGGCGAGAGTTCTTGACTTAAATTTGTACAATTCAATCTTTATCTACACTAGTTGTTGGGTGTCTTCAAGGTGTCATGGCTCTGTAGTTGAGTTTTTGAGTAACTAGTAAGTATTTACCATAAGCTTATATAAGTTTCATTTATTTTGAAAGCTCTTTCTTTCCTCTTTCACCGATTACCAGCAAGTTGATGTCCATTTCACATAACAAACTGGTATTTAAAGTCAAATTAGCCCTGGTGTTCTTTAACGCGTCCCCTGATTCTTCCCAACAAGCTTGGCATGAGAAAAACATGGAGTCTACATGCACATCTAGGGATTTAGTGCCCTAAAATCATTAGCTTCTCTCAACCCCTAAAGAATCCACATACCCGCAGTGCAGTGTATTTTTCCAAGGGTCAAGCCATGGTTTTTGTAACAACATTTGACCCGTCATTTTGCCACCTGATGCCAATTATTGTAAAATCAAACATACCGCTTTCCCATCTGTTCCGTTGGACAGCTCAGTCAAAATGTAGACAAATTTTCCACCAACGTCCCGGATGTACTTTGATCGCCATGTGTGAGGCTGTGACACTCAACTCATACATCACAATGAGTTGAAATAGAAGTGCGTCCCTGCATAAAAAAGAGACGAGAACCATAGAATAAAAACATTGACACCCTGATGAGTTTTTTTGTACATGCATGATGCCAAAAAAAGATCAGGCATAGGACGCCTGAGTGAGATTCAGGTTGTGCGAAAAATATCCCGCCTCTTTTTTGGTGGGTTTTGGTGTATAATCATGTGTATTACATGTAGTTAAGGTTAAAATGCTTAATAATATTTTTTTTGTAAAGGTAAATGTATGATATGATCTTTTTTGGTAAAATCATTGAATAATTACATGGAGGGAGTTATGTCAAACGAATCAAATCGGTTAGATGATACGATAAATACTGGACTCTCTGTGCAAATGAGAAAAAGGACAATTGGTAAAGCCAAAGTAAATGGAAAATGCCAGTTTTATGTTATATGAAGTAGAGTAGAGGTTCAAATTTAGTGCATATGACGTGTCCATTGTTGAAGTCATCTTATGTAGCGGAGTCATCATGATCCCTGGTGATAATGCTGTACCCCTTGTGAGATAATATGTTAATTAATCTGGTTGGTTGAAAATAGGCTTCACATGAATCCCTGGGGCTACGACACCTTGTTTGTTATATCACTTTTGGTGCCTAATTTATTTCCTTAATGTACGAATTGGCACGTATTTATTTCCTTAATAGTATTAATTTGATGAAGTGAGACGTACTTGTTATGGACAGAGTCTTTAGGAAAACGGTGTATCAGATTTAATCTTGACTTGAAGACCATACATTCCACATCATGCTCGTTGCGCGTACTCAGCGTGCTCCGCGTCAAATGGGCATGAACTTGCGCACCTATGCACTGAGTGCGTAACATCCGGTTCGTAAGTGACTTCGTCATACACGTGCACGCACCGCTGTTGCAAGCTTCCATTGGGCGAACAATCAAGTTGCACATTAACTTCCTGTTCCATGGTTCCATGTAACTCTATATGCAGTGGGCGTGGTTTAAACTGAACTGACGACACAATTACGAACTGGAGAGAGATCACAGCAAAGCTAGAGGTGTCAGGCCTATTCTTGTTCGCTACGCCAAGTTTGCACAAGAACTCGTAAGCACGTGTGTGTTACATGCATGTCATCCTGCGCTTCTACATGGGGCCTTGTGGGGTACTGGAACAATTGGAAGTACCCCACAAGGCCAATTTTTACCTTTTGGGGTACCAAAATTGGGCCCACAAGAATTTCACGAAACTGATATTTGGAAATAACTCCATTTTTGATGGGTAAAAACCTGTCGCAAATTGAAGTGCGTTACATAAGGGACATACGGTCGAAATTTCAACCCAGGAAAGTGAATTTGGTTTAAATTGGAGTGGTTTGAAATTATGTGTGTGTTGTGTGGGAGTTTTGGACACGAGAACAAAGGAAATACCCCACAAGTATAGCCGTGTAAGGGTGGGTGAACACACGTGCGCCTAAGTGTCGGCCAGGTTCCAAGTTGTTGGTGCATAATGGTGCAATTTATTTTTCGTGCCCTGCGTCACCTCTTCTTATGGTGTACTGTTTAGTGTGGCGCGCGTAAGTGACATTTATTCAAGTTAAAGCGGTCTCTTTTGTTTATTTCAAGGTATCCCAAAATGGATATCAATATTTTTAGTGAATCGTATTTGAGATAGCTTGAAATCCATTTTACGATATCTCAAATTCATTTCTAGATATCTTATAATCCATTTGAAGATATGTCTAATTTATTTGGATATATCTTGAAATAGATGTACAGATATATGAAAACTGTTTTTACAATATCTGACAAATGGAATTCAAAATATCCTGATATCGAATTGTAGATATCTTGAAAGTAATTTAAAGATATCTTGAAAACGATTTCAAGGTATATTGAAAACGATTTCAAGGTGTCTTCAAAACGAAAATATCTTAAAATGCATTTAAAGATGTCTTAAAATACATTTAGAGAGGTCTTAACATCATTTGGAGATATCTTGAATATGAGTTCAAGATATCTTGAAATTGATTTTAAAATATCTTGGAATCATTGAAAAGACATGTCAAAAGCCTTAATCAAAGGCTTCGAGTGTCGAGAGTTTTTCAAGTTATCTTGAAATAATCAAAAGAGACCGCTTTAACTTGAGTAGATGCCACTTATGTACGCTATAATTTATAAATTCATAAATTTGAATTTAGTAGCGTATGTCATATTTTATTTAAAAAAAAGAAAACAAAAGAGAGCAAAATTTACATATAGGAACTGCTCTCACATAATAAGTATAATCCTAGCATTTCTTACTCCTTAATTATCTGGCCGATCCTTCTTCCAATTTCTGACCAATTTCTTTTTAAGACTGTTGATGAAGTTCCCGTTTGTGGTAGATTTGTAACCTTATAGATATTTCTCTGTGGTCCATCCGGCAATCTCCAAGCAGTACTCCCAGCCCTCCAGGCAATATTTGTCAACAATTGTACTACTGCAAGTTTGACCAAGGGTTTAGGTGGTTTACCACGCAGCCTGCATTAAATTATTACCCTCAGAATATTCCCTCTTCAGTCTTCCTTCGGTCCAGTCTTCCTCGGTTACCATCACACTTTCAGTGATATCAGTCTGTGTTTCTAAAATAAAGCACTAGTGCTGTATATCCTACTATTATTGTGACAGTGTCTTTTCTTCAACTCTGTTTGGCCACTCGCATTTCCCATCAGATCCGCATATTACTTTAGCAAGCTCGTACAGGTCTATCGGCTCTGAGCGGAACAAAAGAAGGCGTGTTTTTAAATTAAATTGAAAGTCTTTTCATTTTCTTTTCAAACTTCTATTCACTAACTGACGACCTCTGAAGATATTTATTTCCACGTAAGGTCAACCCTGAAATGCAGTTTTGAGGCCCCTTGCCATTTTGAAATATTGATGCCTACACTTCCCGAAAAATAGACCGTTTTCAGACACAGATATCTTCCAAATATCATTGAGACGCTAACTTGTATACTCTTTAAGTTATCCGTCTAAATTTGACTTTTCTACAAATCTTCAAGTTCCTGGGCCGTAAAATGCTCTATTTCGTAGAGGATTTGCGTGCACACAAATTGTGATTTGGCTCGCGAGAGCAAACAGTTTCTGGCCTATTTAGTCTCCTGCATCCTTTAGAAAATGCCAGTTTTGACAATTTTCCCCCAAACGTGTAAAACAGAGGGGAAAAAGGTTCCAATATCGGTTTGGGGTGATAAATTGGAAAAGTTTGTCTCTCGTCCAGGTTATGGGCCTATGACCTTAGGGCTTTTAGTGCATAACTGCGTAGTTTGGCCGTTAGGCTAACGTCAGTGAATTTCCAACTTTTTCAACTGCTGGAAATAATCGCATGTGACTGCAAGCTAGGGTCAATTTCTGCTGCGCTGATAAGCGTCAGGGTTTTGCCAACTGTACGTTCGAAATTTGCAAACAAGGTTTGCCCTTGACCGGGGTTGGGCGCAGTACAGTACTCGTGTTTTGAAACTTAAACTCTATGCTGGACCAATCAGGCCTTTGAGTTTCAAAATTCAAAGCAGCCCATCGCTCTCCTATCTTATAATAGCACATTACACCCACCAGTCAAAATATTTGAATCGACCAAACGTTTTCAGACAAGCCAGTGGTTGTTTCCCAATCCATCAGCCTTGAATATGGAAATGAAATTTGCTCAAGTTACTAAATGGCGCTGACTTGAAAAAAAAAAGAATTTCATCTATAATTGTACGTTTTTAGAATAAAATAAAAGATTTCAAAACATTTTACATGCTTGAGATGAGTGCCAGTACTATCAAAAACAAAGCTGTCCATTATATGTACGTGATTACTTTACTCCGCCCAACTGTGCCACCCCTGGATCTGTTACTTCTATATAAACAATCACTAGATACGCTACTGCTTTTATATTGAGATCACTTATAATAGAAGAAATGTAACCCAAACACGGTTGGGATCCATTTTTATTTTCTATGTAGGAGATTAAGATTACAAATGAAGCCTGAAAACAGCATCAATCCCTTTGGTCACTGTATTCAAACCTAGAAAATTGCCTTGTGGGACGTGAAAAAAAATGCGGCGGGGGGGGGGGGAAACAAAAGTTATGCGGTGTTGACCAAGCAAGCAGGCGCACGGACTCCTGAAATTTGCTACGAATCGCAGTTACCGGCTTCCATATAGGACTCTTCTGGGTTCTCGGCCCACCGCACTTTCTCCCTGCCCATCCATTTAACCCAAAAGGGTTCGAGCGGCCATGCAAGGGAGGAAACGAGACAAGCCCCTAAGCCCTGGCCGCCGAGTCGGCCATACGTCTCGAACCTGTACTAAGGCGCTAACCTGGACTTTGCGGACAGTCCCAACAGAAGAGCTTACCCGGTAGGCTAAGGTACTGATGGTATTTGACAGGGTAAATTTAGCGTCTCTTATAGCTACTGTCTGACAGCAAGTGCTGGGAAAATAAAAAGATACCGCTGGGATTCGAACCCACCGACTTTTGATGTGAAAACCGCGCCCTTAACCATTTGGCCATTTCAAAGACGTTATAATTTGCTGTTCATATCAACTTAAGGAGATAACAAAACAATTAACCTTACTGTATAGAGAATGTTTCTACGTAAAGACTGAGTGACCAAAATTCTACAGTAGTGCATCACGTAGCCAAAAATACACATAAAACAATGGTCGTCAACATGAAATGTTTTTCCTGACAGCTTCTCCCTAGTATTTCATAAACGCATTAACACGGGCAAGTGCCCGTACCGTGCACGTTTGGACACCCGTCTACATGCATGAACTATTAGGTTAATGGCACTCGATTTTTTTTCTCCTTTTTTAGGGGGGGGGCGTTTTCCTTATTTGCACAAAATGACAGCCGAAGGTTGGATCAGGACCCCAATAGTTCTGCTAAATAATCAATTTGAGGCAAAATAAATTGCAGCTTCAAATAATTTATCACCGCGGAACATTGGAGGCTCTTGTCACTAAGTGGGTCAGTAGTGTTTACTTGCGGTTGCTGGCAAGGTGATTTAATGCCTCGAACTAGTTACTGGCGTGACCTTAAAATGGTAGTAGCACTGGAGAGAGTTACTCCCGGTCACTTTTGCTTGAGCAGCCGTGGCGTTTGGTTGGAAAAGAGAAAATCTGTCTGTTTTGCAAAAGCAATTTTGTTAGTTATGCCCCGCGCCAATTCCAAGCGGCGGGCTCCTTCTGGGCCGACGAGTGGAGCGAAGCGTGCTCGGGGGCGGCCTCGCAAGTCTTCCCGTCAAGATGCGTCGGTGGTTGCGGCCCTTGCGGGGTCTAGTGCACCGCAGCTTGCATCGCCCGGTCCGGATACCACTATTACACCGTTGGCTACGGTCAGAATGATTCCAGAAAGTGCGAGTGTTGAGGCTACCCATGCAACGCCAGCGCCCCCCTACCATCAGTCGGCCTGGAGGGAGCTCGTCGCAAACTTTGGAGCCGGGTAAGTCCCCCGTTGCTACTCCTTTTGAATTAGCCCCGCAACCTTCCATTTTCACGCCCGTGGTGTCGGGAACTTTAGCTCCAAGCACATTGTCAATTACCTCCTTTTCCGATTCGAATATGCCATTAACTAGCGTCTGTGACGATCTCGGGGCCGCGATTCCTCAACATCTAAAAGACAAAATTTGGAGGGGGGAGTACGTAGAATTCGGAACCTTGTTGAAGTCGTCGCGCGGCACTGGCTTGGATAATTCCTTTGACGAGACACTTTTTACAATCGGGTCCAATGAGTCCCCACTGTGGCAGATTCGTCCCCCATAAGCAGGCTCCGCGTATAACGTCTATCGAGCAGTGGACGTCAGCGTTTCTAGTTTTTGCATCTGTGTATTTGTTGCGCCATCCTACCCACGCGCGTTCGTTACTGAAGTACGCGGACACTATTCGCTCGGCAGCATTTCGACATGTGGGGTATGGTTGGCGCGAGTACGACATCCAGTTTCGATTGCGCCAGGCGCGTGTGCCGTCGCGCTCTTGGGCAACTATTGATGCCGAACTTTGGCTGGTGCTGGTTGGTGCGCCCGTTTCGCACCAGCATAATTTTCGTCCGTACCAGCAACGCGAGCGTGCCCCCTCCACTGCCACCAACCCCTGGTCCGATTTTGGGCCTGGTCGGCGCCCAGTCGCCGGGGTTGGTCAACCTACATGTAACGACTTCAACCGCGGTCAGTGCAATCGCCCGTTGTGTCGCTTCGCGCATCGCTGCTCCACCTGTAGGGCATTTGGCCACCCCGCAACCCGTTGTCGGGAAAACTCACAGTCTCGCGTCTCAGCACGGATGCCGGCAGCTGGCATCAACCCCAGTAAAACTAAGTAGTATGCTTCCTTTTTTTACGGGCTCACCCTAATACTCAGGACTCCCACTTTTTGCAAGAAGGATTTTTGCGCGGTTTCCGGGTAGGCTATTCAGGTCCCAGGGTTGGTACCTCTGCTCGTAATTCTGCATTTGCTCGCAAACATCCCAACATTCTGCAGTCAAAAATTGATCGTGAAGTTGCTTTGGGTCGCGTTGCTGGCCCGTTTTTGTCCCAGCCTCTTCCTCATTTCCGTTGTTCGCCTATGGGCCTGGTGCCCACACAGACTCCTGGTGAATTTTGGTTAATCCATAAATTGTCGTCCCCTATCGGCAAATCGGTGAATGATTTCATTGATCCCGCAGACACCACCGTTTCATACACGAGTTTTGATGAGGCGATAACTATGATCGCAGGTTTACCACGCATTGCCCTGATGGCTAAGTCGGATATTAAATCGGCCTTTCGTTTACTTCCCGTCCATCCAAGCGATTTTGATTTGCTTGGTTTTTCCCATAACGGCCAATTTTATTTTGATAAATGCATGCCTATGGGCTGTGCTATATCCTGTGTTACGTTCGAGCGGTTCAGTACTTTCCTTGAGTACTGTACTCGTAAGGTGGCCGAATCTCCTAACATTGTGCATTATCTGGATGATTTCCTGTTCGTTGGGGCTAGTTATGCCGAGTGCGCACGTTCCCTCCAATCTTTCAGAGTAGTTTGTCAGCGTTTTGGGGTTCCCATCGCGGAAGAAAAAACCTAAGGTCAAGCTACGAACCTCACTTTCCTGGGTTTAGCGATCGATGCGGTTGCACGACAAATCAAAATCCCGACTGATAAGCAAGTTGCTTTACAAAATACGATTGTGAGTGTGCTCGATCAGAAGAAAATCACGCTGCGCAATCTTCAGTCCCTGCTAGGTCGTCTCAATTTTGTTTGTAAGGCGGTAAGACCTGGCAGGGCCTTTCTCCGTCGTTTGCATGATCTAGCTAGGGGTATCTCCAAATCTCATCACAAAATTCGCATCACTTCAGGTGCACGAGCAGACTTGCTGGCGTGGCAACAGTTTTTGTCACATTTCAGCGGAACGATAATGTTTCCGGATTCGGTATGGTACAATAGTGACCAATTGCACATGTACACTGATGCTTCTGCTGAAATTGGTTTTGGGGCTTACTTTGCTGCGCACTGGTGTCAAGGGAAGTGGCCCGAACATGTAAAAAGTCAGTCCCTTTCTATTGCCTGCTTGGAGTTATTCCCTATTGTGCTCGCAGTCCAGCAGTGGGCTGTCCCATTGCATAATAAACGTGTGATATTTTGATCTGACAATCAGGCTGTAGTTAGTGTCATCAACAGACAAACGTCTAAATGTCACTTAATGATGCGTTTGGTGCGCCGCCTCGTTGTGACATGTCTCACATATAATATCCAGTTTCGATCTCAGCATGTTCCAGGCCTGGATAATGGCATTGCTGATGCTCTTTCATGTTTTCAGATGACCAGATTTCCTCATCTCGCACCCGCTGCAGACCGCGATATGACCTCCTTGCCCGACAACCTGTGGAGTGTCTTCAGTTAGAGGTCCAGAGTCTTTTGCATGACGCGGTGGCCCACCGCACGAACTTGTCTTATCAGAGGGCTTGGCATCTTTTTCAATGGTTTCGTCAAACCCATGGTTTCGACGCCGCGCACTCCCCCTCCCTGCTTCAGATAGTTCGATTTATTGCATTTTTGTCGGTATCTGGGTATGCCCCCACAACGATTACCTCTTACGTCTCGGGGGTTTCCTCCAATTTGCAGTTAATGAGTTATCCTGATTTAACTAAGCATTTTCTGGTCAAACGTTTACTGGAGGGATGTCGTAGGCGTAGTAGTCGTCGCGACCGACGGCGCCCTATCACTTATGATATTTTATGTCGTATGGTCCCAGCCTTGCAGGCTGTTTGCTCGAGTAATTTCGAGGCTCGGCTTATCCGAGTGGCTTTCTTACTTGCGTTTTTTGGGTTCCTTCGCATTGGGGAATTTACTGCCCAATCCCACCAATCTTCTAGCCCGTTGTGTCGGTCTGATGTTACCGTCAAAGACTCCCCTTTAAGGGTCGAACTTATCCTACGTCACTCGAAAACAGATCAATATGGCCATGGTTATGTAGTTTCCATCCCAGCAGCGCATAGCCGGCAAAACATTATGTGCCCCGTCCGGGCGACTTTGTCCTATCTTGACTGCTCCACATCCCCCCGTGGCCCGTTTTTGTCACATTTCGATGGGCGTCCTGTCACGCGTTACCAGTTTGTCGCGGTACTCCGTCGTGCCCTTGAGTTTATAGGGCTTTATGACGCCAGATTTACCTCTCATTCTTTTCGCATAGGGGCAGCTACGTCTGCAGCTATGGCAGGTGTGTCTGAGGATGATGTTAAAATTTTAGGGCGTTGGAAGTCTGGGGCTTACCGACGTTACATTCGGATTCCCCCAGCTATTTTCCATTGAACGCTACACGTTGTATTAGCTTACGTACTTTGCTCGTGTTTTGTTCCGATTTTCTTTTCATTTTTCTTGCGAGAATTGGCCCCTGCCAAGCCAACTGTGTGGGTCATTCGGGATAGCTCTGTGTGCTGGTGTGCTCGGGTGGCAGGGTCATCGCCCAGGGGAGAGCGTCTTAATCGGCTGGCCTATATCCACTGGATGGGACGGCGAAGACTCCAGATGTTCCAGTTCTCCGATTTCCTGTTGGAAGCGTGGTCGGCAGTTCCGATCTTACCTGACGTCATCATCCTGCAGTTTGGCGCCAACGACCTGGGGCTTGTACACAAACATTTACTGAGTATTCTAGCACGGCAGTGCATCAATTTGACCAGAGAAGCACTGCCGCATACTGTCATTTTTTATTCCGAGTTACTGCCCCGCCAAACTTACCCTCACGCCCTAAAGCAGAGTTCCCTCGAGCGTACGCGACGTTCGCTCAACGCGTACGTTCATTCATTATTTCGAAACTCTCATGGGGGTGTTATTTGGCACCCCCAGATCCAGTGGTCGTCCGCGGCGTTATTTCATGCGGACGAATTTCATTTGACTGATGATAGTTGTTCGTTCATTCTCCACAACTTCTACCAAGCCCTGGCGCCATATTGTTTTCCTGTTGCATCTCCCCTTAATACCACCACCTGAGGTCTATTTGGCGGCGGTCATGTTGCCGACTTCATTCAGCAACAAGCCCGTTTGGCGTGAATTTCATTCAGGGACCGCAAATTGACCTCAGTTTAAAGGCACTGTATTCTTATTTACGACACTTATGGGAAAGTGCCGAAAGGAAAGGCCTCATCCCTTCCTTTGTCGGGGGAGTCACTAGATTATTAAGGGCCAAATTAAGAAAACCCATTTCGTACTCACTAATTTCTGCCGTTTGACATAAATAGCTGTAAGTGGTTGTTGAAAATGCTCATTAGTTGCCCATTATTCCAGCAACCCAGTGTAAGCCCAAGTCGGGCCGCACCTCGTGGAAATTGGTGTCCGATCCCAGCGTTTGATGGCTGGCCCAAAGTTATTGTATGCTGGAGTAAATCCTTGCTAATTTGTTCATGGAAGTTGGGTATTTTTGCATTCTGCCAGTTGTAATTGCTGTTTGAATTTGCATATCGAAGGCTTTGTACCGAGCAGGTACATTCCAGTATTAATTTACCGCTCCATGTGCTTTGGGCGGAAGCAAATGCTGATGTGATAATTGCTTTCATACATTTTTGCTGATGGCTCTATGTATTTGCTGATATGAGTTGCTGTTCCGCGTCAGTAGGCTCGGGCGGGAACAATTGCTGACATTTGCTGATTGTCATAGTACCGGTACTTTTGCTGATATGTGCTGCTGTTCCGCGTCACCAGGCTCGGGCGGGAACAATCTCTGTAATTTTTGCTGAATAGCTACACTTTGCTTGAAACACAATGTAAGATATACTTGCAGTTCCGCGTCACCAGCTTCGGGCGGGAACAACCTGAACTGTGTCAAGTTCAATAAACGGCTGCTCAGGCCAATCGACACAAAAGTTGGAATGCGAGTGTCCACCTGTCCCTGAGTTCAGTTCTCTGGTCCTGTGCATGCGGGGATAACCAAATATTGGTACATATATTGAAACTGTACGTATGTTGTGAAGAAAAGTTTTTTTAAATTCACGCAGTGTGTTGCCGGCGTCACTGAGAACTATTATAAAAAAGAGGTCTTAATAATAAGCATTGTAATTATAAATAATTAATTTCCTCGGAATTAAATATAGACTCTTGAACCTTGCCGAGTATAGGCCGCATCAAAGTAGAAATAGATAACATTATTGTGGCTCTTAGTTGTGTTTTCAATTTGTCGGATATTTATACTGAATTGCATTAATCTGAAACAAGAAGGCATCTAACCTTTTGAATTGAAAGCAATATTAAGGACGCAGCCACCTTTTTGGCCCAGACAAGAACCGACTGACGTCAGTACAAAACCGTCTTTTCAGGAAATGTGCATACGGACAAACAGCAAGCTCATCCCCAGAGTTTACCTCTTATAATGCACTGCTCGACTAGGGAAAAAAGATTTCAATTTGTCGGATATTTGTCGGATATTTATACTGAATTGCATTAATCTGAATCTGAATCGAAAGCAATATTAAGGACGCAGCCACCTTTTTGGCCCAGACATAAACCGACGGACGTCGGTACAAGACCGTCTTTTCAGGAAAATTCTATTTGATGCAAATATTCCAGGTTATCTGTCAATTAAATTTATTCGGACACAGGAGTCAGTATTTTTAAGACTATGGCAAGCCTTCCTGAACAAAACTCAATAATTTTAAAGGCAAACTGTTACTACTTCCACTACATGGTTGACTGAATAATGGCCCAACGGCCAAGCCTGTGTAATGGCAAGGCTGCTGTTTTGCCACCTGTTGTCAAGTCTGGTTAGTTTCCACAGTAGGCCTAAATGGCAAATAAGAGACCTGACGGCTATACGGCTACAGAGTTGAACGTTGAAGTTACTATTCTACTCCTGGATAACCCTCATCCAGGAAGGCTTATGGCCGACTCAAAACTTGTCGATTCCTAAATTGAATCATGTAAAACAGCAGATTTGCAATACTTAAATCTAAATATCTTGTTTCACCCCAAGCTGCACTGAGCAAACATCCGAGGATCATTACTACAAGGTACTGCTCTGGATAATGCAAAGGGCTTGGTTGGATGAACAGAAGTTTCTCACTATAAGAGTAGAATTCTCTGGAGTCAGCTCACGCCCCATTTTCCATGTTTTGAGCCTAGTCTGTACGTGGGATTTCTGAAGTTCAAAAAATCTGAAACACCATGTAAGAGTTTTAAAAAGGGAGTTTTTCAAGACATACATTATTTTCAATGTGTAACCTTGGTACCTTGGTTGAACATTTTTGACTACATTTCCATGATTTGACATGTTAACAGTCTAATATTCAGTGTGCCCTCCCTTATTTCTGTTCGCTTAAACTGCTTTTTTTTTACCCAAGCTGCCTTACAGACAAAATGTCATACAAGACCTGCCTTTGCAAAAGCATTTCATTCAAGTTGGTATGTAGCACTACACTGATGTTATGCACCACTGTAAAATTATGTTATCATTCAGTGAGACAGTGTAATGTAGGCCCAGTGACAGAAATACCAATAAAATTCAAGGTGGCCTTCAACTTTTGCAAATGACTGTAAAATCCAGCACGGCTTCGGCTTCTCCAGGATAGAGCTACTGGCATGAGTGAGAATTCTGTGGGATGGGGATATATTATCCCCAATCAAAATGTATTCACTGACACTCAGTGTTTTCGAATCCGCTTCAATTTCGTGTCGGCTCAATGTGAGGAACAGCTAAAGGATACCTTTCAGTGAATTTGATTATAGGCTACACAAACTCTCTTGTTCACTTTACAAGCTGATCAAATCATCGTCATCGGAGTCTTCACAAGCACACAGATAGTTCAATATCCATATGAAGTGAATGCCGTATTGAAAAAAAGTCTTTATTTGATAAGTCATTGGGAAGTGACTAAAGCCATGTTTGCATGTTTCCAGTAGTGTAGTTGGGGGTGGAAAAAATGTGAGACAAACTGCAGGAAAGGGTGCAAGGGGCCCCATTATGACATTTTTGAAGGATTCGAAAGTGCCAATGTTTGCCAGCCCACATAGGCCTGACCGAGATCCGAAAAGGGAACCAGGAATGCGCGAAGGCATGCACCAAGACAAACTGTGGTTTTACATTGAATGTGTACATTTAAAAAATCAAATTAAGGATTGAGGTCGGCGTTAGGCACCAGAGGAAAGGGCATGTTTGGAAAGAGTTCCGCTAATTCATCATGCGTAGGTTCTTGATTGTGGGAGCGATCACACAAAGCCTGATCATATCTGTGTCCTTCTTGCTGTATGGTCTGAAGCACTTCGACAGCGTACTTTCTCACATTTGTTTTCGCCATAAGCCTACACGATTCATGCAGGCAATAACCTGTGGTTCTCCGCGCGCTATGTCATTAGGTTTTTGTCTTTTAGGACTTGGGAGGCGTTAATCATTCTACTTGTCTCGTTGGCAAGATACATCCAACAGAAATGTAACAAAATAACACAGGCCTCAGACCATACAAGACAAATCATGCCCTGCTAACAAGTAGCCCCGAAATTGCAGCACTGAAACCCGGGACACAGCATCCGTAATCACACCTACAGCGCAGAACGTCGACCAGGACCAAAACTTCTGTTGTAATGTTTCTTTTCATTCTGGAGGTTGTACATTGTGTATGAAGGCAAGTTTTGGATAAGCCCCTTTTTAAGACCTTGTGACCGGCATATGTTTCATTCATAGCATAGTGAGTCTTGTAACTAGACATGCTGGTGCTGTGTGTTGTTCAGACTGTTATCTATAACACGTGATATCCAAGCTAGATCTTCAACATGGTTTCACCTCTGCTCGAGTGCAATATTAGCAATTATATACTATGTGCAATTTTATGTATTGATCTGATTGAGCGTGTGTCCTTGTCAATGCTGCAATGTCGGCTAGGTACATGGACAAAAGTGGCAATTTTGGCAGGACGATCCCTGGGGCCTCGTCGACGGACGTATAGGAACCCTATCAAATAAAATAAAATCATGTAATTTAATGTAAGATTTAATTTAGGATTGCCAACATTTTGGAAGGAATGCAGGAGTTCTTGTCCTGCTGTTTGCTGTTTTTGTTTTCAACCTTTGTCCACACTTTACAAATCCTTTTCCTCGAGCAAAAATGTCTGCATATATTCGACCAAAACTAACCAGAAAATTGTCTCAATCTAGCAATCGTGATGGAATGCTCCTTTGTTCAATAATATGTTTAGTATTTATAGGGAAATTCTTGCGAAAGTTGGCAGGAGTTCTTCTCCTCCTGCTTGCCATTTTTGTGCAATTCTACATTTTGTTCTCGCGTAAACAAGTGTGCCTACATTCGAGCATAAATTACTGAAAAAATTAGTCAATTATGGCACCGTGGTATTTAAAAGGGCACATGTTCCTCTATCCAGATATGTAAGTTTAATATCTTGATTTCATGCAGTAATGAAAAAAATCCTCCAAATGAGACAAGTGTTCCCCTCTTAATACTGTTTGCTATTTTTGTGGAATTCTACATTTGTCCAGCCCTGTTCCTGATCAAAGAAGACTCCACATATTTGATTATAAATGACCTGAAAATTTTCTAAATCTGTCCACCACGGTTGCATCTAAAAGAGCATATTTTTATCCAATGATGTAATGTTAATATCCATATTTCAGTAACTATCAGCGAGAAAAGGCTAGGGTTCTTGACCCACTGTTTTCTAATTTTGTACAATTCAACCTTTATCTACACTTCAGGTCCTATTGGCGTGCAAAGAAGTCTCCAGCATAAATAACCTAACAATTGTCCAGGTCTGTCAGTCGACGTCATCTGAAAGGGCACATGTTATTCTATAGAATGATGAACGTTTAATATCGTTATTTCATGTAGTGAGGGAAATATCTGCGAAAGAAGAAGAGACTTCCTAACCTACCCCTTGCTGTTTTGTTCAATCCCACATTTCTCCGGTCCTGTTCCCGCGCAAAAAAAGTCTGCATACATTCGAGTATAAATGACCTGAAAATTGCCCTACATAGTCAATCATGGTGGCATCTGAAATTGCATTTTCCAAAAGTGTGAAGGCGAGAGTTCTTGACTTAAATTTGTACAATTCAATCTTTATCTACACTAGTTGTTGGGTGTCTTCAAGGTGTCATGGCTCTGTAGTTGAGTTTTTGAGTAACTAGTAAGTATTTACCATAAGCTTATATAAGTTTCATTTATTTTGAAAGCTCTTTCTTTCCTCTTTCACCGATTACCAGCAAGTTGATGTCCATTTCAAATAACAAACTGGTATTTAAAGTCAAATTAGCCCTGGTGTTCTTTAACGCGTCCCCTGATTCTTCCCAACAAGCTTGGCATGAGAAAAACATGGAGTCTACATGCACATCTAGGGATTTAGTGCCCTGAAATCATTAGCTTCTCTCAACCCCTAAAGAATCCACATACCCGCAGTGCAGTGTATTTTTCCAAGGGTCAAGCCATGGTTTTTGTAACAACATTTGACCCGTCATTTTGCCACCTGATGCCAATTATTGTAAAATCAAACATACCGCTTTCCCATCTGTTCCGTTGGACAGCTCAGTCAAAATGTAGACAAATTTTCCACCAACGTCCCGGATGTACTTTGATCGCCATGCGTGAGGCTGTGAAACTCAACTCATATATCACAATGAGTTGAAATAGAAGTGCGTCCCTGCATAAAAAAGAGACAAGAACCATAGAATAAAAACATTGACACCCTGATGAGTTTTTTTGTACATGCATGATGCCAAAAAAGATCAGGCATAGGACGCCTGAGTGAGATTCAGGTTGTGTGAAAAATATCCCGCCTCTCTTTAGTGGGTTTTGGTGTATAATCATGTGTATTACATGTAGTTAAGGTTAAAATGGTTAATAATATTTTTTGTAAAGGTAAATGTATGATATGATCTTTTTTGGTAAAATCATTGAATAATTACATGGAGGGGGTTATGTTAAACGAATCAAATCGGTTAGATGATACGATAAATACTGGACTCTCTGTGCAAATGAGAAAAAGGACAATTGTAAAGCCAAAGTAAATGGAAAATGCGAGTTTTATGTTGGGTGAGGTGGAATAGAGGTTCAAATTTAGTGCATATGACGTGTCCGTTGTTGAAGTCATCTTATGTAGCGGTGTCATCATGATCCCTGATGATAATGCTGTACCCCTTGTGAGATAATATGTTAATTAATCTGGTTGGTTGAAAATAGGCTTCACATGAATCCCTGGGGCTACGACACCTTTGTTTGTTATATCACTTTTGGTGCCTAATTTATTTCCTTAATGTACTAATTGGCACATATTTATTTCCTTAATAGTATTAATTTGATGAAGTGAGACGTACTTGTTATGGACAGAGTCTTTAGGAAAACGGTGTATCAGATTTAATCTTGACTTGAAGACCATACATTCCACATTATGCTCGTTGCGCGTACTCAGCGTGCTCCGCGTCAAATGGGCATGAACTCGCGCACCTATGCACTGAGTGCGTAACATCCGGTTCGTAAGTGACTTCGTCATACACGTGCACGCACCGCTGTTGCAAGCTTCCATTGGGCGAACAATCAAGTTGCACATTAACTTCCGGTTCCATGGTTCCATGTAACTCTATATGCAGTGGGCGTGGTTTAAACTGAACTGACGATACAATTACGAACTGGAGAGAGATCACAGCAAAGCTAGAGGTGTCAGGCCTATTCTTGTTCGCTACGCCAAGTTTGCACAAGAACTCGTAAGCACGTGTGTGTTACATGCATGTCATCCTGCGCTTATACATGGGGCCTTGTGGGGTACCGGAACAATGGGAAGTACCCGACAAGGCCAGTTTCTCCCTTGTGGGGTACCAATTTTGGTGCTTTATATCTGGGACATACGGTCGAAATTTCAACCCAGGAGTTTTCTACACGAGAACAAAGGAAATACCCCACAAGTATAGCCGTGTAAGGGTGGGTGAACACACGTGCGCCTAAGTGTCGGCCAGGTTCCAAGTTGTTGGTGCATAATGGTGCAATTTATTTTTCGTGCCCTGCGCCACCTCTTCGTATGGTGAACTGTTTAGTGTGGCGCGCGTAAGTGACATTTATTCAAGTTACAGCGGTCTCTTTTGATTATTTCAAGGTATCCTGAAATGGATATGGATTTTAGTAAATCGTATTTGAGATAGCTTGAAATCCATTTTACGATATCTCAAATTCATTTCTAGATATCTTATAATCCATTTGAAGATATCTCTAATTTATTTGGAGATATCTTGAAATGGATGTACAGATATCTGAAAACTGTTTTTACAATATCTGACAAATGGATTTCAAGATATCCTGAGATCGAATTGTAGATATCTTGAAAGTAATTTAAAAACATCTTGAAAACGATTTCAATGTATCTTGAAAACGATTTCAAGATGTCTTGAAAACGAAGATATCTTAAAAGGCATTTATTTAAAGATGTCTTGAAATAAATTTAGAGAGGACTTAAAATGATTTGAAAATATCTTGAATATGAGCTCAAGATATCTTGAAATTGATTTTAAGATATCTTGGAATCAATGAAAAGACATGTCAAAAGCCTTATATATCTTGAAATAATCTAACCGCTTTAACTTGAATAAATGTCACTTATGCACGGCATAATTTATAAATTCATAAATTTGAATTTAGTAGCGTAGGCCTATATCATATTTTATTAAAAAAAAGAAAAAAACGAGAGCAAAATTTACATATGGGAACTGCTCTTACATAATAAGTATAATCCTAGAATTTCTAACTCTTTAATTATCTGGCCGATCCTTCTTCCAATTTCTGACCAATTTCTTTTTAAGACTGTTGATGAAGTTCCCATTTATGTTAGATTTGTAACCTTATTGATATTTCTCTGTGGTCCATCCGGCAATCTCCAAGCAGTACTCCCACCCCTCCAGGCAATACCTCTCAACAATTGTACTACTGCAAGTTTGACCACGGATTTCGGTAGTTACCACCCAGCCTGCACTAAATTATTACTCTCAGAATATTCCATCTTCAGTCTTCCTTCGGTCCAGTCTTCCTCGGTTACCATCACACTTTCAGTGATATCAGTCTGTGTTTCTAAAATAAAGCACTAGTGCTGTAGATCCTACTATCATTGTGACAGTGCCTTTTCTTCAACTCAGTTTGGCCACTCGCATTTCCCATCAGATCCGCATATTACTTTAGCAAGCTTGTACAAGTCTATTGGCTCTTAGCGGAACAAAAGAAGGCGTGTTTTTAAATTACATTGAAAGTCTTTTCATTTTCTTTTCAAACTTCTGTTCATTAATCGACGACCTCTGAAGATACTTATTTCCACTTAAGGTCACCCCTGAAATGCAGTCTTGAAGCCCCTCGCCATTTTGAAATATTGATGCCTACACATCCCGAAAAGTAGACCGTTTTCAGACACCAATTTCTTCCAAATATCACTGAGACGCTAGCTTGTATACTCTTTAAGTTACCCGTCTAAATTTGACTTTTCTACAAATCCTCAAGTTCCTGGGCCACAAAATGCTCTATTTCGTAGAGGATTTGCGTGCACACAAATTGTGATTTGGCTCGCGAGAGCAAGCAGTTTTTGGTTATTCACTCTCCTGCATCCTTTAGAAAACGCCAGTTTTGAAAATGTTCCCCAAAACGTGTAAAACAGAAGGGAAAAAGGTTCCAAAATCGCTTTGGGGTGAAAAAATTAGGAAAGGTTGTCTCTCATCCAGTTTATGAGCCTATGACTTGAGCAGGGCTGATAGGCTAACGTTAGGCTAACGTCTGTGAATTTCCAACTTTTTCAACTACTGGAAATAATCGTGACTGCAAGCTAGGGTCAATTTCTGCTGCGCTGATAAGCGTCAGGGTTTTGCCGACTGTATGTTCGAAATTCGGACACAGGGTTTGCGCTTGACCGGGGTTGGAGGCAGTACAGTACTCATGTTTTGAAACTTAAACTCTATGCTGGACCAATCAGGCCTTTGAGTTTCAAAATTTGGGCAAGCAGCCCATCGCTCTCCTATCTTGTAATAGCACATTACACCCACCAGTCCAAATATTTGAATCGACCAAAAGTTTTCAGACAAGCCAGTGGTTATTAATTCCCAATCTATCAGCCTTGAATATGGAAATGAAATTTGCTCAAGTTACTACATGGCCCTGACTCGAAAAAAAGAAAGGGATTTCATCTATAATTGTACGTTTTTAGAATAAAATAAAAGATTAAAAACATTACACATGTATGAAGAGAGGTATTTAGAGCGGTTTTTCAACTTGGTTGATTGCCAGTACTATCAAAAACAAAGCTGTCCTTTATTTGTACATGATTAGTTTATTCCGCCCAACTGTGCCACCCCCGGATCTGTTACTTCTGAACCATAAACAATCACTAGATACGCTACTGCTTTTATATTGAGATCACTTATAATAGAAGAAATGTAACCCGAACACGGTTGGGATTCATTTTTATTCTCTATGTAGGAGACTAAGATTATAAATGAAGCCTGATATCAGCATTGGTATCAGCAAAGGGTATTCAAACCTGGAGAATTGCATTGTGGTTCTGGGTCCCCAGGGACGTGAAAAAATGCGGCGATGGAAGAAAAAAAAAGTTATGCGGTGTTGACCAAGCATTCAGGCGCACGGACTCCTGAAATTCGCTACAAATCGCAGTTACCGGCTTCCATATAGGACTCTTCTGGGTTCTCGGGGTTCCCGGCCCACCGCACTTCCTCCCTGTCCATCCATTTAACCCAAAAGGGTTCGAGCGGCCATGCAAGGGAGGAAACGAGACAAGCCCCTAAGCCCTGGCCGCCGAGTCGGCCATACGTCTCGAACCTGTACTAAGGCGCTCACCTGGACTTCGCGGACAGTCCCAACAGAAGAGCTTACCCGGTAGGCTAAGGTACTGATGGTATTTGACAGGGTGAATTTAGCGTCTCTTATAGCTACTGTCTGACAGCAAGCGCTGGGAAAATAAAAAGATACCGCTGGGATTCGAACCCACCGACTAACGATGTGAAAACCGCGCCCTTAACCATTTGGCCATTTCAAAGAAGTTATAATTTGTTGTTCATATCAACTTAAGGAGATAAAACCATTAACCTTACTGTATAGAGAATGTTTCTCCGTAAAGGCTGAGTGACCAAAACGCTACAGTAGTGCATCACGTAGCCAAAAATACACATAAAACAATGGTCGTCAACATGAAATGTTTTTTCCGGACAGCTTCTCCTTAGTATTTCATAAACGCATTAACACGGGCAAGTGCCCGTACCGTGCACGTCTGGACACCCGTCTACACGCACGAACTATTATGTTAATGGCACGCGATATTTTTCTCCTTTTTTTGGGGGGGGGTGGCGTTTTCTTTATTTGCGCAAAAAGACAGCCGAAGGTTGAACCAGGACCCCAATAGTTCTGCTAAATAATATGTTAAGTGGTGGATCTGATTTGTGGTGTAGTTCTCAAGACACATTTCCCTGTCCCATGAATGCCCCTTAAAGTGAATTTCTTCTCTATAAATATGTAATTGAAAAGTGAGTTATTTTCCTGTCATGTTGTAATTCATTTTTAACATGAGGACCTTAAGTTGTCGTATATTTAGTAATGTGAAATGTCAGTGCGCTTCTTCCTATCAATACTATCTTGCGTTGAGGATTTCTCCCGGGGTAAAATCACAGTTGTGCAATGAATATGGAAAAACTCGTAGCATGAAAAACAAAAAGGCTATTAAAACACCCTTTGAAAATCTTGAGGCAAAGTTGAAATTAAGGTTAACTGAGACAGAAAGGTGCTCGTTGAAGGTTTACGTTAAAGAAATTGATTGTAAGCTGTCCTTTGTTGCAAATTCAAATTGTCAAAATGTAACTTGATGCAAGATGCAAGGTTGTCACTGAATATTCAAATTGTATAAATCACATGATCGCGTCATCGTTTTATGCCATTTTGCACATGTCAGTCTGAGTACAAGCCAGTGTTGGAGCAAAGGGTTTGATCCTCAAGGCCAAGACTTTGACCCACAAGCCTTACGTCCAAGGCTTTATTAACCCTGAAGGTCAATGTCCTGCAGTGTACTACGTCTGTAAATCATGTCACATCATATCATGACTTGAGTATCGTCGGATTGGCAGTTGTCCTCAATGCCGGCCAAAATAGATTTGTTATTTTATTACAGTGATATCAAATCGTCGATTGTCGCCATGCTATGTGACTGTTATGCAGCATATAATTGTGCCGTCGCGTCGTGCTGTTGCATCGTATTATCCTGCCGTCGTGTCGCACTTTGGCGTCCGATCGAGCCTTGCGTCGTGCCGTCTTGTTTGCACATTGTGCTGTTGCGTTGTGCCGTTGCAACGCACGTTTGCGTAATGCCGGCGAGCTGTCGCGTCGTGCTATTGCAGTGTAGAGTCTTTGTCCTGTTGTCGCCTTACATTTGTGGAAAATAGACGCACCCTTACAGACGTCGCCCTGTTCCTACAGACTCATTAAAAATGTCTGTAGACCGACAATAGAGGCCGCAAGAGCGTAGTCTCTATGCTCGAGTTCGGGCGGCCTGTTCTTGACGCAGATTTCTTGTTCTCGTGCTCGAACAGCGGGAACACGACTAGTAGTAGAGAACTGACAGTTCTGGACCACACGCCCTTTTCTGCCGTTTTTAGCAAAAACCCCTGGGTAGTACATCGACTCAAAAAATCGGGGGAATCCCCTAAAAATCTGGAATTCCAGATTTCCCCCGGTACCTCATCGACCCAAAAAATCCGGCTCTAAAATACCGGGCGAATATATACATTCTGAGCCAAAATCTCTTTTACCCATCACACGCACCGCTCGCTACGCTCGCTCACCTTTTGACCCCGGCTGACTAAACAACTCGTGACTGGTACTGACTTACACAAACAAAAAGGGATTTCCCCTTGCGAACAAGTCGAGACTTGCCCGACCTGAACTCGTGACCTCTACTTAAAGCATGGCTCTGTTCAAAGCAAAACACGCTATGTTTACAACCGCCTTAAATAAATGCTCTTTATATAAAATAGTAGTATAAAAAAAACATGTTGAATAAAATTGATAAAAATTTTATAAATCTATATATATAAAGAGACATGAGCTATCAACAACATCGACCTATATTAACGAACTTTATTCGATTTAAGAAGGTGTTTTTGGAAGATTTTATTAAACGGTATAAGATCCCATTACCGTCACCTAGGCGCAAATATCATACACGATCAGAGCTAATAAAAGCTATCAGAGAGGATCAAAAACAATTTAGATATCTCCCGCGTCAGTCATATCGGCAGCTGTTGAAAACGGTACAAAAATATAATATTCCTTATGCAAACAAAGACAGATACGTCAAACAGGACTTTATTGATGCGATTAAAGCTTATACACAACCTAAAGAACTCGAGGAAGTAGACATTAAACGTATAAGGCGTTTTAAAGATAATTTTCGTAATTGGGAGTTGATTCCTCGCTTCTATGAAGACGATTTAATACATTTTTTTGATTTTTACAAGCAGTTGATAGAGAAAACAGCGTTAGCTGAACTCAAAGAAATCGGGAGTTACAAATTACAAACACATCTTAAAGTGCAGTTTAGATTGGAAAAAATTGACGGAACGATTGACTACGGCACCTTTCCCTTTCAGAGTGATCAAGACGTAGTAACGAGTAAACCAAGCGTTAAAAATGCACTCGCTAAGCAACGCGAAGAACAAATCGAACAGGTGGAGGCCCATACACAAAAAGGCTCGGGGTGGATCTTTGACAAAGTTGTCGCTTTTTACGTCAACGTGGTTAAATATAATCCAGTCGGTTCTTCTTACATTCCGTTACCTAAGGAATTGTTAGACAAAAAAGCAATCATAAACGTCCAAAATAAAGATCAAGAATGTATTCGATGGGCGTTGAGAGCAGCTTTAAAGCTGTATTCAGACGGAGTCAAAAGTCAGCTAGAAACAAATCCAAAATATAAAATACATGACGAGCGGCCTTCGACTTACCGGTCAGAAGCAGACGGTCTAAATTTTACAAACATAAGCTTTCCAACACCGATTTCACAAATCCCTCGTATCGAATCGCAAAATAACTTGGCAATCAATGTGTTTGGTTATACCAAAAAAGACGGTATTTACATTCTCCACAAAAGCAAGCGTCCAGAAGAAGGAGCGAGTGAAGCGAGCGGACTACGAGCGCAGCGAGAACCGATCAATTTACTTTTATTTAACAAAGGTGACGAAAACCACTACTGTTGGATTAAAAACTTTTCTCGGTTGACGGGTGACATCAATAAACACGACGGCCAAAAATACTGGTGTTTCAAGTGCATGACACATTTCCTAACTGAAGAAAAGTTAGCCAGCCACAAAGAAGATTGCCAAGGCTTAAACGTTCCTACGTGTAAAGTCGAAATGCCAGTCAAAGGCGAGAATATACTCAAGTTCAAAAATTACAAAAATAAGCAAGACGCGCCTTTTGTCATTTACGCCGATTTTGAGTCTGTTTTAGAAAAATTACCGCTGACTGACACAAACACGGTGAAAACTCAGATTCACAGGCCTTGCGGGTACTCATACGCAGTCGTCAGATGCGATGGAGTTTGCACTAGCCGAAAAACATATAGAGGCCAAGACGCGGCTGTAGATTTTGTAGAATCACTTTCTCAGGAAACAGAGAAAATAAATGAAACGTTTAAAAACAAAGAGCCGTTGATTTGGAACGATCAATTACAAAAAATTTACGAAAAATGTAATAGATGCTGGATCTGCGAAAAGTTGATAGATCGAGCAAAAGCGGATGAATCTCACTGTCAATGTGATATTCCAAAACCACCTGAGACAAAAGCTGACAAAATTGCTTTCTGTCATAAAAATGAAGCTGGGTTCAAAGAGTGGAAATGTTTAGATTGCGAAAAGCCCATCAACAATTTTAGAAAAGTTCGCGATCATTGTCACGTGACGGGGAAGTACCGAGGCCCAGCGCACGCTAGTTGTAATCTCAAGTTAAGAATAGTGCCCGACCAAACACCTATTCCGGTTATCTTACACAACTTGGAGAAATACGATGCGCACTTGATTATGCAGGGTGCTCACGAATTTTATGGGAAATCAATTAAGTTGATCGCTAAAAATACCGAGAACTACATTTCGTTTTCTTTTGGCCAACTCAGATTTTTAGACTCCTTTCATTTCATGGCGGCTTCGCTAGATCGGTTGGTTAAAAATTGTTCACCAGATGATTTTAAATTACTTTGTGAAAGGTTTCCAAATAACCCAAATTTACTCTTGGAAAAGGGAATTTATCCTTATGAGTATATCGATTCCTTTGATCGATTTCAAGAAACAAAACTCCCACCAGTAGACGCTTTTTATAGCTCTCTGAAGCAGGGAGGGATAACCGAGCAAGAATACGCTCGTGCGGAAACAGTATGGGAAGCCTTTGGTTGTCAAAACTTGGGGGACTACCACGACTTATACGTGGAAACGGACACGCTATTGCTCGCGGGTGTATTTGAAAACTTTCGGAAGGTATGCAAGAAGAACTATGGCCTTGACCCGGCTAACTACTATACGGCGCCAGGCCTGTCGTGGGATGCCCTCTTAAAGCATTCGGGTATACAACTGGAACTGCTGACAGACATCGACAAGCACTTGTTTTTTGAAAGGGCAAAAAGAGGCGGTATCTCGAGTGTGGGCGCAAAGCGATACGCGAAAGCTAATAGTCCAGAATTACCCGACTACGACCCAAATAAGCCAGAGTCACAGATCATGTACCTAGACGCAAATAATTTATATGGCTGGGCGATGAGCAAATATCTACCCGTAGGGGAATTTACCTGGGAAACAGACTTAGCAAAATTCAATTACTATTACATCCAAGAGTTACGGCTAACTGACGACTACGGTTACATGTTTGAGATTTCTTTAGATTACCCGGAACGTCACCATGACAAACATAATGACTTTCCACTTGCACCCGAAAACATGTCGGTGCCGAACGAATGGTTTTCGAGTTACCAACAGGATTTAATTGGTAATGGCGAAGTAGCGAGCGGAGCGAGCTCGGTAGACAAACTCGTGGCTACTCTCAACACCAAAGAAAAATACGTGGTTCACTATCGTACATTACAAAAATATCTCAAACTAGGGTTGTGGATCAAAGAAGTTCACCGGGTACTGCGTTTCCGCCAAAAGCCGTGGATGAAGAGCTACATCGATAAAAACACAAAATTGCGCAAGAAAGCAAAAAATGATTTTGAGAAGGACTTTTTCAAATTGATGAACAATTCGGTATTTGGCAAGACGATGGAAAATGTAAGACATCGAATTGACGGCCACCTCCTAAGGGACGAACAAGACGCCGTCAAATACAGAAAATTAACGTATAAACCGAATTATAAATCGACGGTGCCATTTGGGGACTGTTCTCTTTCGTTTGTGGAGATGTACCGAACCAAAACAAAATTAAATAAGCCAATCTATTGCGGTGTAAGTATTCTCGATATCTCAAAAACGTTGATGTATGATTTCTACTACAACGAACTAAAATCAACTTTTGGTGAAAAAGTAAACCTACTTTATACGGACACTGATTCTCTATTAGTTCAAATCGAGCAAAGCTCTGACGATTTAACTGGTTACCTAAACGAAAAGCGCCATTTGTTTGACTTTAGTAATTATCCACCGGGTCATCCGCTTTACAGCGTCAAAAATAAAAAAGTCATAGGTAAAATGAAAGACGAGTTTGGCGGTAAAACAATTTTAGAAGCCGTTTGTATCAGACCAAAGATGTATTCAATTCTGACGGTAGATCACAAGCGAGCGTCAGCGAGCTATGAGCGAGGCGAGTACTTTTCTTTAAAGAAGGCGAAAGGGGTCTCCAAGGTAGTAACCGAGAAACGATTGACCCACGAGATGTATAAAAGCTGCCTATTTGAAAGGGTTTCTCATTTCAATAAACAACAACTATTTAGATCGGATAAACATCGGGTGTTCACCATTTCACAAAATAAACTTAGTTTGTCGCCGTTGGACACAAAGCGTTACATATTGCCGAACGGAATCGATACGTTGGCTTACGGGCATAAGCGAGCGAGCGAGTGGAACGAGCGAGCTATGAACGCAGTGAGAACGAGCTACTCTGGTAATTCGGTGTCCTCAGGTACTACCTGAAGTTCCTCTTTGACGAAACTCCTATTTGGTCCGTTTAATAAATAGTACAAAGTGGGACCCGTTTTGACTCTCTTGCCTTTCACTCGTTTAGATTGACTGGTGCGCTTTTCAATTTGATAGACGTCCACGGACCAGATCGGATCTGTCGCCCTTCTGACGGTGCCACCCTCTTGCTCACCCGGGTAATAGAGGTACCTGACGACCGCGTCTGGAGGAAGTTCTCTTTGGGTAGTTCTTACAGGTGTACTCGGTTCTTGTTTCACTCGCTTTGATTTTATAGCTTCTGCAGGAACGGCATCTATTAACCGCGTTTTTTCCTCGTTTAACGATTTCACGACCTGAGGCAAACGTTCCACCCATTCCACGTTACGCACACCTACATTTAACATTTCTTGAGCGTATTGGTGGCCAAATAACCTTTCGGCTAAAGTGCGGTTAAACCTTTCCACGATTCCTTGAGATCTGTGTACCCCAGGTTCACCCACTTGAATTTGTACTTTATTTTTTGTCATTAACTTTTTAAACTCGCCTTTGAATTCAGATCCCGAGTCTACCATTACGAATTTGGGCCACGTCAAAGGTGATCGCCCGTTACTCCCTTTGGTCGCAGCTCGCTTCGCTCGCTCGTAAATTTTCTTTATTGCCTCGCTAACTTGTTCGGCGGTTTTACTGGTCAACGGTTCTGCTTCTTTATACCGCGAACCCACGTCTACCACGGTCAAAGCGTACTTAAACGTTTTCCTTTTAACTCGGTCCCAGGGTAAATAAAGTATGTCCATTTGATGCGCGTAATTAGGTTCGACCGATTCTGATTGCAACATTGTAGGTCTGGGTACGTAATGTGGTGCGGGTAAGTATATTTGCCAAACGGCCTGCTTTTTTAGCCACTTCCTAATAACTGATTTGTCCGCACCGGTCTTTTCGTGTAGACGATCGACAGCACTTTCTCCTCGCCAGTAGCCTTGCGGGCTGTAAAACAATTTTGAAAATTCTCTCTCCATTTTAAAATAAGTTACACAAAGCGAGCTACGAGCGCAGCGAGTACCGGTAAGCCAACAACCCGACTATCGCAGTTCCACCTATAATCCAAACAAACTCGCGAATTTTTTGATCTTCGGAAGGCTCGTAAAAATCGGACAACTTAGGCTCTGGTGGTAACGGGATAATACTCTTACCGGTCAATTCTGAATACTCCCGCAACGCTTCGTCTACTTTTACAAATGTTTGCTGACTCTTGCCTTCTTGTTGCGTTCGTTCATTTAAAAAGTCTTGCATGTCTACGCGTTTTTGTTCCCACTCTTGTTTTGCTTGATCTAATTGCTCCAACGCGAGGTCGTGACGCTTTCGTTCTTCGTCGACGTTGTTATCTTTTGATAAACTGCTAAATAAAAAATTTGAGCCTGTGAATGCTAAGGCGTTTACTATCGAACCTCCAACCATCATTAAAGCACTAGCCATTTTTAAAATAAGGTTAAATTAAATATGGAGAACGAACGAAGTGAGTACGAGCGAAGCGAAGCGAAGCGAGCAACGAAGCGACCAGAGGGAGCAACGAGCGAAGCGAGTGTTACCGAAGCGAGTGTTACCGAAATTAAAGATAAATTAATCGAGATTCAAACCGAACAGGTAGAAACTCAGCTAAAGATCGACGAAATCGCCCATATGTTAGAAGGTGAAAAATATGAAGATCTGTTTTTTGCAGCGGGTTTAACGTTAGTCGTGTTTTCTTTTCTTTTTAAAATTATAAAATAAGAATTGTATTATATAAAAGTAAGATGTATACCAAAAAGCTTAACCCGAGTCGCAGACTTAAAGTTCCTCGCGCGATCAAAGTCGAGCGGCGTGAAGTCACCATTACGCACAACCCGAGTACGGTAGACGCGGGTCACACGTTAAACGTAAAATTCCCCTCTTTAGGTATGGACGAAGTCATGGTACCCGGTACTGCAAAGTTGGCTTTTAAACTCGATCTCGACGGTGCCTCGGACGACAACAGGACGGTTTATAACAACGTGGCGAGAAACCTGGTGTCGGAAATAAATGTGAGTCTCCAGGGAAACAAAATCGTAAGTTACTATGACGCGGACGTATTTCACAATTTCAAGGACAATTGGTTACCCCCGTCGCAGGCTAAAAATATGGCGTATTTTGGTTTGAAAAGAGAAAACGTAGCTAAGATACGTCTAGGGGCTGACGATGCTAATGCTGCCGCAAACGACGGTAAAGACAAGGCAATTGCCGACGCTTTTAAAAACAGGTACGCGATTCCACTAGACACGCCTATGTTAACAGATCATACCCCATTTTATCCTTCGTGGTTTAAAGAGCCTCTGACGTACCAACTAACTTTTAACCGACACGACAAAGTGGTTAATTCGTCAGATACCGCGGCTGAATATCAAATTTCAGATCTGACCCTGGAATACGAGGTAGTCACCAACCGAGACTTGGCCCAAACCTTGAGAAACAAGAAGACGATGTATTATCTATTCGACCGTATTCACTCGTGGAAGAAGCAAGCGGTAAACAAGTCAGACACGCTGTGGAACATCAGCATCGACCAGAGTATTAGAAGCCTAAAAGGGGTGTTGATTTTGTTTAGAGATCCGACGATCAAGAACCCGCAAAAATTCTATAATCCGCACATCACAAAGACGGTCGTCACGGTCGAAGGAAAACCAAATCAATTGTACTCCCAGGGTCTGTTTGAATATCAACATTGGAACGAAGTTACAAAATATTTCGGAGACTCGGATAAAGAATTGGCTAGAGGAGTCGTCTCGGACTTATCCTTGTTGGGAGTAGACCTAGCAGACTACCTAAAAGATAAATACGGGCTTTGGCTCGACTTCCGAAGTTCCGACGACAATTCCGCCCATGGATCGGGCAGACCTCTCGGTGGAGGTGGGGACATATCTATACAGATGGAACGAACGGCCGAAACCGCAGGACCGCTGACTATGTACGTGTTCCTGGTGATGGATTCTCAACTAACGGTGGAGGACGGAAATTTTAAAAGTCTGGTTTATTAAAAATGAACGAGCGAGTGGAACGAGCGAACTATGAGCGTAGCGAGAACGAGCGAGCGAGTTATGAAAGAAGTGAGAACGACCGGAGGGAGCATGAGCGTAGTGAGAACCAGATGTTTAAGAATCCCCACTGCGCCTTGATCGTGGGCAAAACTGGCAGCGGGAAGACTAACTGGATCTTAAATCTTTTAGAGACAGAATACCGATTCACCTTTGAAGCTATCGTCATTATATGCCCGACGCTATTTAAGAATAAAACGTATTTAGAACGACTGTGGGTGTACACCGATGAAAACGTTTACCTATGTGACCTGGATCGAGAAAGGCTAGAGTTAAATGATGCGATCGAACTTTATCAGAGAGTATTCGATGGTGTAAATACATTGTTTATTATCGACGATTGTGCAGCCGATCAGTTTATCAAGTATCGAAAAAAATCTAAGAGTGGTTCAGTTTGCGCGTTGTCTAAGATGGCGTTCTCGGGTCGACATTACCTTCACAGCTGCTGGCTTTTGACGCAAAAGTACAATTCAGTTTTAAAAGATTTTCGTGTGAATACTGCTTGGACAGCAATTTTTCATTGCAAGGACCGTGGTTCGTTTGATCAGTGTCTGGACGAGAACGACATTGTACCAGATGAAAAGAGAGGGGAAATTAAAAGGCATCTACGCACCGTGAGATTTAGTAAGTTGGTGTTAAATACCGAAGCGCCCGCAAGTTACAATATTTTTTAGCTAGTTACTCAGCTAAGTTGTAACTAAATAATAGCTTTTTTATAATACGTTTTAGCTAGTTATTTATTTGTTTTACTTTGTTGATAATTACTTACCCTTTGCTTGAGCATAGCTAATTCAGCTGTGCTATAATAAAATTTAATTTAGTTATAGTAAATAGATAACAATGCTACAATACGTCCAGCTAGTTATTCAGCTAGTTATTGCAGCTAACTTGACTTATTATACAGTTGAATACATACGACTAAAGCATACCTACAACAAATTTAAAGAGTACTTATTATTAAAATGGACGACATAAAAAGCATATTCACTGAACCAAAAAGCGAAGCAATCAGCTCAAACGTAAAAGACCGCCTTTGCGCGATAGCTGCCTCGGGCGAAAGTAAGAAGTACCTAGGCAAAGAATACACGATAAAAGAAATCGAAGCTCTGCCACCAAAAGAACAAGAAAAACTGTTTAACCTCTACGAAGTTAAGTTTGGCAAAGAAATTGTCAAAACCCTCGGTCACTCGATTTTAAGTTTGTACTCTCGCCTACTAGGAATAGCTACTCCGATCGATCTACTCGGATTCAACGTCAACTTAAAATCAGAGGAAGCACTGACTAAAGATTTAAACGACGATCCGATTATCAGTCAAACTATGGGTAGACTACTTACAGAGGTCTGTTATAAATATGGAGTTTATCTTTCTCCACTTACAACAATGCTGATTACAACAAAACACCTGGAGTTTAACAAAAGTTCTGTTATTATAAAAGAGGATGTCAACAAACGAAGTGAACCCAACAGAAGCGAGCAACAACGAAGCGAACTCGAGCAACCAAATTCAGAAAGCAGTTAAGTCAGTTACTAAGCGAGCAGAACGAGCTACGACCGAAGGGAGTACTAAAGCTAAGAACCCAAAGCGTGTAGAACAAGGTAAAAAATTGGCCGAACATAACAAGAAGATGAAGCAACAACTAGTCAAGATGAAATTAGCGGGCGAACCGAGTGAAGAATCTAGCTTTACCCAAACGGCCTTTGAAAACAGAAGCTTGATATTCGGTGGATTGGGTATCGCTGGTGTTGTGGTTCTCTACTTAATTTGGAAAAATAAGTCGACTAGTTCACAACAAATTAGCGTTCAACCAAAGCAAGAAGCGACTAAAGTCGAGCAAAGCTTGACTAAAGAACCGGATTTAGATATGGAATAAATACTCCCTTTGGTCGTAGCTCGCTTTGCTCGCTTTATTTAAAAGTTCTTTATATATAAATATGAGTAACGCTAAATCAATCGACGTAAACGGAATCGTCAATACGGTTTACCACGGCGCAGTTGTTTCAGGAATCTCACTCGGATACGCCATGCTGTCGAGTAAACTATTTAAAATTAAACCACCGGATTTCAATAAGTTGTCTGCCGAATTCGAAGATGCATTAAAATTAACCGCTTTGTCCAGCGGCGCACTCTTTACCCAAGGTTGGTTGGTGGGGCAGGGTATCTTACCCTCAACGTTTCCTATGGGCGGACCGAGTTAAGTTTTCTTATTTTAAATGGATGAAGGGGGATTTGAAATGAAAGAAATGGAACAAGAACGTGAACAAGAAGAATTTGAGCAAGACTACCAAGATGAACTAGAACGGGACGATATCTTTGATGATGATATATTAGAAAACGCCCCAAACCCTCCTGTAGTTGGACCAGAGTCTAGTCTCAAAGAATTAAGACAGAAGGTAGATGAAGATAAGCTTAGCGATGAAACTAAAAAGGAGGTGTATAGTTTTTATAACGAGATTAAAGAAACTACCGGACTTGAACCGACCATGAAAGACACAAATATATTTAGCCTCGATTCAGAAGAAAGACTCTATGCAACTCATAACGGCAAAGAAATCCGTCTGACAAAATTAAAAGCAGATAGAAGTGGGCGACAGTTTCGCGCGTTGTCTAGCTTAGAAAAAGAAGGTGGTAGAGATTTTATTAGACACACTTTAGGGTTAAAAGGCTACAAAGACCCTGGATTTCAATTAATTGAAGAGGAAAAAGCTGTTTCAGAAAATATAGAAAAGATCACGAGTGAAGACGGATCTGTAGACAAATTAGATGAGGCACTCGATCAACTTCAAGAAATAGCAGAACAGTCTCATAACTTAGACCCAGAAGATACAAATTCAGAATTTACTCTCAGAGAGATTAGAGGATTTGACCAAAGCTTACAAACAATAAGAGGACAATTAAAACTTGTAGAAGCTAAGATCGCGAGTGTAAAAGAAAATATTCAGACAACTGAAGATGCATTAAAGGAACCAGATATCACTCAAGAACAAAAAGAATCAGATCTTAAATTTCTTAGAGAATGTAAAGATGAGTTAGAAGCATTGAATACCCAACGAAAAAATTTAACCTCGGGATTTAGAAACCAACTTAAAATGTTAAAAGAAACGATCCAAACGGCTCTAGGTAAAGATTTGACTTTACGCGAACGAATTAATATTTTATTTAGAGAGCAAGGCGTCACGATCGTGAGCATTTTAACGGCTATTGGTTTAGCGATAAGTACCATCGTTAGTAGTATCGTGGCTAGCGTTAGAGCTGTTGGAACTCCTAGCGTAACGCCTGAACCCGCACCTAAACCAACGCCTGCTCCTCCTTCCAAGGGCGGGGTCACCGATTGGATCAAACGTCAATTACAAAATTTAGCCAACGTATTAAAGAAACTCGGGTTGAGCGCATTAGGAGCTTTGCCCGGGATCATCGGTAGCATTTTGAGTTGGATTTTTAACGTAGCGAGTAAAGCGGTTGGATGGGTGGCAGAACATTTATGGACCTTGTTTGTAGGCTTGGGTGTTTTGCTTTTAACGTACGTGCAAAAAGGGTAAAAATAGATTTTAAAATAAGATAAAAATTCACCCCAAATTTGAGGTGAATTTTTTTTATGCCTTACATCAAACCGTTCTCGCTTCGCTCATACTCCGCTTCGCTTCGTTTAAGTTAAAATTTTATACAGCGTAAAACCGATGACACCCACGGCAACGGCTCCGATGGTCAAGGACAATTTCTCTTCGTTGTGTGTGTCTAAAGGCTTACTAAAAACCGGGTTTACAGTTGGCTTCCTCGGTAACACTTCCGGTTCTAGTTCTTCATTAGTACTCGTACTCGTTCCGTTATTCAAACTCGGTACATACCCAGTTTTCATATCCCCAGTCGCGACTTGTAAATTATTGTTATAACCCTCAAAGACGCCTATCCGTAAGTCCATGTTTGAAGGTATTAGATATAGCCCTGGGGCTAGTACATAATCTAATGGTGTTTTAGCATTTTGTAACATATCTTGAAAACGATCTGTCGACTTTTCTGAATCGGGGTTGGCTGGATTAATTTCTGCTTCTATGATTGTTTTAAATCTTTGTTGCGCGATTAACCCTGTACCATAAGACAAAATACTCACCTTAGTATCAACTTGAGACCCTAATAACGCATAGACATAGGCTCGAATAGATTCATTTACCTTTATAAACCCTATATCTGTAAACTGCGACTTTTTAGGAATAAAACCCCACCATCCGGTAGTCGCAACCTTTGGGTCTTGCAAAATATATTCTACTACGTATTGTGCCGTTACGCCGGAGTTAACCTTAGAGTAACCGAGTCGCATGACTTTGTGCACAAAAGAAAGGTTAGGCGTTCTAGCACCTACCCCGAGACTTAAATTTGTTGCGGTCCAGTCTTTGTCTACATCGTCTGCATCTAATTTTGGAGTATAATCGTTTCCTGGTACGGGTAACCACTGTCTAACACCCGTGTCCATCAAACCGGCTCGGTCAAAATAATAAGCGGTACCAAGGCCATTTGTATAAAGATCGACTTTTTGCCTAAAGTTCATATCTGGGTCAACTCCGTATAAAAGACACGTGTCAGAAAACTTCCGATGGTCATAATTATTGTTAATCACGTCAAATACGTCGTCGCTCGGAATGGGCATCACACAGTCGTGAAATATTTTTCGTACGGTGTAATATAAGTGGAACCTCATTATAGCCGAGACATATGGGTCGTGACTAGACAGTAGATCAGAACCCACACCGCAGGCTGTTGTCGCGCAATAGACCGCAAAATTAAATTGGTTTTGATAAAATGTCAACGGATCTGAGTTCCAGCGTTCTACCACTTCGTCCGTGGTTACTTTTGGTAGTTTATACGCGTGTGTTAAATTTGGAAACTCGGCTGTAAAGGCATTGTCTTTGTTTACTCTGATATCTAGACTGCTAAAATTACCTCCCATTTATTTTAAAAGAATTTTAAAAATAATCTTTACCAGTCTTTTACAGGTGCCGTTGGAATGGTCGCTTCTCGATAAGCGGGTGGATCGCTACGCTCATACCCAACCGACTTTGTAAAACTTATTCGCCAAGTTTTTTCATAAGATCTTTTTTAAAAACCGCCGCTAGCGCTTCTGCTCTTTCGTTGACTCGACGTTCAAATTCTTGCTCGCTGTGAGCTTTGCTCGATTCCAATTTTGTAGATGTACGCGATCTAATCTTTTCTTTCATCTCGTTAAATTTTTTCAGCTCAGATAAAATAAGGGCAAATTCTTCCTGGGATATGTCGCCGTCTTCAATCGCGTGAGATACGTATTCTTCGATTGTATTTAATTTAGCGTCTGCCAACATTCGAATTTGGTCGTGTTTTTTAGTTTTGCGGGTGAGTCTACGAGATGCGTACTTTAGAACCGCATAAGCGCCAAACGCACCGATAGCGACGCCTTCCATCACGAGCCCGACGGGACCAGTGATCACTCCCAAAATAGCGGGAATGCCTACGGCCGCCGATGTGGCACCTAGTGCTTCCACGCCGTATTCTACGTACCCGAGCGCGGTTAAGAGCCGTTTGATCTTTTTGTAACTAGCTTCGCGCGCGTCGCGTTCTCTTTGGATTTGAGATTTAATTTCTTCGATCTTTTTGAGTCTGTAAATCTTTGTTTCCGCTTGTTCGGTTGAAGCTCGCTCGTTCTCGCTCCGGTCGTTATACTCACTCGCTTCAACCGAGTTTAAATCAGGATATATGTTAGTCGTCATCTTATAATTAAGAGTTTTTAAACGATATTCACCTCGAGCAAAATTCCATCTCCTTCACCGCTTACCAACCTACCTTTGTCGTTTTTTAAAGAAAAGGTGAGTTCGTCTATGTTCCGATCTACGAGCCTTTTACAGGTTGGGTTTACCTCTAAATTGCACAGAGCTGTGTCTCTGGTGCTGAGTACAGTTGAAGACTTCCCGTCATAAAAGTTATAATTTGGATCGAGCTGCTCGCAGTGTATAAACAGATATTTGATACTATCGATGTTATATTTACCTTTGTATATAAAAAAGTTTTGTAATTCAACAGAAGGCAGGCCGAGCAATTGACCCACGTGCGTGTTTAGTTTTAGTTTTAAATAAGGGTCAAAAATGACTAAAGTCACCGATTTTGACTTTTCATATACTTTAAAACTCACGCCTGGAATGGCGTTTAAAATAAAATCAAACCAGTCGATTCCGTAATACCCGGGTTCTAAGGTGATGCTGCCAGTCAATCCAGAGATACTTATAGACTCAAACGCTTGCTTTGTGTAAAGTTGGTTAAATATGGGTTTTGCTTGGCCTTTTAAAATAGATTGTACAGTAGAAGACGTAGTATCCCAAATGAACAATTGTTTCTCTTCAGTTGTCGGTGGTGGCCTGCCCTTTAGATGGTTTGCATAGTCTAATCTATCAAAAATTTGATTGAGGGCGTGTATAATGCCCGCTAGTGTCGTTTGAAAAGACAAAGAAATGATCAAACTTACATCTATTTCAGTAATCATTCTTGGGTAAAAAAAGTCATCTAGCATTTGTATTACAAAAAGCTCGTCTTCATAAGAACCGCTGTCAAGAAGGTTTAACTTTTTTTCCATTTCTTGTCGTAAAGTATCATTAGATAATAGATTAAAATATAAAGGCTTATAATGTACACCAAAATAAAAAGAAGAAAAATCAGTAAATTTGTCTTTTATTACACTTATTATAGATAACATGTGTGCTTTATATACTTTTATTCGTCTAACATTATATTCCCAATTTAAAGTGTATTTTTGTATGTTTCTTAAAAAATTTTGAGTCGCAAAATAAAATCCAAAAAAAACATCTATTAATTGTAAACTTGGTTTTTCAATTTCATATTTTTCACCTATATATAGATCACTATATTTTTGCACCAAGGCTTGATTGATTGATCCATCATCACCGGGTTCGTTAGATAATTCTTTTGCCCCCCACTCAATCTCTCACTGTGCGAAAGGTGTAGTTTCCGGAAATTTCATACCTACGGAAACGGGTGCAGTGTTTGCACCCAGTCGTTTCCGCTGGCAGTTTACCAACACAGAAATGGGCTCCGGAAACGAGGAGACCAGTTTCCAGAGTTTCAGGCTAGCATTTACGTGACAAGGAAACTACTCACGAGGAAACTGGCTAGTGATTCGTTGGAAACTGACCGATAAAGCGTTTGTGTAATCATGGCACGATAAAAGAAACATCTTTTGTTTAATTAACACATTTATCTCCCATTTTATGAACCAACATTTGTCACATTAATTTAACTTCAAATTCCAACTCTGATCACGTATTCTTCAAAATCACAATACAAAATGAGTGCCCACTGAAAATAACTTGAACCCTTTTTACTAAACATTTTATCTCTGTCCTATCTGCGGTTATTCAGTCCATTCCCCGTGTCCCTTGTTACCGTAGGGGTACACCCCACTTCGGCTGACCGCATGGGGTCAAGGTATTCCCACCAGACAAATCCTCCTGTTAATTGTGGCCCTTGTCACTCCAGGCTGGTCTTAATTCCAAGTAGAGAGTGGAAGGGATAATGGCATGTCTTGCAGCCTGCACTGCATACAACACTAGGTTCTGCAGGAAGTATCTTATGTTTCTTTTTGGGGACTGACATCATGGCATATAAGTTGTTTTGGGGAAGGCCAGTTAAGGTGGCTGGAAGGCGACTAATGAGTGTTTTATGCATTCAAGGAAAATTTCAAATTAAATTGCCAATTTTGTTTATTAATTTACTAACTAAGCATAGAAATTTTATTTGAAAAGGTACCATGTAGTGAAGATCAGCCTTGCCGGGAAATGGCTAGGGACGGTATATGGGCTGAAAGTTTAGAATTACTTTAGCCCTAAGCAGAAGAAAAATAATCAAGGGGTATTTTTTTTTCATTTTGAAGGCTACTGCCATTCGAATAAATTAGATGAATATCATATGCTTTATTAAGCCCTCTTGATATTTTCAGTTCAGAGTGTAACGTTCAACGCTGCTATGCGATTCGCCAGTATAGACTGCTCGGTGTATTGTCAATATGAAAGTCATATAAAGACGCCGTTAAAAACAATGAAATTGGCGGGAAGTGAACAGGCGAGTCTGATGGGAAAGGGAGAGTAATGTATGCAAGGTCACAAACCCATTCATCTTCAGCCAGCTGGAGCGAGAGCGCAGTCCATCTGACCCCTAGTAGCCAGTGATCGCGAACACTTCAAGTCTGGTATTCGTCAAAAATTGTGCAATCGTACAAAGGGTGAGTGTGTGTCAGCTGGAATGTTTCACTTCGATGGCATGCCATTAGTGACAGGCCTGGATCCAGCCCGCTACCATTGAAAGCTGTTGTTGAAATAAATTCTTACTCGGTCCCTTTGGAGAAATCATATGGTTATGTATCTAATTATGCAGCTGGAAAAGTCAAGTTGAAGAGAACTTAAAACACATTTAACTCTTTTTCTTAAAGCACTGAGATTCATGACAACGTCAGCTAAAATGGATGCTAAATGGTTTATTGTGTTCAGATACTTCGTAGGATACATGAGAAAATACACCATCTCCATTACGTTTTAACTACTTCTGGACCTTTTCATACATAACGACCCAAAGCTGTAAAATACCGACATTTAGCAATACAAAATCAATAACTTGCCCAAAGCAGTTTTTAATCATAAAACACTCACAACTAAATTTAATCGCATTAGTAAAATTAATTATCTTTTTATTCTCCAAACTTCAATACTGCATTCGTGTCTGTGACACTTTTAGTCCTGATATCATATAACTTTTATATTAAAATATCCACTTTTGATTGGAAGTTATACGATACAGGCTTATATTTCTTTCCAGTGTTTTTAAAGTACTGTAAATCCAACGGTTTGCTAAGCCTTTAAAACTAAAAGAATTGTTGTCGGTTCAGTAAAGACAGGGCCACGTTGCCGTCGTTGTCGTGTGCTGCAATAAACTTTCCATAGATTCGTTGCACAGGGATAAAAGACGATGCCCCTCCGTGTGAATAGGACCGTTCAGTTTGGGCCAACTTGTGATTGGTGCTAAATAGCGACCTTCATTCGCTTGATCTTTGACAAACCATCGAACAACAGCGAGAATGTGGGGAACTGGAACACTGTTAAGAAGTATCGTATGTTTAACGTAATATTTGACTACTCCTGGTCTTAACTCGGCAAGAGAATCAATATTTCCATCATCATCCACCCAGTGAGCCATAATGCCACTTGTACTTTGCGATCTCTTGTTGAAGCACGATCCAAAAAGTTTGTTGCCGACATGAATAACTCCATATTTGTGAAACGTTAGCTGCAAATGATCCCTCTCTAATCCTATGTCCTCATAAACAGATTGGTACATTTGTGGCAGATAACCTAAATCATCAGAATCAAAAGAAGCTATAACGCCATGCCCCACCGGCTTCACTGCTGTGAGTTGTGAAAGAGTTGAAAGTACAAGCGGCCCTCTCCATGTGTTGAAAAGTGTTCTTAAAGTTGACGAAATAGGGGTTTGTTCTGAAAAATTGTGACCTGGTGAAACGCTGTTACATATTTCCACAAAGTCTTTGCTAAAGTCAAGTTGGTTAGTGATATTTTTCACAAATGGAATTCTTGTTAGAGATCTCATGTATTGTACCTCAATATTGCTATTATTGGTTGGTACGTCTGCAATAAAGCCATTAAACCGTTCATAAGAGAAACACCAAAAGGCTGGAACCGGACCAAAATCAATGACACATTCTTTTAAATGGGCGTGAAGATGCATATTGGGAGTTATTGCCAAAGAACCGTATAGTTTTTCGTACTCCTTTCCAAATTTCAAGAAGAGAAAGTCTGCTTTTTCTACTTCAGCAAGAGATATGAACGGTTTGCAGATAAGTTTGCATGCAAGAACAAACGTCTGCCAGCACTTCAGATGTTCCGCAGGAGGAATCCCATCTAATGCATACAAAGAAAAATATAGAGTCCAATTCTTCCATTCGTCGGCTGTAAAGTTCCCATAATTTGAAGCAATGCGCGTTGGTAATCGTCCAAGGTCTGTCGAGGCTAAAACATGATTATTTTTTTCGTCAATTTTATCTAAAGTTTTCCTCTTAAGTATGTCTTTCTTAACCCAGTGACCAAACACGTGTTTTGCTGTCCCTACAAAAAGATTGTGCGTTGGATCAATGGCGCAATAACGGACTGCATCAAAATACTCCGAGTCAAGTAGACAGCTGTATCGCACTCCAACTTTCTTCTCAATTTTTTCTCTTTCAGTTAAACAGGAACTTTGCCTGGCTTGTGCAACAGATCTCCGATGGCCATTATTATCTCTTAGAAGCCACGTTTTCCTATCGAACCCCCGTAATCATTTTTCCTTTTCGGCCTCCCAGACTTGTCCACCTCCCCCGTTTGTACGCTTGGAGCCCTTTTTAAGCATTTTGAACAGAAAAGTGAAGCACTATGGCTCAAAAAACCACAAAGTTTTCTGTTCGCAGGCAAATCTACTGAACAACACATTAGCGCTCCACGAATTGTCATAACCTCGCCATTTTGTGTAATTTGAACACCTTTCCACAAAGTATTCAATTCATTAACCATAGGTTTTAGAAGGATTAGCATTCCCATCCACTACATAGATCAGTTCCCCGAAATCATATAACTTAGTACACTTTGGGCAGACGGCATATTTTATGAATGAGTCTCGATCGAATTGTAGATGGCGTCTAATCATATAAACTGACTGTGGAATGATGTCTGCAACCTCGCGAACAGCAGTGATTTGCTGGCTAATCACCTTGAATAATAGTGACAGAAAGCGGAGAAGCATATCTAAGGCACGATCGCTTATAAAATAATTACTCTGCCACATAAATAAAAAGTGACACACCCATATCAAAAGAGCTTTACATTTGGAATGAAAGTCCCCTCCTTCTGCACTAACAGGAACTGTGTCGGAGCTTCTCTGCTCAGCATGGGTGTCTGTTGTTACTTTGATGACATCTATAGGATCTGTTGCTTCTCCTTCCCATTGTTCATCTTCGCTGCTGCTGTTAGTGTCCAAGTTAGTGCTGCTGTCTGTAGCGCTGGATGAATCAGATTCACTTGTAAACTCCTGAAAAAGCAAAATGAACAGAAATGATCTATTTTGGTATTTACACAAATTGTTCGTTATAAATATTCGATAAACAGCGATGCCTGGTATAAAAATAGCGTACCGCATCAGCTTTACAAATGCTGCTCATCGGCCAATACTACAACTCAGGTTAATTAATACATCTTCTTTTGATGAGTATTTGCCCCTGCGTTCGATTTTTTCCTCCATTTCTATGTCACGTTGTATAATTATACAGGTCATTTACGCACAGCTAAGAAATCGTAGCGTTCCGTGATCCTCACTCGATCCACACCAGCAATTGAGTACAGTTTGCTTTCCTTGCCTCTTGGGCAGATAAGAAGGCTTCAAATGTGTGATTTTTTTCAGAAGAAAACCCGACCAGATCTTAATGGATTTACATAAAAACGAATAAGAAAAGATGACCTTTGTCAAACGACTTCAAAACGAATGCAAACTGTATATTGAGACTAATGGTTTTGCCTAAGATACAATATTGAAAATATTATCAGTTTAAGTATCAGTTATCTAATAGTGCCTGTAATCCTTCGCGTTATATGGAATAAAAGTCACGTTTTGTCCGTATTTACCCCGACAGTAGCTTTACCAGTTGAATTGTGAGTAACAGCTCCAAAAGGTGACTGTGAGGAGTCCGTAGTCTCAGGACATTCGGTACGGTAAGAACTCGGCCCATTTCCTGTCTCATCATTCATTCTCCTCGGAGAAGATTCCATCTCAGGAAGAGCTGTGATTATAAAAAAAATCTTTTCAAGTGTCACGTCATATACTCCCAACAATGATTGGTGCCTTAAAAGGCATCACTCCTCGTCATTTTTTGCACAAAAATCTTTTCATAATTTAAATTTGCCTTTCCCGACGTATAACACTGAATATTAGATAAATACCAGCTTTTGTGAAAAACGCACGCACCAGCTAAGTCGGGTGGAACTCAAACCCATGACCTCCTTTATTGCTACTGTAAACATATTAATCAATCGACCACCGACATTGCCGGTGTCGAGTGGATGGTCAAGTCAAATATACTAGCACGGGTGCTACAAACAACTGTTTGCAAGGATGCATTTGCTACGGGGAAGTTGAATTATCGTGCCATTGACGACAAGGAAGTATCCACGATGGATAATTTTTAATTAATTGTAATACTCTTGTTTAAATGAAATTTAAAGGAATTACGAACTGTATATGATTTTTTCCATCAGAAAATATCTTCAGTGATTTTTAACAATTTAATTTTTCAACATCTGTACTGATTTAAGTTGCGCCACAGACCTTCAGCCCTTACGTCAAACGCTGCTGAGTTTTTCACAAGCAGCACGTAATAATCCCCAAATCAACGTCCTTATGACTTAGTTTCACTGCATTCAGATTGCCAACGAGGAGAACAATTGCGAGTGAAAGTCTCCACATCAGCAAAGTCAATGAAAAAGTCTTAAAAACTGGTCAAAAGTCTGAAATCAGCCTAACAGGATGATGTCCAGCATATCCGTGCTATGGACGAAAGTGTGGAGATTTATTTTCCTATTTTTGGCGGGGAGTGCTACAAAAGCCTATTTAGGACCTCCATGGTTTCACAGACCCCAGCTGTCGTGGGTGCTCCCCCCCCCGAAGAACGTCAAATACCTCCCCCAACAAACAGTCAACTGTTCCGAGTTATGCGAGATTTGTACTGGAAGTGTGGTCAGTATAGCCTGATTTATGACGCCTGGTGACGCAGCGGACAGCAATCAATTTGGCTCGTGGCCTCGTGAGGCCAGGCCAGCATGATGTGCTGAAAACTTCATGCGGGTCCATGCTGTATTTTATATGGACACGTACATGTACAGTACTTGTATATCAGTTAAACGTACATCCTTTGAGAAGATTGGTGATCTTAAAGGTTGTTATTTTTAACATTTATATGGCCATTAAATTATTACAAAGACGATGACACAATAAGACTAAGGATAAATGATACGGCATTATACTGATCGTTAGAAAGGTTAAACTTGTAACAGCTAAGTGTGCAGTCTGATCATACAGGAATGGAAATATTCATAATATCACAAGCAATGAAATTACTGCAGGTATTGCTTTTTGAAAAACCAGTCAAGAGGTGGGTATCGAATGAATAGGAAAAACTCATCACTTACTTGATTATACTTTTTAGCTTTACAAGTAAAAAGTGTCACATCCCATTGCACAAAACCAACACATTTTGAGGATATATCACATCATAGTAAATTGTCAATTACACGCTTAGGTACGTACGTTCTAAACGTTTATTTACAGAGTTCTCTTTCTCCTTAGCGTGAACGGGATTCAATACATTTTAAATTTTGAAAAAAATCTTAAGGAGTACACATATAATTAGCGGAAAAGACAAAATCAACAACAGACACACTTACATATAGCAAATCTGCACAAATCCTACCAATAAAGCGAGTAGGGCTGCACGTACCTGCTTGTGTCAGTTTATCAGTTGAAAACGTCCTGGTTTGATCGTTGCCACAAGTCCACATGTTACCATCATAGTGTTTATGTTTATGGTAAAAAAAAGGCTCTTCGAGAGAATTTTGTGCCACAATTGGGGCAACTTTTCCGTTTGACCTTCATATCTGCAAATGGTTGTAAGAACACCATCAAAGTCATATCTTCACAGTGCCTACGGCCAATGGTAATATTTTCATATAAAGGAGAAAACTCTGCTATTAATATACTTGATACAAACAAAGTCCCATTGTAATTTACGCATAATTGCACAACTATTTTAAAAGTTAATAACATCTCAAACAAACCTGGGATTGTGAAATAAGGCCGTACATGATATGCTAGTTGAAATAGGCAAGTTTCTCACCTTCAGTTACAGAAAGCAGATCACCGTCTGAAAACTAAGTGAGCGTCCAGCTGCTCTTACTGGCTAAAGAGGCCTTCGGAGACTCAGCGTGCCCTTTCACTGTTTCATGGAGTTCAAAGCTTTTCTGAGACTGTCACTAGCAGCAAAATGTGATGACTAACACAACACCCTACCAGACTGAGACAGTCTTGGCATAATTCAGGGTCTGCATATGTAATCACAGAGTTTCCTCCCTTCCAATTGGCCCGTCACGACTTTGCGCGCCATTTTCGATAATTCATAACCGCTGTTGTCTGCCATACACCCTTGTTGGCATTGCGTGCCGCATTTATGTATCTGGGGTTGATGTTAGCAACACGTACAGGAAAAATGAATCGAGGAACGAGACAAATTCCAAATATCGAAGATTTGCCGCGGCGTCGACTGTTTACACGAGAGGAAACACTTCTAGAATTAGAAACAATTTCTTCTGAGGATCAAGACAGTTTACAACCCGGCAATAGTACAACAATGCTCGATATATCACATAGTATACCCGCACTTGGCCATCGTGGTCATTCTCGGCCCAGCAGCAGTGGGTCTTCCTCGTTTAACGCACTCGGGTTTCCACAATCCACCTCTTCGCCATCTCCGAGTACCGATGAGAGTGACACAGAAAGTCAAGAATCCACAGTATCTTTACTTTCTGCGAGGAGTGGACAGACCTCATCGTCGCATGGTACTTCGGCAGGAAACATTTCAGTGGTGAGTTTCAGCAGTATGAAAATTGAACACATTTTTTTAGCATGTCCCTGTTACATTTATGCAATGATTTGCGATGCATGAGAATTGTGATTTGTATGAGCCAACTTTTAAGAATTACTCGAAAATAAATACAACATTTTGCTGTGGTACCTGTAAGGGACATTAAAAAGTGTTGATGTTAAACATGTACACGTACTTGCAGGTGCATTTGCAATGCCCGATCACATTTCCGACATTAGAAATGCACACTTCAACTGCGGGTACACGAAACTTTGTTCTGTCTGTGCAAATACCCTGTAAACATACTTTTCAACCAGGTGTTATTTATAGATTGAGGAGGCGAAACTGTACAGTTTTAAATTAAACGAAACAAGCTTATTTGCTAAAGTTTGAGTAAATTAAGTTTACAACAGAGGCACAGCCAGCTTGTGTTAACCTACAGTACATGTCCTTATCTGTAATTGCGGGTTCAGGCTTCAAGTGCACCATCTGAGATCACCCTGCGCATGTTGTACATGCAAAACAAGAAACTCGAGGAACAACTCAAAAAGCAAAACGAGGAGCTCCAAGAGATAAGACAAAATATGCGACAAGGGGAGGTAAATTCGAGAGGAAAACGTGTTGCTGTTCCTCGTGAATGCTCGGTGAGATTATGAAAAATGTTTTTTTTAAATTTTGTCTCCTTTTAAATCAATTTGAAATGCTGATTTCCGTCAATTTCAGATAAGCACCGCAACTTTAAACATTGAATAATCTTTATGTAAGGAAATTAAAATTGTACTCATTAATAAGACTTAAAATGAGGCTACAATGAATGCAAAGAATTATGGGAAAACAGAAACAGGCAAACGAGGAACAGGGCGGTTAACTAACTTTTTCAGCGACTTTTGTGCATGACATTCTATGGGAAAAGAAAAACGGTGGCATTAATGATAAGTACATGTAAGGAAAACTGTAGTTACAATAAATGTTCTTGACAAGTTTATATCAACCCTTTCTTTCCTCATAGCAATCTGTGAGGGACGTGTACGGAAAGTTGTACAGAGATGGGATTGGAGGATTCAACCTGGCACAAATGTACGTATCAAATTTATCATGCAGGCGGCATGTGACATTTCCATCACTTAATTTGTTTTCCTCTTTAAACTAGTGGTACACAGTTTATCATTTTAATATTATCAAAATGACCAACTGACTTTGCAAATAAAAGAAGAGAAGATTTTACACTGTGAATTATCATATGCAAATGCTTACTTTTTATAGCAAAACTTCCAGAGAAAATGAAGAGACAATTTCGACGTTAACCAGAGAAATCAGAACTCTTCATGGACGAGAAAAATGGAGTTCTGCTCAAATACGAAGTAGGTGAAAATGCAGTATTTAGGATATGCATTTGGTGAATATTGTCACAATACAAGCCCAGCTATTGAGATCGGGAAAGGTTAACACTCTTTCTTGTAAGATTAGAATTATTTGAATCTTTTAGTGTTAAAGTTGAACGAAATGTCCTCAGGGATGTGTTAAAAACATTGTCAATTGTCTTAAATCTCTGTAAGATGAGTTTAGAAATGCAATTTAATTTGCGGAAATGGGCAGCGTATGCCTACGTATAGTCCTGAAATTTATATGACATAACTGGCTAATAGCCCGGCTGTAGTGGAATTTGGCAATGGCTGTTTCTGACGTCTGTTATCTGTATGTCCGGGTATATATCAATGCTTATACCTGACAGTATAAAAATTCATGCGTATTATTGTGTTTAAAATTTCTTTATGCAGAAGCTGCCAAAACGTACTTCACGTCGCTTCGTGACAAGCAGCGCCGCATGGAGCGTGGAACATACGATCAGCACGCACTGGCGGCTAAAAGGCGAAGCAGGAAATTCAGGGTGAGTTCTTCCCTCTCATATATTTCTCATGTTGAATTGTCCTTTCGCATAAGACATCACTTTAAAGCAATGTTTGAACTGATGGCACGGGTTCATGTTTGAGTAAAGTTTCAAGGGGTCTTTTCGTTTAGTTCGCATGGTATCTTACAGTATTTGACATGCGTTTCAATACGAGTGGAACTAATTATACAAAGCTTCACGTGATTTTCAAGGTTTAAGCCCTTTGTGTTTGTCTTGATTTGCCGAGAGAACTTTATGCTCATTTTTGTGTCACCTGCTCATCGACTTTTTCCCTTCAATTTCTTTCTTTTAAACAGAAACTACAGAGGCGACAAAGCGCCCTGAAAACATTACAGGCTTCCCAAGAGCTCAAAAAGGAAGCCCTCGAGGTGTTGACAATAGACTACATGTCTTCCGAGGAGAGTATGTCGGAGGGCGAGGAGGATCGCTCATCTGGATGCAAAACCAGAAGGCTCCTGAAACTGCCGTGGGAGCGGTCAAAGCTGGCATCACTTAAACATAAGCTGGATGCACACTTTGCAAAGACCGCTCCTGCAGTAGTTTCAAGGTTGCTTCCTGAATTTGTCATCTCGAATGTGCCTTCCTCTCGCCCTCCGCCATCAGGTGCTCCCTCTTGGGCAGTGCGAACCCCGCCAAATTAGTTATAGGCCTACATATATTTAATACCCATTCCTGTTTTTTTGTCTATTCATAATCGGTAAATAAAATATTAAGGTTGAACTCGATTTTTAGAGAGAACATGCAAAGTAAAAGCTTTTGTTGTTTGTTGCTTTATGTTAAGCTACTTTCGGGTTTATTGTATTTTAAAACCATTCAAAGTTTCTGCACTCCGCCAACCTCAGTTCAATTTAAAGGATTTTGGAAATGAAAAAGCCAATTGATTTTGTTTTACACATTGGAAACACCACTTTATCGAGAAAACAGGATTTATGATCAAGGGCAAGTGAGAAAAGATTTCTTTTTTATACTGTTGTTAAATTGGGACTGGATTTATAATTCCCTTGAATTTGAATTGAAAGAGTTCTCCCCAAATTTTCTTTGTGATTTCTAGTTTCCATTCTTATGAAGTTTTCTAAAAAACGATCAAAACAACACTGGGTGTCCGCTTCGTATTTTATTGATCTTGGTGCACCGTGTTTAATGTTCGTTTACATGTATATAGCTTTATTTTGTGTTGTGAATCACATGAAATGTGAGACTATGTTTTTCATCTTAATTAACTCATACCATGGGTCTATTATGACACATTCACAAAAAGTGGGCAAGTGGACAAATAACTCTAATTTAGGCATTGCTAATGCATGATAACTTTGTAGATGTACAATGTACGTGTACAGTGTACATTTATGTGTAAACGTGGTTGAATAATGAAAGTGCACAAATGCACGTGGTTCCACTGGGTGGTACAGAAACAGCCCGTGGTCGATCACTGGGAGACAGAACAAGGACATATTAGCTCCCAAGAGCACTGAGGTGGGACAGCCTGGCCTCAGTTGAAACTGGAGGTCATCCAGTGGCTTTAACAAAATTCACCCCCACCACCACACATACACGCGTACACGGGATCTTAAGACGCGCGAACATAAATAACTACAACTAAATTTTAATATGATGCATTGGTACCATTGCCAATGAATGAAACAAAATATACATGTACCCACAAAGTTAAAAAGACATTTTTGGAAAAGATTTTTATTTAAGTTTGGCTGGTTCACTTGCTTATGAGATGATTGGATGTAACTGGATTTGAGATAAAATAAAAAATCAGGGGAAAAAGATGCGTAAATGATTGGCTTTGTGTCCTTCCATTTAATCATGTTTTGTTTCTTAAATTAAATCTATACTCATGAAAACCCTGTTAAGAAATAAACTGTGCCCCACACGAGGTTTATCCTTGAAATAATCCGCACACATTTTGATTTCCAATATTTCATGTACCATCTTAATTAACAAGAAAGTACCCAGTGGATCAATTAGGCATGCAAATTTCGGTCGCGATTCCGATATTGCGGAAACGTGGTAAACGACCCAAAGGTTTCCCCGCCAGTTTCCGTGGGGCAGTAAACGCCGTAAACGAGGGGTGCATTTAAGTACCCAGGAAACGGGCATGGAAGCGGCCAGCGGAAAGGGACAGCATACGCGCTGGAAACTGGCTGGTTTGCGGCCAGTTTCCACACAAGTTTCCGCATGCGGAAATCAAACTTTTCGCACAGTGTCTGTCTCTCTCATAATGTTAAAAAACTTTTTTTCTAGCTGAATGTTTTTGGTGCAGATACGTTTGCTCCCTTTTTCGTTTTTAATCTCGTTTTTTAGTTTAAATGTTTGTGGATTTTCAGTCAAGTGAAATGTATGCGTCTCCATTTTATTAATAAGCATCTAATTCAATCAAGATTTTACCGACGTTGTTTAAGAGTTCATCTCGCTCGTTTCTCAAAGAAAAGGTGAGTTCGTCTATGTTCCGAGATAATAGCTTTTTGGGTGTTTTATTCGTTGATTCATAAGGGATAACGCCGAGCAGGTTAGAAGACTTTCCGTTATAAAAATTGATAGAGTGATCCAATTGTTGACAGTGAATAAACGTAGGAGTTGAGTTATACTCACCTATATAAATAACGTTGGGTGAAAGTTTGTTTTCGGGTAAGTTTAACAAGTTAGCCACCTCTCTATTGAGCCGCAATTTGAGATTGGGATCCGTAATGGTTAAGGTCACCCTTTTTGATTCCGAGTGCACCTTAAAACTTACTCCAGGGATGGCGTTTAAAATAAAATCAAACCAATCGATTCCGTAGTACCCGGTAGACACCACGATGCTTCCTCTTTGCGACTCTGGCAACGGTTGAGCCAAACTTGGAGCTAGCAAAGCATATATAGGTTCTTTCATTCCCGTCAAAATAAGTTTTAGAGCCGTCTCTTTTCTTCTTTTTTCGTTTCTGTCCAAATTTGTATCCCATTGAATGTCGGTGTCTTGCGCCACGTATAAATATTCAGCTTCAAACTGAATGTTTTTGACCCGGACTACTTTATCGCCTTTAATGTTGTTAATCTCGTTTTTTAATTCAAACGTTTGAGGATTTTCAGTCAAGTAAAACGTATGCGTTTCCATTTTTAAATTAAACTATTTTTAAACTTCTCCATAGCGTTTTCCCAGTGCTTATCCGAGACATCAAAAAGTTCTTTCACTTTAGATTCAGTTTCCCCAGTGACGTCTTGATAACAGACTGCAATTAAAGCCTTCAACGGTTTACCTCGAGAGATATTACCATTTAAAACTTGGTTCAATCGATATTCTATTTCACCCGCTTCGCCGTTTTGAAAAGAAAGATTATACTTCTGCAACGTTTTTCTCGATTTTGGCGGCTTGGGTTTTTTCCAAACGTGATGCTTGTAATACCGATCTCCCACTTCTGCAGCGTCAAACGAAGAAACCCACCCAAAAATTTGACCGCAATGTTTACACGTGTATCTTTCACCCGTTTCAAGTATTTGGTGATCGCAAGGTGGCCTCGGTTGAACATTTCTCGTTGCCCCAATTATGTGTACTTCCTTTAGATTCAGCAAGTGGCAAAGTTCCGCATCAGTCATTTTATATAAAGAGATTATTTATTTAAAGCAAAAAAATTTAACCCCGGTTAACTAACCGAGGTTAAATTGACTTTCACTAACTTTTATTTAACTCCCTTCGGTCGTACTCGCTCGCTCTGCTCGCTTTTAATCAAACGCGTCCAAAAGGTAAGGTTTTTCTTCAACCGTTAGCATAGCCGATATAACTCTATACCTAACACTCGCACCACAAGAAAGTGAACCGTGCGCGCCGTAGTAAATATCTTTAGGAGAGATCAAAGAGATCGCTTGGCATTTCTTATTAGCAAAAAGAGAGCGATCAATTTCTTTAAACGATTTATCCACCAAAGAGGCGTCATAGGCGATCTTAACGTACATCCTATTTTTATCGGTATAAGCCGGCTTAACTAAGTAATTAATTTGATCGGGTATGTCGTCTAATCTCTGAGACACCTTAAAAGAGTTACGCGTAATCACGGGGAGGTCTTCCAGGGCCTCATCTGTTAATTTTTCAAAATGTCTGTAAACTGAATCATTTATACGTAATAGCAGCGATTCAGTATTGGGAGACAGTTGATAACAAATTTGTTTTTGGTCAGTAGGTTCCTTAGTACCATATTTGTAAACCGGGTTTATACCGTAACAAGGGTCTTCGAGCCTAATCAACAATCGTTTATGTTGGCCCTCGTGAGAATAGAGAATCTTAGAAAAATTCTTTGCGGGTCTTAAAATGACTAAATTTTCAGGGTCAAAGGGACCGTAGGTAATTTTTGGGTTTTTGTTGCCGGCATTTAGACGTTTGTGATCATTTGAGACGATATACATGTTCTATTTATAATAAGGTTTTTTTAAATTTTTTATCATTTTTATTTAAAATATAAATTTTAGATCTGTGTCATATTCAATAATGAACCCACTTTTATATAGAACTGAGTCAAGTTTAGTAGCTGAAATGGGTAATAATTCCCCCTTTCGCACAGGTCTCAGCTTTTTAAACTTACCATCTACGCGCGCTACATAATTATACCCATGCAACTCTACACAATTTACGCAACAAGTACAATCGATACAACCAAAACACTTGATACAACTGTTACAATTGTGACAGTCCTCGCAATCATTCAACGCGGTTGAATAACTACAGTCATACGAATTAAAACAATCTACGCAATCTTTACATCTACCACAATTGATGCTAATGACGCAACCCTTACATCTAACGCAATCTTTACAATGGCGACAATTCTTACACAACTTACATTCGACGCAGTTATATAAATTTTTAGAAGCAAAACAACGAGAGCAATCTAAACAGTCCGTCAATCTCCGAGAACTAATAACGTCTTTGCAAAAATAACAATTCAAGTTTCCAGTTTGTTCTTCCATTTATACAAAGAGCATTTACTTAAGACGGTTGTAAACATAGCGTGTTTTGCTTTGAACAGAGCCATGCTTTAAGTAGAGGTCCAGAGTTCAGATCGGGCAGGTCGAGACTTGTTCGCAAGGGGAAATCCCTTTTTGTTTGTGTAAGTCAGTACCAGTCACGAGTTGTTTAGTCAGCCGGGGTCAAAAGGTGAGCGAGCGTAGCGAGCGGTGCGTGTGATGGGTAAAAGAGATTTTGGCTCAGAATGTATATATTCGCCCGGTATTTTAGAGCCGGATTTTTTGGGTCGATGAGGTACCGGGGGAAATCTGGAATTCCAGATTTTTAGGGGATTCCCCCGATTTTTTGAGTCGATGTACTACCCAGGGGTTTTTGCTAAAAACGGCAGAAAAGGGCGTGTGGTCCAGAACTGTCAGTTCTCTACTACTCGACTTCAGAACACTGTTCTCAGAACAGGATCACACACCACCTCCTCGTTAGGGTTTTACAGGAACACACGGAAGAACTCGTGAGATTTTTATTTTTGAACCAGCCGCAAAAAAAAGCGAAATGGCTTACAAAGCCAGAGACAATGGAAAGTTTACAAAATTAAAAACTATTTTCCATAACAAAGAAATGAATGTTCCTTTTTTGAACAGAAATTAACTCTGTCCAATTTTCTAAAGTTTACTTTGAAAGAACGTACATGGATGCTGCCATGTTGCATGCAACAACCTACGATGACTGGTTGTACGTAAGCGGCGTTCGAGCGTCCAACTAACGAGCACCAAATTGAGCTGTTCGTGAACATACAAGAACATGCCGCCCGAACTCAGCATATGGTTGCACTCAGGTTATTTATGGTTGCACTACAGAAAATACGCGCCCATAGAAAACAGCGCAAAATCGGACCGAAATGGCGCCGCCTGTTGACTCTCGTGGAGAGGTTGGCCTCCATTTTTCATCAGCAGTAACACTATGTGCTCAGCTCTGAATGTAGCCGCCCACCTCTATCCAAAATAGGCCCTCGATTTGGGGCTTTTTGTGAAAGAAATTCCCCGAACAGTAAACTATCAGTCCCAAATTAAATTCGCGATCTATAGAAATGTTTCCAAGTACCCTCCTGATTATGGCATGCCTTATTGTAATATCCCCGAGAGATCACAAAATATTAATGAGCTCGCGTGCAGAAATACATGGAACATGGTGGAATAGATAAATACCCTAACTTCAAAACATTAGGAAAAATACTCACGAGAATCTAAGGCGTTTCAAATGCACTTCAAATTAAAGCCCAGTTCATGATTTTCAAATTTCCATTCATTAACCGATGACCTCTGAAGATATTTATTTGAATTTTTATCGCTGGAATATTCTTTAACTGTGCATAATTAAATTCCTTATACCGAGGGGTGAATTTGGCCACGCTTTTTGATTCAGTCACGAGCCGTCTGTTGCACAGACATATAAACGCAGAGACCACCAGGTCCTATTCAAACCTACAGGGGTTTTCAAGTTCGCGACCTGCGCGACGCCCGTCAAAAATCAAAACTACGAGGCAAACTCACTCCTCGATATAGGGAATTTACGCACAGTTAAAGAATTCCAGCCATAAAATTCTACGAAGCCATTTTGATTGAAAGAAAAACCTCTTACTTAATCTGGCCCAGAGGGATTCAAAACAACAGTGCGGTTGGAACAGTTGAAAAGAAGAGATAGCTGTACCCGGCCGGGATAAGAGCAAAAAAGGCGAACGTATTTGGGAGCACGTGTAAAAAAGTACAGGCACTGAACGTGCTGCCATCTATCGTTTCGCCGTTGTTTGGCCATACTTTTTTAAAATCATGGGTATACGCCCAAGATTTAGCGGTCTATGCGTTTTTGTCTGCGGTCTGTGGTACCAATCATAGACTTAACCAACGGGTTGTCAATAACGCCCTCTTTTGATTGCACGGCGAGGATAATGATCAACCGTTGCTAACGAGCGTGGGACCGGTTGCTATGTGTAAATAAAGAGCGTCCTCAATTGACAATATTGAAGCATTCACCTTGTACGAAGTGGTTATATGTGTACGGTGTAGGCCCAGATTTCTTTCCCGGACTTTTGAAAAAGTTCTACAACATGTCCAAGAATACGGCCCAGAGCGTTGACAGTCACCAGTCAAACATGTATGAGATCAACATGCAACGAGAATCGTGGTGCACGGTGGAGATGAATAGTCGGCAGGACTGGTGCAGAGCCGAGCGGAAACACAGCAAGAACGCTTTCAAAAGCACCGTGTTCAGCGAGGGACAGTCACAACCCGAAAGCGATTCCCGCTGTACCTTTGAAGTTAACGACAAGACGCACAAGGAGCGGAGGCATTTCCCGAACAAATCATGTAAGTTCTTGTGGAACATTGTGAACTCGATTACCATACAAAATAAAAAGGAGCAAGCATTGCCCCTTTTCCTTCCCACAATGCCTTTCTACTATTGTGCAAAATCACCCATGCAGTATTTGCGATAAGACTTAGGCCTGGGCCTGTGTAGGCCAACTGCAGGGTGTTGGTCACCTTGCCCCATTTGAATCTGAAAATTGCCTTTTGCCTTGTCTTTCTGGCCACTAGTACAAGCTTTCCGTTTCCACTTTGGCCCACTGAGTTGTCAGGTTGTGCTTGATTGTTTTTGAAAATGTTGATAGCAACGAGCAGCCCCCAACAGAATTAGGCCCCTATGATGATTTCAGATGTAAAATCACTAAATGACAAATTTGGCATAACCAATGCCCCTTCTGTATAGATGGTGTGGATTAACACGTTAGAATTGCACTACACCAAATATGCCCCATAGAAAACAGTGATAGCGCCACCTGTTGACTCTTGGGAAGAGGGTGCCCTCCATTTTTCACTGGAAATTCAGTTATGGCCAGATGATCACTTTTGTTTCAATTTATGGAGGTCAGCCACAATTTTTTATTATACTTGCCTTTCCCCAAAGATACCCCTAAAATAGTAGTAAAACTATACTGTATGGTACGTGTATGTGCTTCGCTCTGAATATAGATGCCTGCCTCTATCCAAAATAGGCCCGCAATCTGGGGCTTTTTGTGAAAGGAATAACCCAAACTGGAAACTGGAAATCAGTCTCAAATTCGAGATTTATAGAAATATTTCTATGATTCTTCCTGATTTTGACATGTCTTATTGTAAACATCCCGTGGGAAAATCAAAATGTTAATGAGTTCGCGCGCGCATAAATACAATGATTTAGTGGAATTCACCCTTAGCCCTGTGACAGTGGATTTGATAATAAAATGGAACTAATGAAAGAAAGGATATAATTGATTTCAACTGTCATCAAACTTTCCCCCATAATCTCTCATGAATCAACCCCGGTCTTTTCTTCCATTTCAGTCCTTCCATTTGAAACATTTCACTATAGGAGCAGTAAAGTTTTTGGAATCCATTACCAACAAACTTGACTTGTAAATTAGACAGGAACACAAAATTGAATTTTAATTAAAAAAACACAACAAAGACATCACCAGGCAGCGAGAGATCATCTTACCAGTGTGAGCTGTCTGATACTTGAGATTGCTTGACATTACAAATGCAATATTCACATTACGTGATCGATAAAGAGTTGAAGTAAACCAAAGGTTTCGATAACTAGTATATTTTGATGCAACTAAGTATGTGCATTACAACACTTTTCAACATAACTTCGCTCCTAAAGGCAAAGACCATCGCTGACTTTGCCAAATCGAAAAAATTAGATAACTTTGTTGCCTGGCCATGTTACTCTATATTGCATTACTTTGCATAGGCTTGTAGGCAGAGATCTTATTGACGATTACGTACATGTAAGCTTTTCTTTGGCAAATTTCCTTAATTGGAATCTTTTGGGCATTAACCGCCCAGGTTGCAGTATCTGCCTATAAGTTCAAACTAAAAGTAATGTCTGGGGGCACACATTTTTTCAGGGCAAAACGAGAAAAGAAGTTACAGCTACATAGCTATTATTCACAGATTCCAAATGGAGGGAGCACATGCATCCACTTGGCAACCCCCCCTCCCGTTAGGGCAAAGTGAAATGGGGTGAAACTGTAAAGTCAGGTACTTCACCCACAGCTCAAGCCCCTTTGTCTCTATGATTTAATTGATTTGGGTAATGCTAATCAAAAACCATGTAATTGCTTATTCTACAGACTACAGCCATCTAGCAATTTAACTGACAAACAGTGGGCCATGTGCAACACTTAAGTGAATGGGCAAGCTTCAAGTCATCTTCACTGGACACTGGGCTGACGAATTGGAACTTGGTCATACGTAACTCTGCTTAGTTTGAGAAGAATATGCTGGTGGGTGCTGACGCAGAATTAAACTTCCTGCTGGCCTCGGCCCGTGTTATATTTTTGGTCAGTTTTGTAGTCAAATCATCACAAGGCCTCATGAGACCATCAAAAGACTTCCAAGAATTCCAGTCAGGCTATTTAAGCGCACTGCAACAAGGGCATCATTTATTTTACTTGTAACTGTTTGTGTGGACATCTTAAAGATACTGATTTTAGTTAATTAAGGGGGTAATACCTAATCTCTGTTTACTGCTGTATTATCATTGGAGGTCGGCTTTTATGACTTTAACTCTATCACTGTAGGTAGCTCTGGCCATACATAAGTACATGTACAGGGCGTACATTACTAGAAACTGGTTTCACTGTAATTTTCTTTAATCCTTTGAAACACTGCATAACCATACAATCAAAGTGTACATATATTTTGGCTATAAATTGCTTTTCATTTGTATTTATTTTCTTTAAAATGCTTCTGAGAAGTTATGTAAGGGGTGAGATTTGTCCAGAATTTTCTTAAATTCCAGATTTCTAAGCATCAGTTTCCTGATTTCAGGACCTTTCAACCAATCTTTCTTAATATCTTGAAAATCCTGAGTTGACCACAAAGGCGTTTTCTGAACTTAATATATAAGCTGATGTGGAATACAAGATATGGGTGTTTTTAGGCAAACAAAAATGAATACTACAGACTCTATGCGACCCTCAAAACGTCTGGTTATTATTTTGTAAAGATTTTATTTCCTACAACACAATGTGTAAACAATGTACACATCAATAGTTGACCTTGCAAAATCTACATACATTGTACATTGTATATGCAAGATTGTGACAAGAGCATAGTATTTATTCAAATGTCTATCAGGAAGCCAATCAGCAGGCCTATTCTACATACATGGAGCAAAAGCTTAACCACCATGCGGCAATTTATGAATGTTTTGTTAAATACCACTTTTTAGCAAAGTTCCACTAGTATGGTTAAATACATGTACATGTGCATACAATGTACATGTACTTTGCTTGAAAAACAGTGCAAATACATGTTCATATTTTGGGATATTCATGTAGAGAAATGCATATCAATTTTCTGCTAGTCAGACTTTTTACTCGCAGTTCAAAATCTGAGATCTAAATACTTAAAGTTTTGCAAATACATATGCTAAGGCTTGCACATGTTGAAGGGAGCTTTCTTTTTAATTTTAAAAGTAACGTGCAGCAGTTACACTGTGCATGTCTTTATTTTTGTCTACCAAAATGCTCGTTCTTTTATCCATACACGCAATGTTTGCATTTTACATAATCCAACATCTTATTGCTATATATACGCACATGTCAGTGTGAATAATTTGCAGTATGGACACACATGTATGGCTTTTATGCAAATTACTGACACAATTAAAAATATCTAACGGTATTTTCAGAAACAAATGAATCATTACATGGTTAAGATCCAGTGCTCTTACTTCATTGAACTTCAAAACAAAGTTTTTCTTCTGGAATATATGCATATTTTCAGTATAAACAACAAAAATGGACATTTGGATCCAAAGTATTATACTAGGGCAGGAACGTCATGGAGGCAACAGCGGCATTGACCTTGATGTCCTTTGTCTTTGCCTTGATGCCCACTGAAATGTTCCCAAAGACAAGCCGACTTTCTGATACAAGCACCTGCTATAAAGAAATCGCATTGCCCCATGAAGTACAAAGTTCCTATCCATGTACAAGTTCAGTTACAGTTCAAGGGTGGAGATATGTAGTCTCCGAGTATGAGGGGGATAGATAAAGATGAACTCCGTTTGTCTAATTTTTCACAGACCATGGAAAATTTAAGAAAGGCAAGGGATGTTTTACTTGTTGCCCTTTTTTCCCATCTATTTTTACATGAATGTCAATGCACAAGGTCACGTTAGTCTTCTTTGTGACAATTCTACACGTACTCAAACTGTGAATGATGTTTACATTTCATATTAGAAATATGAAGGGGTATTCTACCTGTACAATTAATCCAATCAGAAAGTTGGAAGCATACCAGTATCTTTTAAATGTATTTATCAGTGCCTTTGTATCCCGTTCTGCCAAGTACTGGAACTTACTTTCACAGTAGTTTAATGAAAATGGCCCCAATTCATCCATACAGCTGGATTCCCTTTTTCAAATTAAGCTTCCAAATAAGCACTTTGATTGGCTCTGGTCTAAAGATATTCTGCTCCTCAGTGTGACAAACTACATGTACAGTAATAAACATTATTAAATCATTGTTTGCATTTGTGGAATAAATTACGTGGAAGTACAGTACATTGAATGACTTATGTGCTCATGATTTTATGTACTCGTCTGCAAAGGTGTCTCTGCTCAATCACCTGTGTATCAACCTGTGCAGTTTAGGGAACAATCTCAGGGCATTCTCAGTCGTAATCCGCCTCACCTCCTCTGCTGACACACCCTTCACTTTGGCAATGTAGTCACAACTAACGGAGATATTCTTGGGCTCATTTCGAGTCTGTGTCAGCAACATCAAAATAAAAGGAACCTACAGTCCATCTCAACTGAATGCAAAGTAGAAAGAGAATTAAGATGTACAACAGCCCCCCCCCCCGGACTAATTTTCCTCACAATAATGGTTTACATTCTGCATGGTTATGGAAATGGCTCTGTTTGTAAAGAATGAAACACTAGTAGACTTTTTTCACCCACATGACTGGACTGTGCTAACTATAAACAATATCCACCACCTGTGGACCGCTGTAGTCACAGCGATCGCATATATTCCTACGGGCAGCTTCAACCACGTGCAAGCGCATGTGCGAACGCTGCATGCCTGACTAGTTTATCTTGAATAGGTAGATTACCATCACAACACTACGCACTCATCACCATCACAACACAACATAGGTCCAGCATGATTGTGACATCACTGGAAAAACGTCTATAGCCTAACGCTGAACTATGGCAACCGCCAATATGTGGATATTTCAATTAACTGGTGAACTATAGGCCCAATGAAGAGTAGGCTGCGTGTACACGAGGGCTGTCAGATTTCTATGAAACCAGCTGTTTTCTTATATGTATTCAAACTCCTGCACATGCGTGAGTTTGCTTCCTGTACACATGCTACTAAGATGCTACTCATCCCTGAAAGGAGGGCACTCAGCGAATTAGGAAAAATTTGGTCAGATGAAAGTACCTGTTTTTCGGCGGCAAGTGCTGGGGAGTCGGTCTCCAGAAGGATCCTATCCAGAGGCAGTTGGTTTACAAGTTTCTGCTTCTTTCAAGAAAGGGAGAAAAACCAGACCACAAAGTTGTTGAGGCTGAAAGAAGTTTTCCATCTAATTACCCAGGAGACTTTTGTCCCAAACCGTCCTTGGAGTAAAGACCTTTTGAGGTGTTCAAAGTAGAGAAGTGGATAAAAGTCTGTTCTACAAAATACACACCCACACTTGCACGTATTTCTGTTATTTCAGCCTATAGCCAATGCCTACTCTTTCAATTGAGAAAACAGCGCAAATTAAGAAATGGCTTGTCAAATTTTTAACGTATGTATTTGGAGGGACTTTTTGATGCAATTATCATAAAACATGGTAACTTACAAGTCTCATCAGTACAGTGTAATTTTTTAACAATAATTTTAGAGGTTGTTTATATGTATGAGTGGGGGGTCAGTCAAGGGATAATGGTGATGTCATTCAGTTTGAGAATGTTTCTATTCAATACTAGTCTTTGCATTATATTGTCACAAAATTGACCTTTCCTACAGTGTGTATAACAGTAATTTGGGATGGTGTATGCAATCTGCATTTTCGTAACAGAAAAAAGAGGTACCTGTTCACTTCTAACTATAGAGGGCGGTATGGAGAAGTAGTACCCATTTTCCACACCTAACATGGCATTGGAGGGCTTTCCATCAAAGGCATGGAGTAAGACATTTTCTGCCCCTGGTCAAGGAAAGAAGGAAAGTGTCTGTATTTAGTTACTCATTACAGTTTTATTGTATTTGCATTTCAGAAGGGAAGAAAAGCAGGCCTATCAGCCGCACTTACGAGAAGGCAAGCTGTAAGAAAACCAACTAAGACATAAACACAGTTACCTAAAAACATGGAGAAGTCTTTCCCCTGAATATTTTTTATGTAAAATAACTGCAGAGGAAGCAACATATGGTACCAAATGGAGCTAGATGCTGTAACATGCAAAGTCTGTAACCTGCAAAACAGCACCTTGTCATACAAGTGAAAACTGAGAAAGGAATACAGCTTCATTTGCTGTGAGCTAAACATTTTGTCTACTAGTAGATTTTCAAATTAGTAGTCAAATGGAGAAGGGCCCAAGTCACCTTGTTCTTTCAGCAGGCTTATTGTTGGTCTTCCAGCTGATCTTGAGTGAACATTTCTGTAATAAATCAACATTCTTTATTACGAGTCAAAATACTGTTTAAGTCAAGGATTACACCTAAACTGCGGTAAATGTACCGGCTATAGTTACTTAGAAGACTGTCTTCAACTGCCTAACCTGGTGAAGCAATTTGATTCTCACATTTTCCAGCCACAGTCTCCCCAAATTGGCTCCTCAATCCCTCTGACGCATGGTACATAGGTATTTTGGGATGATACACCTCTAATAACTTTAAAAATTGAGGCATTGCCGATGTACCAGCATTGTAACGACTCCGACCAGCTGTTTGTTTCAGGACCACTCCTCTTGAAATTGCCAACTTGTGACATGTTCAATAGTTTACATGTATTGTACATGTAGCTACAAGTGAATCCACCTTACACCGGAGCCATATGGTAAATGCAAAATGAAACAGGGGCCAACTCTATTCTGGCCGAAAACAGCACCATCATGTTCATCAAAATGGCAGCAATCTGAAGGTTGTCTGCCCCTGAACGTGCAGAGAATTCCATTCAAGAGTTTTGGGGAAGTGGGGCTATTTGCCACCCTTCCAACAACCTACATGTACCTTCCAAATAAAAACCCAAACTAACAAGAAAAAAAGAAAATAAATGGAAAGACCGGTAGAGGGGATAAAATCACCAAGTTGCTTGGAAACATCTCAGAATCCACCCCTTTTGCCATCGATGGTTCTTCAATGTGCTGCTGCTGAGTTTTCATTTGCCTCACTCCCCACCCCACCCAGAAAAAGCTCTTTTCCCAATTCCGGCGAGGACCCATGTCATTCTTCCAGTTTCCATGCCATTGCATTTAGCAGGGTCTACAGCTAAATTAACTGGGACGGTGTAGGGATGAAACACTATGAACATGGTTAGAAGAAACCATGTAGATTTAATGTTTCCTGAGTAATGCAGAACTATTTAAGAGTACACGTATGAGCAGTACCAATTCATGCGCCAGCCGGCACTAGGTAGAGAAGACAAGTTCTTCTAAGAAATCTCAGACAAGAATTTGGGGTCATTGGTGTGTACCAACAGCATCTTCTGTTCCCAAGATAACTACTCTGAAGTGAACAGATCACACTTGAAGTGAACAGATCACACTTGAAGTGAACAAATCGCACTTGAAGTGAACAGATCACACTTGAAGTGAACAGATCACACTTGAAGTGAACAGATCACACTTGAAGTGAACAAATCGCACTTGAAGTGAACAGATCACACTTGAAGTGAACAGATCACACTTGAAGTGAACAAATCGCACTTGAAGTGAACAGATCACACTTGAAGTGAACAGATCACACTTGAAGTGAACAGATCACACTTGAAGTGAACAGATCACACTTGAAGTGAACAAATCGCACTTGAAGTGAACAGATCACACTTGAAGTGAACAGATCACACTTGAAGTGAACAGATCACACTTGAAGTGAACAAATCGCACTTGAAGTGAACAGATCACACTTGAAGTGAACATATCGCACTTGAAGTGAACAGATCACACTTGAAGTGAACAGATCACACTTGAAGTGAACAGATCACACTTGAAGTGAACAGATCACACTTGAAGTGAACAAATAGCACTTGAAGTGAACAGATCACACTTGAAGTGAACAGATCACACTTGAAGTGAACAGATCACACTTGAAGTGAACAAATCGCACTTGAAGTGAACACATCACACTTGAAGTTAAGGCCAAGTCTTCATGCAATTTCCCCCTCTTCTTTCTACTCACAGTGGAAGGTGCAACCTCTTGGCCAGCTCAACCTGTCTGATAAGAACCTCTCGCTGTTCTTGCTTCTCCTTATCAGTCTTTACAAATCGAGGTGTGAAATCCAGTCCTACCTTGATGATAACATCAATATAAAAAAAAACAGGCAAAGTCCACATAGAAATTCAAGCACATGTAAAGGGGTTCTACTCTTTCTGGGTAACCTCTGGAGGAAGGAATTCTTTCATCAGCCAATGCAGTATGGTGTGCCTCATAACACTAAACATACAGATCTTTCTCTGTTTTTTCAGTGCAGACCTACATGTACCAGTTTGAGGTGCTGTGTTATTGTTTGCTAAACCTTTTAAGCTTTCCCTAGCCATCAACATTTATACAGTACAGCCTTGCCAATTGATTTAAGACTTCAAAAATCCTGCTCCGGCAAAACTGGATCTGGTTCCACGTACCTCGCCAATTGCAACCAACTCATCACTGTGAGCTTCAATGAACTCAAGAGCGCCCTCAAGGTCAGAATGACGCACCCCTCTCTGCTCCTTGGTAGGATCACCCTACATAAATGAATAAGGTACCACTTAACAATCAATTAATGAGCAGCATGTAAATCTGAGGATTGGGCTTCAACCAATATCTACTGTGATCTTACTCCAAAAGTAAATGAATGTAATTAATTTCAAGATACTTACAAATAAACTGTAATCGTACTTTCAATTCTATCATAATCCACTGAATACTTGAACATACATCCTTCACGAAGTTAATGGAAAATCTGTAGTATCTGCAGTAGTTGCCATCCTTTATTATGTATTTTGAAATGTTAACTTTAAACCATGCTTTTCACCAACTGCTTCTGTTTTTTCTTGATGGCTCTGTACGCTCACAAAGTGATTCCCACCTGCTTTCTAAAACTTTGGGTTGAAGGTGAACCCCCCATCAAAAAAAACCCTATCCCAAGTATTTCCTGAAAAGTGCAAAAACTGTCTACCAATTTCCGTTCAGCAGAAAATGGCAGGCACTTCCCAAAACACGTTTGATAAACATGTATAGCCCCGTCATATCTTTTGGACCAAGCAGATAATCTATGCCGGACATGGGCATCAACAGGAATTCTGCTGGGGGGGGTGCACAGCGAGCACTCATTGGCAGCAAAATGAAAAAGCATCACTGGTGAAAGGGTCCTCTCATTTCCAAGCAAATTGGTAATATCAATTTCCTTTCCTTCCTTTTACATTCTTGTTTCTTCACACCCCTCTGATCCCCTCTTTTTTCTTTTTATTTTGATTGTTTTTTCGGGGGGGGAGTGCCTGCCTTGCCCCTCCCCTTCCTAAGATGACTACATGTACATTGTATGTGCTATAAGATGGAGGTCAACTGGCTGAAGGCGGGAGTAACACAACGGCCATAGCTTCCCTCCATCGTGTACGTATAGTGCCTATCTCCATATTATACCCATACCTCACAATAACAACCAAGGGCCTCATGAAAAGAGATTGCCCCACCTCTGTTTCTTCTCACGAAACCAGACTCAGACCACAGATATTTACCTGAACTGGGTGGACACCTAAGCAGGGCATGATGAAACCTGCATACTGCTGGCTGAGTTGAAGGATTCGACTGAATTCACCCTGATGCTCAGCAACGACAAGGGCAGCTCTCACACCAGCCTGTTTAAGTCAAAACCAAAAATCGAGTCTTTTATTGACCATGGTTACGTGTCAGACTACAAGTTCAGTTTATACCATGTACATTGTAAAAACCTTTTAGTCTCAAAACTCTATTTACCCTGTTTATTCCATTAGATACTGGTTTTAATTTCAAAGGATTCCTCACTATAAATATGCAACCATGCACATGTATTAAAAACAAAAGATTTAAAACTTAATGCACTACTCAATCAAATCTGCTTTGCAACTTTTTTCAATCAATTTCATTATCAAACTTCTTCCTTCAAATTTAGCCAAGGCACATTGACTGAGAGGAAAGAATGCAAGGTGCTCCATGGCTTTACTACTGAATGCAGGTTTGGGCCAAGAAATGCCTGTGGTGGTTAGCGCATACATGTAGTGTGGAAAAATGCTTATTTGTACTGTGCACGTGGGTGATTTTGCAACTGAATTGTTGATGAAGGCAGAATTTAAAATCGTTGCACTTATAGGTTGGACAAAGCTACACTTTATATCACTAACACTACTGTATATCAAAGGTGAGAACAGATTAAAATTGGACACATATTTACAAATAATATGATATCAATTGAAAAGAAATTACAAACAGGTTCTATGTACGAGAAATAATATCATCATTTACCTGTTTTGCTCTATCAATCACATCTCCAATATCCTAATAAACAAGAGAAAGAAAGTGAACCAAAATGTTAGAATGTCTAGTTGCTATGGCTACAGTATAAACCAACACTCCCATTCACATTCAGGCAAATTAGTTGTACAATTTGAAAATTTATAACAATGCTTAGACTGGAAGTTCAAAGAATTTTTTTGAGGGGGGCATTGAAAAATAAAGTACAAAGTGTTTAAAACTCTCATACATGTACCTGTAACATGAAATGAAGTCAAAACGTACATGTAATTATCATGTTCAGGTACACTTTAAAGTCATAAATTTTTGCAGTGTTGAATGTGGTGCATGTGTATCCACCTCTGTCCACTTCCCAAACTTTGCAGTACTGACAGCGATACTGTATTTCACACAGTATCCATATACATGGGCAGTACTTGGGCATTAAAGTAACATCTTTCCCAAAATGCATGTACATGTATACTCGATCCTCCTATTTCTGTGCACCCCCTAAGGCTTTAAAACACGAAACAAAAGAAAAGTACAATGCAGTTGAAATTTTAGAGGTGAATTTATTTTTACAACTCACAGTCTATTTTTGAAGCAATTCACACAAAAAAAGTTACTTCATTTTGTGCCAAGGTGTAGGCAGCTTTTTATGGGTTCGACAATGTGTGTGCAAATCTATGCAAGCTGGCACTCTTTGAAACCTACGGTGGCCAAGATGTGCTACACAAGATATACATGTACTTTTTGAAAGGGCGAGTCTTGGTGTTTGGCACTGTAATAGTACATATCATTTGAATTTTTAAAGCAATTTAAACAGTTTCAAACTTCAAATCTTCCAGTTTAGTTATTTCCATTTCATTTGAATAATCTTCTTAAATCAGTTACAGGGAAATAAATGTTAATAAAGAACAGTATTTTTATGTTTTAGGCCTGTAACATGAGGTTCCTCAGTCTGTCAATATTTAAAAGTCTTGTGTATAACAAATTACAAGTTTAAAGTCCCTTCGTGTGTCCTTTTCTTATTTACATGAACTTGTCAGTTTTGACAAATGACAGTCTTCACCAGCCCAACACTAAATATTGCACCTCATATGCTCCAGTGGTCTGTCCCCTCTGTACACCCATGACTCCATATTTACCATTCACATCTCCTTCCTCTCTAATCCCCCTCCAAAACTAAGTGTAATCACAATAATGAACAAATACATGTAGTTTTGAGAAGACAAATACATGTAGCCTTAATGTTCATTGAAAAATCGAAATGAAAGCACATACTTCCTGGGGCAGGTAGGCCTCATTCATGACATGTCATTCCAACATTTACTGCCACCAACTGAACCACCAGCACACCTTTTACTATTTAGTGAACAACCAAATCCTCATCCACACCCCCTCCCACATGTCCCACAGGCCACACCATTTGGTTTCTACATGGAGGAACGGTTTGTACAATGTACATGGAGGCAGGTCGTTGGTTTGTCCCATGATGAATAATGATCAGACATGTCAGATAGGTCTCATGACAGATAAAAATCTTAAGTCACCTCAGTAAATTCTTGAGCAGCCAAGTGGCAGTGTGCATCTATGTACGAGGTATTTGATGAATCCTGACATGCCTGGTTCATGCTGAAACCTTACGCCTCAACCAGCCCAACAACACTAGCCGAGACTGCGACGGTAAAACCATGGAGGTAGAATCGTGTTGTCACAAACGCCGCACACGTACACAGGCCATGTTTGGCTACGGCCGGCCAATAATAACACACGTGCCGCTGCAGCCGTAGCTCAAAAGATAGGCCTACGTCTGATATCCTTTCACTTATTCGCTCCAAGATAGTTCGAATTTCAGAGACAGGATGATACCTGACTAACTTCGCGGGAAAATTTTAAAATAGGCTGTTCTCAACCTGTTGAGTGTGCTTATAAAGCAAAAATGTCATAGGGGAGGCTAGGCATCGTACCATTCCAGTTTGTGTCAAAATGGCGACAGAAGGTAGTGACTGTGGGACAGAGGCCTTGTCAACTGAAACAAGGATTTCTTGCTGTAGCAAGCAGTCATTGGATGCAGCAGTGGAGAAAGTACTTTGCTCCATCGATAGGGTAATTGGGAAGAATTCAGAGTGGCCTGAGGAACAGAAGGAACGACTCAGGCGGAGATTTCGAGAGGTCTGTATAAATAGAAAAATGCTACTGCTATGCACTGCTAGGCATGCTAGGCCTATGCAGCTACATACATGTACTGAGTAGGCCTAGGCCTACTGACACTACTTTTGTTGGCCTACGCCATTGCCAGGGATATGATGATGGACTGGTGGTTTAGGCCTAAAGTGCGTGACAGTATATATAATATGGTATAGTCGCCACCCAAATCTGAATTTTGGCCAAGGCCTACTCGTCATCTTAACATGCTTAACAATCATGTATTTTTGTTTTGTTTTCAGTAAACGATCTTGTTGTAATATGTATAACAAGATACTTTGATAAGTCTGCATTGGTTTTGCCATGGTTTATTCTTCCTTGACATGAAGATGTCTTTCTGAGACTAAATTTAAGATGGCCATTTTTAAGTGGTGACCTTAGGGCCGCATGTGTGTTAGCTCGCCATTACCTTAAATGTGCCTGTTAATGTTATATAGGAAAATCAGTAGCACAGTTGACAACTGCATACTTTTAAGTATTACATGTACAATATCAACCCCTTCACAGCGGGATTCTTTTGACCATGACTGCTGGACTGTGGCATGCCCAGTATGCAAAGCCCTATCCAGCACCAGCAGCAGGCCCACATTGAAATCGCTGCTGCATGATGAATAGAATGTATGCGTGATATTCACTAATCCTCCCTGTGAGCCACGGCATTTGCCGTCTCCTGGCTTGTAGGGGTTAATAGCTGCAAACAGTAACACTTTGATACCCTTCCAGTAAAACAGAGGGGAAAATACATTTATTACAAAAGCCAAAACACGAGGAGTTTCACACATTGCTATGGTGGGCTGAGCTTCATTTTCATTCATAAACCTTAGGCAAATACATGTAAATACACCCTGTGCCGCACAGTTTCCGGCAATGCAAATGGGATATTTTGAGGGAGAGGGCACTAGTAGCAAATAAATTTCACAAAGGGAACCACAGTTCTTATGGGAACTATGGTTAGAGAAAAGCCTACTTGAGTACGCCGTGGTTTTTGACATATGCATGGAGCAATATGCGTACACCACATGGCCTGTGTCATTAAAAATATGCGCATTATAATTTTTCACCATCTGCCCTAATTTTGCCAGGCATCAGAGTTTCACTGACGGCAAAGTCGCCACAACAAATTAAATGATTTTATATAAAATTACAATATTAAATGTTACAGCAAGTAAAACAGTTGACACGACATTTGAACTTTGATTAGGGCCGACATGTGTAGGCCTGTCCAGTTTTTCAATTTTTTCACTAGGTACACGTGTGTATAAACTGTGCGTGTACGTGAATTGGTTATAATTGATTGATTTACGCATGTACTTAAAACAAAATCACTTTCTATGATGGTGGTGGTGTTGTTAAACTTTTATCATGCTCACATTGTGCCTACCTATATACATGTACACGTATGCTTGCATCTTGCATTTACTGGAGGTGAAGATGAATTCTTTTAAAGGAGCCTCCCAGTTGACATGGTTAAGCTCACTTGAATCGTCTGACATTAATGGATTTTTTCATACATTTTTCACACAGGTGTACAAGAGTTCCCTCCATGAAAACTGTTGTGTTGATGGCCAATCCTGGGCTGAGGCTATTGATGCTGACACAACCAAAGGTTCCGATTTCTTAATCTTTCATTCCCAGTGCACTGTTTTAGCTATAGGCCTACGTGTAATAGGCCTACGTGTAATAGGCCTACGTGTAATAGGCCTACGTGTAATAGGCCTACGTGTATGTGATGTATCACAACAGTGTAATTGAATCTGTATCTAATGTTGTTGGTTTTATTCAAAGATTCATTAAATGGTACGCCCCAACTATAGCATCTGTCACATGTATAGTCAGGACAGTCCCAACTACCAGGTGACGACCAGTACAGTTTGTCTGCCCTAACTGTGGTTGCCAAATTTCTATTGAAAAATGCTCAAACTCCTCCGAAATTATGCTGTTCACACCTGATATAATTCTATACAAGTAACAACGGAAGTAACCCAGCCAGAAGTAGTAATCGGTAGCGCTACATGTAGGTCCTTCAGGCTCAGACTATTACTTAGTATTTTGTGGTACTGTGTAGTGTAAGCCAAACAGTATGCTAGGCGGTTAGGGTTAAAGCATGTGACATTCCCTGAAAGGCCCTTGAAAGTTCTGCACAGCGGGGTTGTTGGTGCAGGGTCAATTGCAAAGTCCATCCTCCTCTGGGCAGAATTTGAGCCGGTGGACCTGAAGAAGAAAGCTGATGCAGAGCAGACGGCAGCCGATCTGGATGCGCTGATTGTGGCAACAGTGGCAAAGCGGAAGGAGTTCCCCCCGAGATTGACTCAGCAACTGGCCAAGAAGCTTCAGTGTCAGCACACAGCTACAGTAAGTACAAATATGCATCTATATACATGTACATGTAGACAAACGGAGTGTGAGGCTTGAATGCAGTGGGGCATTCAAGGGATATGAATAAGCCTTTCTTTTCTAGTCCTCTGGAAAATATTTCTCACTGAATATAGGAGACATATATGAAAAGGGGCTTCCAGAAACTGCCTCTACATTTGTCTTTCTCTTGGAAAGAGCAGTCATGCATACATGTACATTGCATAGTTTGCATTATAGATTAGTTTCACAGTAAACCTTGTCAGTCTTCTCTGTACGGATTAAGGCAGCGGCAAAGTATGAGCTGGGCTTTGCGGGAGGCCTCATTACATTTTCCAGGCATTTTCCCTTTGTTTTTACTTTGCCCAAACGTGTCCTCACTGGGTCACCCAGGGGATTATTTTCATAGCGATTTCACCGGATAAATCTGCCCGGACGTTGCCATGAAAAAAAGTGTCCCGTTAAATTCATTGCAAATGATGGAGTCACTCCAAATTGACGGCGTTGAGATTCACAGTGCTGTTAGTTTTTCAAAGTTTTTGAAGTACCGGTTCACATACATGTACATGTATACATGCAAGTCGTGTTGAAATGAGGAAAATCTCCTGACATGCCCAATGGAGGCATATCCTCATTGCCTGAAACGGGCAAAGGTTCTTGGCCCATGCATGATTTCCTCAAAACATTTCAAGTTGTACACCATACAGTTGTCTTAGAGTACGATAATATTTCTACAGGACAAAAGGACAAACCCGCATGGTGACAGTGTCTGCCATCAGTCATTAGAACATGTATTTGGGTAATGCCAGAAATTAAGGGTCCATACATATGATTTTTTAAGTTCAGAACACATTTTCTAATTTTCAAGAGTGATGAATTAATACAAATTCCCTGCCAAACAAATAGTAATAGTTTTGAAAACAATTCTGGTTGCATTTCCATGTCAAGTAACAAAGGTCAGATGTAACATGGACACCGAAATGTCACACTTTTGGACCCCTAATTTCTGGAATTACCCATATGCCTTGGTGCCATGCGATGCCTCTACTTGTTGACTCCTTCCTTTCTACAGGAGCAGTACAAGCCTGTCTTACCAAAGCCCATTGAAGACCCCAGTCCAATTATATCTGCAGAAGGTGAGTTGTTGTAATGCACTTGAAACATTCAATTCGCAGCAGTCGTTAAGGCGAAACTGACTGTCGCCCGATCAACCGTGGGGGAGGGGAACGTATGAAAAGCAAGATCATGTTATGGCGCACTACGCTGTACACATACGTCGGACTTGTTTTCAGAAGTTGGTTCTAAATCTGATTCATGCTTAACTCATTGGATAGGACTATACATTTATTGAGTCATATACAGTCTTTGGCTCTCTAGGGTAGAGTTCGGGCGGTCTGTTCTTGACACGGGTTTCTTGTTCTCGCGCTCGAACGGCGAGAACACGACTCAAGAACACTGTTCTCGGAACAGAAGCACACACCACCTCCTCGTCAGGGTTTTACAGGAACACACGGAAAAAGTCGTGAGATTTCGATTTTTGAACAGCTGCAAAAAGTAGAGCGATGGCTTCCAAAGCCATAGACCATGTAGGCAATGGGAAGTTTTGCAAAATTAACATTAATTATTTTACGAAACACAGAAATGAATGTTCCTGTTTATATAGAAAAGAATTCAGCCCATCCAAACCTTAACTCTCAAATAACGTATATGGACCCCGCCATGTTGCATGTTGCTTGTAATAACCGGTTGTTTGTTCCCGGCGTTCGAGCGGCTGACCCACGAACAACAAATCAAGCTGTTCGTGAACATACGAGAACAAGCCGCCCAAATTCAGCCTAGGTGTACAAGTGTGCATCACCAGTGTATGGTTACACGTGTGTTTTAACAGTATACACTGTACAGTACATGTATGTCACAGTGACAGTGTATGAGCTACACGTACATATAACTGCATTCTATCTATGATTTAGCCTTTAACCCTAACCTTCCCCAACCACGCAGACATCAACAGCAGTAAAGTGTTTAATTCTGTGGGGATAGGTCTGGTAGGCCCAGGCAGCTGGCTTTTGCATTGGGTTTGGCATACCTCAAAAAAACAAAAATCCAACAGTCTCTGTGCACAAAGTCCTATATGGGTGTTTAACTTTGTGTGAATGGAGTAGGTTAGGGCCAGCAACCCTAAGGGGGTTAGGGTTAACTTGAGCCCAGATCATAAATCTACTTGAGGCTAATGATGCCCCTTTCAGGTTCCAAATAGGAGAAATATGACTTCTGATTCAAGCTTTTTATAGTGGACTTGGGGAAGGGTCCGAATAAATGGTTAAAGGTCAATGGGGTCACTAGCATTTCATGATTTTTTTAACATGGTTCCAAGAACAAGGTCATTCCAAATCCAATGCAGGATCTCAACTCTTTTTCCAATGCATGTGATGCAGTGCTTTTTATAGCATGAAAACAAGGCATATTTTTTAGCCTGCAATCTGCTTAGCTTTTTTTGGTGGGAAGCAGTTTGAAGAACAAGAGATTCAAGACCCATTCAAAACATATACCGTACGCCCAAGTTGCATGAAATTCAGTTTGAGATTGCCATCTAGACATTGGGCATTAGACTTAATTTAGCATTGAATCAGGGTCAGCATTAGTGTGTTTTCCTTGAAACTCCTTGAATGTACTTTGTTCAATAACTAAACCAAGTGGATAAGACATGGTGGTCTGAATTGGCTATTGGCTGCTTGTGAACCATTACATGGGTGAGGCATCAGCATGAAAATTACATGCACTGAATGAGTACGTAGGTAAATATTAAAACTAAAAGGCGTCACTTTATTTTTCTTTGGAGCAGATGAGCAGGATGTCTCCAGCCGGGTCACCGCATCCAGTGACCAAGTATCAGTTCTGTCCAGGGTACGAATATCCTTGTTTCAAGTTAAAAGGTTTCTGATGTACCTTTTTCGTTAAGGCCAGTTCACAGATCTGCGTGGGGGGTCAATCCCCCCCACCGCTGAGACACACACACGCCAAAAAAAATATCAATTGAAGAATGTAATAACGGTTCTAATAATGGTACTGTACACCTTTACAGCATAATGCATTACCCATGTGCCTGCCTGCCTGTCTACAACGATTGGCCAAAAAATCTGGCATTGAGCCTGAATGTAGGAAAAATTCCTGCATCCACCCATGGTTCAGATTAATTTTCAGGTTTACTTTATACTCCGACTGAAAAATCAAATCAGCCTTGTGGGAATTCATATTTGATGATTTTCACTTTATTAAAACTGAAGTCACTAAAAGTGAATTAAGGGGGGGCAAGAACTACTAAATCTAAAACAGGGTGAAACCAATGTGAAACTACAAAAGTATAGGCACCATTGAGATAGGGTCTACATTTGTTCATTTGCCTTCCATGCCATGTTAAATGTTGCATTATTGACAAATAAATGCTACACAGTATACATGTAGCTTTGTCATTGGTGGATCCTGGGGAGGGAGCATGGGCCATGGCCCATCCTAAAGGAGTAATAGTTTGTTTGTTGATGCAATTGAGGGACTGTTTCATTTCCTTTCCTTATAGAGGGTTGAAAAAAAACCCAATTTAGCTTCAAAAAACAAAACTGTTTGTTCTCACCCCAGTTTCAACAATAATTTGCAAAAGATTGTGTTCAGCCCCTTGTATGGGTAATAGATGTGAGATTTGCTCACAAAGAACTGCTGGTCATTGAAACCAAAGTGCTTGATTGGCAACTTCTTCTGGGATATCATACGGTTTGGTTGTTTTCATTTGCACTTTGTCCCACAATAGTTTTAGTTGTTCTTTCTCTCCTTTTCCAGTTACTGCCTGACTTGGAAGATAAGTCTGGCCGAATCTACGAATCCATCAATATTCATGCCAGTCTAGCTGCTAACAAAACCCAAAGGGTGATCACCAAGCCATCGGAGAATGAGTCCAAGATGGCGACATCCTTGACACCTCTACGGGCCCAAGCTCAAGACAATGAGACATCCACGGCTCACCCACAAGCTGCAACAGCTTCCGCACTGAAAAGGCAACGGCTTATGGCACAGGTCCACAATAATAAAATGAAACGCTACAAGGCTAGACCTGCCAATATGGGCAAGCCAACGTGAGGGGTTGGCCTCTTTGGCTAAGGTTTTTGCATTTTCTGCTATTCTTGGTTGTTGTTTGAATTTTTTTTGCTTTGGCAGGTTTTTTTTTTCCTTTCAAATTTTTACCAATTCCTTGAGTTTGGACAGTGTACAGCCTTACTCATTTGGGTGCCCAAGCAAGGAGCAGTATGACTGATGACAGCATAGAACAGTGTAGATTAGATTCGGAATATCCCAACATCAATAATAATGTCAATTTTCCAGCAATTTTGATTAAGGTAAAGTAGGTCATTTTATATATTATTGTCTCCATGAAATCTTTTGATCAAGTGGGGTGTTTCTGAGCATAGAAGGATACAGACCTCCTTCCTCCAGGTCACATCTAAATCTGTGCTCCATTTGTCATCAGACTGGGGCAGAAATTGAGCCCATGCCCTCCAAAGAGCAGGTTCATATCCAGCTTCATTTTGTTTTGTAAGCCTTCCCAGCCGCAGGTCCAAATCTAACTCAATAAGTGGATTGGAACACTGCAAGTACCAGGCTCGTTGTGTTACTTGACTGGGACAAGACTCAATCCTGTCTTCAGTACACATGATACATGTTCTATTCATGCTGGAGTGAATTGCTTTGCCCAGGCCTATATTTATTATAAGATTATCTGTTGTGGGTTCGTTTCGTTATCAGCTCTAATTTAATAGCAGAGTGGTGTATTTTTTAAGCTTTACTTTGCTTTGTTTTTAAGTGATTAAGAATGTTGTACATAGATGTAGATATTAACGTAAACCATGCGAATTATTCTATGCAAAGATATCTTTTGTATCTTTGCCAAGATTGTACATTTTAAGTGAAACATGAAATTTCCAAGAAAAATTCCACATTTTTAAACAGGATTAGGATTGTCCTGACGGATTGAATTCCAAGTGTAATACTCACGGTTCCTAAACAATGTCCAGCATTTGGAACAGATACATCTATGCCAACCAGTGCAACATCATTCTCAGAGGCCACAATTTTCCATCAGCAAATCAGAGTGTTTTCGAAATGAGGGGATTCGGAGGAGACTTTGGTTTTACTGGTTGCAGCCATTTTGAATCAGCGTTCGAAACCACATGTTCAAGCTCTGACAGGAACCAGCGAAACCGAAGTCCCAGCTGAATCCACTCGTTTCAAAAATGCCCTAGACAAACCTAAACCATGGTGTTAGTCCTCATCTCCATTGAGAACAGAAGTGGATACAACTTTTGATATTTGTGCATAGCAGTTGGACATGCTAGAATGAAACAACTTTTTTTTGCATACAGTTGATACGTAACTCACTCAAAGCACTGTGTACCTGCACACACATACCTGTTTTACATACAAAGTGTGGGCATTCCTTTGTTCTCCTGTGGTTAAGGAAACTTGAGGAAAATGCTCCTTTTTCTCCAACTAGGATAACTCCTTTGAGCTGGATTTTCGATGATGATTCCCTGGACTGTTCCTCTTCATTTTGCCGCAGGTAACCTTGACCCCAAAATGCCTCTGAAACTGTTTTTCAGAGAGGGGGAAACATTGTGTGGACGTGTGAGAGTCTACACTACGCCGTCGCACCCTACATTATGTGGACTTCTTTTGTGCAGAGGTCCACACCATGTATGCCACGCCTGCACATATTTACTGTACCGGAGCAACAGGGCAAAACCCATCACCCAAAGGAATATTTGCCGTAATAGGAATTCAGTTGACACTCCAGGCATTCTCTTGATGGTATCTTAGTTCTGTTATTTTGACAGCCTTCACATTGAAGTATGGGCGATTCCACAGTTGGCTTTGTTACATTTGAAGCAATGTTGCCCCTTCATTGAGCTCCTTTATCAACACACGCAGGAATTCTTTCTCCATATTGAAAGGAGTGGAGAAGCTGTAACACCAGGGAAAAGTAATTAGGAACTGGGGTTTCCCCGGTTCACATTCACTTTTCCCTGGTTTACTTGTAGAATCATGAGTGCTAACAGGGAGGGTAGGCTCTGTAAAAATGAGAGTGAAGGAACATAGGCTTGTAATCCAGAAAGAAAGGTGACGTGGTAATGAAATGTGAGCAAGAGCTTTGCAGAAGAATACACGCAGAAAGGAAACACTATCATTCCTGTGTCTGGTTTGTTCTGTTAGCAGTACTAGACACTTATATTAAAAGCTGTGAAAAGTGATTTACATATATGTACATTCATATTTGAGAAATGCGCACTGTGCACCCAGCATCTGTATGAAGGACACACAGGTTTACACCTATTCAGATCATGTAAACTCAACACTGGCATATTAGGATTTTGGCCCTCCCTGTCCCCTGATGACCAACGCAGATTTTCGCCACTGCACTGCATGAACCTCAGACTGAGTTTTTTTTTTTTTTAATAATTTGGTAACTTCCCCACTTTGTTTCTCTTAATGACAAATTGGCCAATATAGCAATACAGTTCTGCATTCGAATCAAAGTTTGGCTTGTCCATGAGATAAAATACAAAATGTTGTGCATATGTGCAACTGCAAGATATCAACCTTTTAGTATGCGGGGAAACTGCATTCAGTAGGAATTTCAACTCTGCACTGTACCACTTTAAGGAGAATTTGCTCCATTTGCAAACTTTAAAAAAGCAGACGAGGCAATTGTAAAAATCAGTCAAATTTTAATATATGCATACCTGCTACTCTGCTCCCCCGAGCTAAAGTGACTAACAGTATTCAGCTAATGGATTACTTAGTTATGAACCAATTATGAAAAAAATTGCATGCAGTGATGAATACCTTTCCACACTCTTTCAAGTAGTGGTAACCCCTATCCCTTGAAAAAAATTCAGGCAAGGTAAAAAAAAAAAAAAAATGATTAGTTTTCGCAAACACAGTAAATTGATGAAACTGCTTTACAGACTAAAGCAATTCAGTGAATGGGAAATATTATACACTGTAGTGAAGAAAATACTACATGCAACTTCAAAGGATGGCCAACAGAGCCTTCGACTATTATACAGATAGTATGGCAACTGGGTCCCCTCCTGAGGTGAAGCAAGGGTACCAGGGAGGTCAAATCCCCGCAAAATTTAAGCCACAGAAAACTAACTAAAAATTCATATCGGTTTTTGTAGCTTTCCAAAATGCTCAATAACTGTGCATATGAACAAAGAATGACGTTTATTGAAATTATGTGTAACATTGTTTTTATTCAAAATTTTCTCACAAAACCTTTTGAGGGTTCCTGCACCTGAAGGACAATTTAATCAATCAAATTAAATTCTATGTCTTTTCCTTGACCAAATTAAAAAAAATCCATGACCCAATTATGATATTTCTTGGACCATTGGGACTTTTAAAGTTGCAAATAAACTCACACATTTTATGCACTTATCTCTGATAAAAGAAGTAACACACAGTGTTTGAAAAATTTGATGACTTTTCCGTGACATTTTCACAAAGTTTCATGACTTTCAGGCCTGGAAAACGAAAATGAATTTCCACATGACTTTTTTATGACTTTTCCAGGTTGTGCGAACCCTGTTTTAAATCATTTGTTATCGTCTTTAAAGTTACCAAGTAATTTCTTCAGTTGCATATGGGCGCCATGTCCAAATATGACCTGTTACGACAAAATGAGAGTCAAGTCACATCCCACTCTTTCCTATTTGGAGGGTTCAAAGTCACATTGAAGCGGAGTTCAATTTTGAGATTTTGTCATAATTGAAAAGAGTAACCTGTCTCCTATTTAATTCCAAATATTTCACAGGATCTTTATCTGCTGAATTAAAAAAAACCCAATATCTCAATTTTTTAAAATTCTGACATTCAGCTCATTTTGTGGTGACAGGTAACATATTTGGAACCAGTTCTTGCTGACAGGTAAGTGCTTGTGTACACATTTCCACTACATACCCGATGACCATCCAGAGTCACGGTTATGAAGCATAAACATGTGGTTCATTCTGTAAATTAGGGGTCCAATTGTTTTGGTGTCCCTGTCACATCTGACATGATTTTGTAAGTTCAGAACGCAGTTTCTAATTTCGAAGAGATTAAATGAGTGCGGATTACCTGCCAAACAAATAGAAATAGTTTGAAATCAACTTCACTGATATTTCCACGTCAGATGTAACAGGGACACAAAAATGTTGCACTTTTGGACCCTGAATTTATAGAATGATCCCTTACCACTAAAATCAATTTGTTACAACTTTAAGACGTGTATGTTACAACACAAGCCACGTCATTGCCAGAAAGAGCACTTGTAAGCAATTCGCTTTGCTCCGTGATCAAAAGTTGAAAGTGATTTCTAGAAAGCCTTTCTATACCACTAAACCTACACCAGTGGCAAAATAAGTTGTTGGGTGGCTCCTTCTTTTCCCTGGTGCACATCTGCTGGGGTGTACTCTCACAGTCCAAATTCCAGGTATCAAACCTCTATGTTATGCCTTCATTAACCCGTGTTACTCAACTTCGATGCACATGCAGTCCACTTATGCTGCCCTGTACAGTCACTTGGTTATATATATTTGCCTGGCATTTCCCTTGATAGTTGCCAAACAAAGTCATTTGTAGATGGGGGGGGGAGCAATAGGTGCTATGACCCCCCAAAGGGGGACAATGCTTTTGAATTATGAAAGAAAAGAAACTTGGGAGGGGGGGTATTTACTTCTCTTCCTCCTGGAAACATGCAAAAAAACCAAAATTTAAACACTCAGGAAGGCTACAAAAAGTTACACAGAGAAATCCCTTCATTTTCCACTAAATAAACGAAGAAAATTTGCATCTGGATCTGCCCTTTCACAAAGCCACAAACATAGTGCATGCAGCTCAAACAGAAAACTGTATGTACAATGGCATTACTTCAATTCTGATAAAACTGAAAGGGTGAGAACTAACAAAAAAGGAGGTGCTAATTAAGACCAGACACATGGCATATAAAGGAAGTACACAGTGCCTCTACAGCCCCGTGCCTATGCAGCGGGTATGCCAATGCATTGTCTGTGCTTACGCAACGCTGGCTCTTATCATCTCTCCAGACAAGACGTGATTGTACGCACACAGGCCAAGATGCCAATTGATCCGGTTAACTGTGACAGGATGAACTGTAACTGTTCGGACTGAAAGATTGGTGGTGGCAGGAGGGGGGAGGGGAATCGTGTTGCTGTGATCAACTGCTTTCTCCACCGTCATCTGATCTCACTGGGTCACATCGTAGAGTTCAGGAAGTTTAGTAGGTCCCGTCTGTTCAAATCACGCTGTGGAGGAAGAAGTTTACCGAATGCCGGAGTAAAATACGAAACTTCAACCTTGCATTGTCTTCAGTAATTATCAAGAACCCTGATATCATGATCAACATGACAAAAACTGCATTCTCCCGTGAGCCAGATTCCTGATTTACCATTTGTAGCAATCCTCAGAAATACATGTACGTTCTGATGTCTTTGGAAAGTGGACCAAGAACACGGAAAAGCTACTATTGAAATTCCTTTCAAAGCACTCAAAATGGAGGCAAACTAGAACACTTAGAGGCAAGTGCAAACGATGACCATTTGTCAACCACTGGGTGAAGTTTCCTGGTAGCCCATGCACAAAAGACATCCTGAGTACCAGGCAATATTGACCACTGGTTGGCAAATTGTCGTCGCTCCAGTTGCCCCATGAAAGGCAATCACTAACTGCAAAGAGTGTATTAAGACTGTTAGGCTAAAGGGTCATCCAACATGACACAATTTCAGTTTTACTTTCCAAACTTTCTTTTCCCTGTGGAGAGTGTTCCGATGCATGCTCGCGACAGCAGCAAATCACACCAACTTTTCTTCGGTAGGAAAAAGAAACGTGAACTCGTTCCTTGGTAACTGTGAATGTAATTTGGCATTGTAACTGAGAGCACTTAAGACCATCACATGACCCAACGAGACCATCGGAAGACCAACACAAGACACGCTTCCAGGCTGGATTCGAGTCACAGGAAATTCAAATGGACAATGACAACAAGCATTCCTTTGTCACTGCTCACGTTGGTCTTGTGACTGCACTTGTGATGTCTTGATGTGTTCTTGTCTGTCTCTTTATCCTCTACCCACCTCTTTGTCTTTGCTGGTCTTCTTGACTTTCATCTTGATCTTCTTCCCAGAGATGACACTCCTCTTATTGTCCTGCTTCTTTCTCTCCTTGATAAACTATTCGAGACATGGATCAAAAGACCACTGATGAAAACATTGCACTGGAGGTGAACAGATATCTTGGGGGGACAAGGTGATGAACCCTTCCATGTTAATCAAAATGTTTTCCACCAATTTTGATTTCTGAAAGGGTTCCTGAAAACATCCTCTTAAATAACTTTTAACTATACGAATGTTCACTGGAAAATATCATTTTCTATTTCCTTGATAGACAGTTAAGTTGAACCATACTGAAATCACCTCCACTAAGTTATTCCTTGAATTTTATTATCATACTTCACCTATGTAGGTCAAAGACCTAAATATCAAATTGTTTATTTAGCACCTATAACCCTGAGACAGGACAGGAGGGGCATGAATGCCTGAAGAAGAAACAGAATTTTCAGTTGATGAATTTTTCTTGTACATGTATCTAGACAAAACAAGGGAATGGAAATACCCTAGATGCTATCAACAAGGGTAAGCCCTGCCTTCAATACCTTGGAGAGCTGCACTGGGAATGGAAATACCCTAGATGCTATCAACAAGGGTAAGCCCTGTCTTCAATACCTTGGAGAGCTGCACTGGGAATGGAAATACCCTAGATGCTATCAACAAGGGTAAGCCCTGTCTTCAATACCTTGGAGAGCTGCACCGGGAATGAAAATACCCTACATGCTATCAACAAGGGTAAGCCCTGTCTTCAATACCTTGGAGAGCTGCACTGGGAATGGAAATACCCTAGATGCTATCAACAAGGGTAAGCCCTGTCTTCAATACCTTGGAGAGCTGCACTGGGAATGGAAATACCCTAGATGCTATCAACAAGGGTAAGCCCTGCCTTCAATACCTTGGAGAGCTGCACTGGGAATGGAAATACCCTAGATGCTATCAACAAGGGTAAGCCCTGTCTTCAATACCTTGGAGAGCTGCACGGGGAATGGAAATACCCTAGATGCTATCAACAAGGGTAAGCTCTGTCTTCAATACCTTGGAGAGCTGCACTGGGAATGGAAATACCCTAGAAGCTATCAACAAGGGTAAGCCCTGTCTTCAATACCTTGGAGAGCTGCACTGGGAATGGAAATACCCTAGATGCTATCAACGAGGGTAAGCCCTGTCTTCAATACCTTGGAGAGCTGCACTGGGAATGGAAATACCCTAGATGCTATCAACAAGGGTAAGCCCTGCCTCCAATACCTTGGAGAGCTGCACTGGGAATGGAAATACCCTAGATGCTATCAACAAGGGTAAGCCCTGTCTTCAATACCTTGGAGAGCTGCACTGGGAATGGAAATACCCTAGATGCTATCAACAAGGGTAAGCCCTGTCTTCAATACCTTGGAGAGCTGCACTGGGAATGGAAATACCCTAGATGCTATCAACGAGGGTAAGCCCTGTCTTCAATACCTTGGAGAGCTGCTCTGGGAATGGAAATACCCTAGATGCTATCAACAAGGGTAAGCCCTGTCTTCAATACCTTGGAGAGCTGCACTGGGAATGGAAATATCCTAGATGCTATCAACAAGGGTAAGCCCTGCCTCCAATACCTTAGAGAGCTGCACTGGGAATGGAAATACCCTAGATGCTATCAACAAGGGTAAGCCCTGTCTTCAATACCTTGGAGAGCTGCACTGGGAATGGAAATACCCTAGATGCTATCAACAAGGGTAAGCCCTGCCTCCAATACCTTGGAGAGCTGCACTGGGAATAGAAATACCCTAGATGCTATCAACAAGGGTAAGCCCTGTCTTCAATACCTTGGAGAGCTGCACTGGGAATGGAAATACCCTAGATGCTATCAACGAGGGTAAGCCTTGCCTCCAATACCTTGGAGAGCTGCACTGGGAATAGAAATACCCTAGATGCTATCAACAAGGATAACCCTGTCTTCAATACCTTGGAGAGCTGCACTGGGAATGGAAATACCCTAGATGCTATCAACAAGGGTAAGCCTTGCCTCCAATACCTTGGAGAGCTGCACTGGGAATAGAAATACCCTAGATGCTATCAACAAGGGTAAGCCCTGCTTCCAATACCTTGGAGAGCTGCACTGGGAATGGAAATACCCTAGATGCTATCAACAAGGGTAAGCCTTGCCTCCAATACCTTGGAGAGCTGCACTGGGAATGGAAATACCCTAGATGCTATCAACAAGGGTAAGCCTTGCCTCCAATACCTTGGAGAGCTGCACTGGGAATGGAAATACCCTAAATGCTATCAACAAGGGTAAGCCCTGTCTTCAATACCTTGGAGAGCTGCACTGGGAATGGAAATACCCTAAATGCTATCAACAAGGGTAAGCCCTGTCTTCAATACCTTGGAGAGCTGCACTGGGAATGGAAATACCCTAGATGCTATCAACAAGGGTAAGCCCTGCCTCCAATACCTTGGAGAGCTGCACTGGGAATGGAAATACCCTAGATGCTATCAACAAGGGTAAGCCCTGCCTCCAATACCTTGGAGAGCTGCACTGGGAATGGAAATACCCTAGATGCTATCAACAAGGGTAAGCCTTGCCTCCAATACCTTGGAGAGCTGCACGGGGAATGGAAATACCCTAGATGCTATCAACAAGGGTAAGCCCTGTCTTCAATACCTTGGAGAGCTGCACTGGGAATGGAAATACCCTAGATGCTATCAACAAGGGTAAGCCCTGCCTCCAATACCTTGGAGAGCTGCACTGGGAATGGAAATACCCTAGATGCTATCAACAAGGGTAAGCCTTGCCTCCAATACCTTGGAGAGCTGCACGGGGAATGGAAATATCCTAGATGCTATCAACAAGGGTAAGCCCTGTCTTCAATACCTTGGAGAGCTGCACTGGGAATGGAAATACCCTAGAAGCTATCAACAAGGGTAAGCCCTGCCTCCAATACCTTGGAGAGCTGCACTGGGAATGGAAATACCCTAGATGCTATCAACGAGGGTAAGCCCTGTCTTCAATACCTTGGAGAGCTGCACTGGGAATGGAAATACCCTAGATGCTATCAACAAGGGTAAGCCCTGCCTCCAATACCTTGGAGAGCTGCACTGGGAATGGAAATACCCTAGATGCTATCAACGAGGGTAAGCCCTGTCTTCAATACCTTGGAGAGCTGCACTGGGAATGGAAATACCCTAGATGATATCAACGAGGGTAAGCCCTGCCTCCAATACCTTGGAGAGCTGCACTGGTCCTGAAGAAGACTTGCCTTCATCCTTCTTCCTTCCCTTTGACTTCTTTTTGTGACTTCTCTGAAAGTGGATTTTAGAAAAGACAAAGAACAGAAGACAGAACTATTATAGGGCTGAGTCATTTCAAATAATTCACTGTTCAAATATTCACTTTCAAATCAATCAAATATCTGAATGTGCGGTCGCACCGACCAGCAGATTGTTGATGAACAAACCATATACAAAATCAGTTGCAATAACACACAACTGTAGAGGCCCATTATAATTGGTATAATAGCTTCTCGCATTGAAGAGTATCCCTAGCCACGATTTAGCAAACTTTAAGGGACGAACACTACTTTTTGCGCTGTCGAAAGTTTCTATTCCTTTCGAATTTTTCAATGAATAATTTACTTCTTGAATCATAAGATTTCTGTCGCTTTCATTTAAATCTGCTCGAAACAAGCCTCCAAATGCAACTTTTCTCCTTTAAAACAAAAAGAAAATTCTCCCTTCCTTTTTGTGAATTTTGCATTTGAATATTCTAATTCAGAAAATAACATTCCGATAATCAATCAAATATTCGGCACAGCTCTTTACACTACAAGCATTAATCTCAAGGCAAAAAGGCAAACAATCTTAAAGGCAAACAGCTTGTATGTTCACTATTTAGAGTCACTATCTGCAGTTTACAGATGTACCTAGAACATGTAAAAGACTCAGAGATTTACTCATTCTTTGAGCCAAAATTCAAACTTGGTATTTCTTGCACCCATTCACATGAACAACTCATATCAATTGTCCCAAGCAGAACCAAGTGAGGGTGCAATGTCCCAGCAATGGAGGCTCTTTTGGCAGGAAGTGCACTTCGCTGGTTCATGAACTATGAAATGCAAGCATTACAGTTGCATCACTACCAACAAAATGAATGTTCCCCGTTAACACGCTGCTCTTTTCAAATGATAAGGGGTGCTTTTGCTCAAGGTGGATACTATGCAAAGCATGCCCTTTCCCCAGTAACCACTCTTTGCACACTATTTTGCCAATCACTCCACATGATTTGAAAACAACTCTCCCTGAATGCCTAAATTTCCATTTTCCACGACTTTGGGGTCACAACAAAATGACACACAGATTAACACAAGTTTCCCTCAGGCCCTCATTATTAAAAATTCAAACCTCTCTGAAAGCCAGTAACAGCCATACATGAGATACAATCTCTGTGAGTTCAAACTCTGTACATGTATATACTTAGCACTTTTTTTCTAACCCTCGTTACAGCCTGTATCCTCCTGAAAGTCTAACTGATCGTTCCTATTTCAGCAAACTAGTTTCTGGACTTCATCACCTTGTGCCTCCTTTTAGACTTGGACTCCTTCCTCCTCTTCTTCTTTCTATGTCTCTTTCTCTCTGTCATGCACGTAGATGAGAAACAGGGAAAGATACATGTACACAGGTGTCTTTGATTTTAGGGTTTGCTGAGTGCTGTCACCGTGAGTGGAATGGTAAGAATGATTCTTCATCAGGTCACTGACAGATGTTCCACTCCACAAGGAAAGAAACACTCCACTAGTCACTAAATGAAATTCTTATTTTCATTCGATGCTTGTGGAACCTCCATTAGTTTTAAATAACAACTGAACAAATATTCTTAAAAACTTTATCATAAGGACTACCTGTCATAATCCATTCTCCCTCTACCCTTAAAAACATAAGGGTTTCTCAGTGCATTTCCATCAGTTACTGCTTCAACAAACACCCCTGTCTGTGTAGAAAATTCTCGGCAGATTTGATGGCGTGTTTGATTTGTGTCTTTTCTAGTGCATTCTTCATGCTCGAAGAAAGAGTTTGTAGGAGTATAAAACAAATCACGATGTATGTTCAGCAATCATCGGATGAGGTGGATTTATTCAGGCACTGTGTATTACAACTGATGAAAAGCATACTGTGATGTCACAGAAAAAAAGGACCAAAACATAGACAAAAATACAAAATTCCACCTTCAACATACGCGTACCTAAATGTAGCTCGTCAGAGGGCTTAAAATTCATGAAATAAAACTTAAAATTGGGTCTGATAGACAAAACGTGACGTTCCCATTTTCAATCTGTTAAATAACTTGAGAAATTGGTATGAAGAAGGGATTCTAATTTTACATTACACCTGCGTGTATGGCAGAAGAGCTTTTTATCAGGGTACAAATTATTACCTCTACTTGACGATGAGCTGATGCTTGAGGATGACTCTGATGAAGATCTACTGGGAGAAGAAGAGGACGATGACGATGATGACGAAGTGGAGGAACTACTCGATGAGTAACGCCGTTTGAGCTTCTTTCTGTGCTTATCCCGACCTCTATGTGGAGACGACGCATTGCTGCTGCTGGAACGCCCCCTGTCACGCTTGCCACTGTGCCTTTGGAGGTCCCGACTCCGTGTGGGGGAGACAGTTCTTGGCTTGACTCGGTGATCTTTGCTGTTCATTTCTTGAGAACACGAGGAAGAAGGTGAGGAGCTTGAATGTCTTCTTCGAGATTGCTCTCGATTTTCATGATTGTATGCATCTTTATATAAGAGAAAAAAACAAGTAACTTGAGGTAGGCATATGGGGATTTCATGAAAATCCTTACATGAGCATTTATGTTAAACAAAATGACCATTTTGAGCATGATGAAAGACATTAAATCCCTTTTAAAGAAATTCCTCACTGATATTCTGGGGTGGGCCTTGTGATGAGGGGAGGGTGGATTCCGGAGTGAGATCTCCTGAAAGGCTGAATGAAGTAATCCGAAATAGGGCCTAATTAGCCATACAGGCTACATGTAACTAATGGTTTCCCTTGGCATGGGCCTTGGCGTGCTTGTTTGGCCTTCATGCCTTGGGCCCTTGTTACATTACACGATGACTGTACAAGTAGGCCAACTAAGATACAATATTACTAACTTAGGCCTACGCCAGTACTTCCGAAAAGTTTAACTCTGTGTCAGCAAACTGCATGGTCATGATGGTCAGTCTTACATGTAAGCTTATTGTAGAATTCAACTTACAGACTTAAAAGTTAAATTAGGCCTAGCATGCCTAGGCCTACATGTACATCATGCATGGCATTGTATTTATTTTGAAAAGCGCAAGCTGGCAAGGGAAATACACAGACATTGACATAGAGAAAAAGCCATAAGCATGATAGAAAATCAACATATTCATTTGTTGCATATACCTTTTTCGCCACCCATATTCAGTCATCTGTTTGTCTGTTTAAAAACCGCGTACCGTACGTACATGTAATACTATTATTACACGTATGTGTATATTATTACAGAAATGATTTTGCTCTGGTTTTACAGTTTTGCTCAAAAAGCGCCCTCAATTGACCAAATGTCATAATTTCGCTCGTTGCGGGTCCAGTCCACTAATTCAAGCCCCATTGAAAACAGTGTAAAATCAGCACCGTTCAGGGCCCAATAGCATGCACGCCAACATCCCTGAGATTTCTGAAACACAAATGAAATTCTTGTCTGGTCACTTATCTTTCAATTTCTTTTCAATTTTTTGGGGGTTAACCAATTACATTTTTAATTATTCCCACAAAACAAATTCACCCCCCAAAAAGTGATTTTTCCGAAGTCTGATATTGCAGCCATTTTTCAAGTGGCAACCCTCAACTTTCTCGGGCACTTAGGACCACTTTTCAACCGTAGTTTCCAGCCCTTCTGCCCCCATATGAAAGCTCAAAGACCCAGGGAGTTGATTTTGGCCACGACTTACACAATCTCACCATTTTGGGGGCCAAACAATCTCCTTTTTTCAAAAGATACTGTGGGGGGGGCACTTTTAATGCTGATGAGGTGGTCAGAAATTCTCACTTGAATTAGTGGTCTGCACCCTTGCGCGCCCATCGCCCACGGGCGGGGGGCGCCGCCTGGGAATGCGGCTGATGGCTTTGCACCGTGATTGGCAACATTCTGCACGACCTGTCACCAGGAGGTTACTAATATCACTTCCTGCTAGCGAAACATTATTTAAATTTTTCGTTCGCTAATGGCAGTGCTTTGACACGAGCAAAATGTCGGTTATGATAAAAACATGGTCTTAGTACATGTTCATTGTACAATCACTATGGAGGACGAAAAGTGGCCATCTGCTTTTCTGCTCTCAGAATGGTAGAGAACTGAGTGTATGTTCTGGTAACATGCAATTTCGACTTTTCTGCCAACTCAAAAAGCACAATGGACAGTGTTTGTTTATGCATATTTCTATTTTTCTGCTTCAAGAAAAGCAGATTTTACTTTTCCCTCATTCGCTGGCGGCCGAAAAGCGGCCATCTGCTTTTCTACTTTTGAGCAGGCAGAAATTTGGATCGAACATATGGCTGACAACCGTGAATTCAACTTTTCTGCTTGTGTGATACCGGAAAAGCAGACATTACATAATTACTTATCAGCAAAAGTGGTTTGAAAAACTGAAGGATTGATTTGTCGTTTATTTTCCTTACATTTCACTGGAAAAATCTTCAATAAAGCCATGATTTGTGTTTGTCGGATCTGCAGATGATGAACCCAAATCGTGTGACAAACGATGTGATATGAGTGACAGAATTCCTTTTTAGGGTCCTGAGATGCAACCAAAGTGAGAGGCAGAGAGCTGACGTTTCTGTTTCTGAAGTAATAAACAAGGAAATTCAAAGTCAATGTAATGCAGGAAACTTTGTCTAAATTATACAATTATCCGTTTTCAGTTAAAACCGCCTTTTTTCATTCAGGAAAGTAGTTGTTAAAATACAAGTTGTTTTTTTTCATCTGATTTACAAGTGTCTGTGGTAAAATAGCAGTAACTTAATTTGGCTGTTCAGTTATAGCCCTACTCCCAATTTCTGCTCACAATTACACTTCCGTATGCCACATGTCGGTTTTCAATAAATATTATTTCTATATGTGAATGAATTTCAGTGCAATTTTTCCTGTAAGTTTGTAAAATTAAAATTAAGACTTGATTTTATTTTACTGATGAAGTTTTTCAGTGTTGGCTCATAAACCAGAGGGAAAAACACATAGACAGTTTGGACAACATATTTACTGGCAAAGCCTATTGTGGGTCTTGGTGAAAATCTCAAATTTGTGTACACTGATCTGAACAAATCACTATTGAACCGAAGCAAATAGAAAGTATTGCCCAAGCAAGACCGTAGACAACTGGGATGTGAAGAATAAATAAAAACATATACATACACAAAACATGTTAATATTATTGGTTTCAAGTTCGTTACTTAATAAGAACTTGAATGGTCAGTTAATTCTGGAAATGATATTCTCGCATTTTCTATTCATTCTTTTGCTTGTTGTCGGGAGGGGGCGGGGCTGAGGGCACAGCCGCCGTCCCACAAGAAAAAGGTTTTCTCCACAAAATGATCAATTTTGACTAAATACACAGCCGCTCCAACTTCGCATGTACATGACCCTCCTGAAGTGCCGCCATTTTTCGGCCGTGCAGTTTGTGCACGAACAATGCGCGATTTCCTATTGATCAGTTTTTATAATGGAGATCCGTTTTTGATCACAGTCTCAGAGGGCATCATCAAATGTTATTACACGGTCAAGTTGCATTTTGTTGAATAGGGAGACTGTCTGAGGAATTTATGAATCTCCACTATGATTATTATAAAGACATGGAGATCAAAGAGGAGGCCACTCTGGGGGAGCGGGTTAGCGGCGTAGCGGTTCTTTCCTCGCAAGTTTGCATCAATGAGGCCCGGCGGGTTCGAGTCCCGGCTTGGCCCAGGCTTTGAGTGCATTTGGTTTCCAGTCCATACTCGCTCTTGCAAGTTTTCTCCGGGCACTCCGGTTTCCTCTTGCCTCTAAAACTGGACCTTCTTCCTAACTCCATAATGTGATGCAGATTAAGTAAAGTGTATAAATAAACGTACAGTTATTGGCGCAAATAGCCTGTGTTACAACAACAGGAGGCCCCAAGATGGCCGCGCGGTCACTTCAATTCACATACATGATACATGTACATGTAGGCAGTTAATGCTTGTGTGACGGAAAGTGTATAGGACTAGAGCTAGTCTAATTTTATTAATGAGTTGCAGTGCACGTACCTGATTGGCTAGTGACTTGGTAACGTGTGCTGGCTAGGCATAGCGTAGCGCGCTGTGTGCACATGGTCGTGCTACTGCATGCAGTGAGCGCTGCGATCGCATTATAGTTGGTTTGCTTGTTGGACTTCGCAGAGTGAAGTTGGTGAGTTGGCACGGAGCTAAAGCATTGTCAGCGCTGTGCGAAGTGTTGCGTGGTGCTGATGCGTTGTAAGTACGTGATTGTATAGACTGTACGTGGCTGACTAGTGAGTGTAGCTGACGCGTTGCAAGTACAAGGCTGTGAGAGCTGTACGTTGCTGACGCTGGCTCGCATGCACGTTAGGTGAAGCTCGTACGAAGTTGTACAAGTTGTACTTTGCTGACGCAGTGTGACTGTTGATGCGCTGTGAATGGCTGATGCGCAGTGAATGGCTGATGCGCATGGTGCATAGTTGATGCATTGGAGTATTGCTGCTGGGGCCCTACGCTTAATTAGTGCTCAATCCAAGTAAGTAAATGCACAGGCAACCAAACCAATCTCCCAATCACTTCACTGTACATTTCAATTGTTGATTTGTGTTGATTATTGTGGAATAAATTGAACGTCCTGTACCGACAGTTCTTCTGTCAAGGATTACTTTCTTTACCGGTTGATTGTGTAATTCAACAGAGACTAATTAACACTCGGTCACAATCGGCGGTATATTTCCTCCAAAACGGTCCCGCACCCTTTGCCTTGAGGTCGCTCTGTGTGGTCTCTCGTCTGGGGAAAAGCCTTGGGTTGGGAAGATCGACTCTGCCACTAATGGTGCTTGGTTTGATCCCATCAACTCAGGGTAGGCCCGGGGATGCCCGCCACAAATGGTGTCAGAAGTGGGATGATTGTGACTGATTAAGTTGATTTCTCTGTTAAGAAATTTTGAGTCAATTGTTGATTGCTCTGCTTTTGTTGTTAATTTTCTTGTGGGTATTGGTGGTTGCCTGGTCGTCAGTATGAGCAAAGACTTGCAGGGTCAAGCGAGCACCTCAAGTGCTGAGGCCGAGGTGCAGCGACTGCGTTTGGAAGCCCAGTTTCTGCAGTGGGAAAATGACCTAATTGCGAAGAAGCTGGAGGCTGCCATGAAACTGCAGTCGGGTGTTTCCTCAAATATGGGAGGGAACGTTGGCACGCCAGCTGGGAGCGGGCGTGTGCTCCATCGGGTTGATTCAGATGTTGAGTTTCAGTTGCCTGGGGAGACGTCTGGGTATGTCTCTGGAGCAGCTGGGAAGGTGTCAGGCGCGGGTGGAACGCCTGAGTTGGCCCCAAAGATGGGGAGGGAGGTGAGCTTTATGGAAAGTACACCTCTGAAGGACCCAAGCCCAGGGATGAAACCCCAAGCAGGGTTGACGCCATTCGCCTTGGAGCGCGAGAGTCAAGTCATGGACGACCTGACGCTGTTCCTGTCAGGGCAAGGTGGCGTGGAAAAGGGTAAGTCGAGTACTAACCCGTTTGCTTGTGATGGGGAGAAGACCACCCCTAAACAAGTGCACAATGATCTGCTAAGTTTCGCAACTCGACCCGTCGAGGCGAAGGACAGCAGTTCCGTTGAAGGAGTGGACAGCTCGTCAGTGGGTCCTTGGCCACTGAAACGAGAGGCACGTGTCCATGGTGACTCGGGTCAGAAGGGGAGTTTGGAGCGATTCAATCGCAGGCCAAACATAACTCCTGACCGGTATAGTGGGAAAGTGCTCTGGAAGGAGTACTTCCGCCATTTCGAGTCCTGTCGTGAGGTAAACCAGTGGAGCGAAGAGCAAGCTGCGAAGTGGTTGGCCGCAAGCTTGCAAGGTGACGCACTACGGTTGGTGGGTGACTCAGGCCAAAAGCACACTTACAGTGAGCTGGTGAAGTTGCTTCAGCGCAGGTTCGGGTCAGCTCGACAGAGCGAGAACTATCTCGTTGAGCTGAGGCACCGGCGTCAAAAGCCGAAGGAAAGCTTGTTGGAATTGGGGCAAGCAATCCATGAGTTAACGGTGCGAGCGTACCCTGAAATTCAGGAAGAGGCTAGAGAGAAGTTGGCAAAGAACCACTTTATTGATGCCGTTGACAGTTACTCAGTACGAGAGGGTATAAACAGGGCCCGTCCAAAAACTTTGGACGAAGCAGTCCAGGCTGCCCTAGAGACTGAGAATTTTGAAAAGGTCGAGCAACACAGATTGCTGGATCGGAAGCCCGCCAAGTTGGCGAGGGCTTTGAACTCTGACACAGAACAGAGGTTGGAGACTCTGGAGTTAAGTCTCAAGGAACAGGCCAAGACTTTGGGTTCTGTGGCCGAAATGATGAAGTCATTGTCAGGTCAGATCGCTGGTCAGGGGCCAGGCAAGGGCTCGTCTTCTCCGAAGACAAGCAAGCCCGGGAGAGCCGAGCCTGGAACCTTCAAGTGTTTCAAGTGTAAGGAGAAAGGGCATTTTGCCCGGGAGTGCAAGAATGCTCCGAAACAGGGAAACGGCGATCAGCCCCCCGTAGGACCCGCGGGAAGGCTGAGAGACCAAGAGGGTCCAAAAGAGAATTCGGTGACAATGACAGCAGAGGAGAAAAGGGGTCAAAGCAAGACGATGGGCAGAGAATAATTTCCCTGCCTGATTCAAGCCGCAATCCTCGTTATGGGTTGTTTGTTGAGGGGTTGGTGAGGTCGACCAAGTGTCGATTCTTAATCGACACAGGTTCGACTGATACTTTGATAAGTAGTGAAGTGTACCATAAAATCCCAAAAGAGAAGAGACCTGTCTTGGAGACAGTGGATGTCCAAGTCAAACAAGTTGACGGAAGCCAATTAGCTGTGCTGGGAAAGGCTTTGGTGGAGGTGCAAGTGGGTCGAACCACGCACCCAGTGAAAGCCGTCTTTGCCGAAATGAGGTATGATGGTATCCTGGGCATGGATTTTCTCGTGCCAACAGGTGGAAACATAGACTTCCAATTAAGGGAGTGGAGGCTCAACGGTGAGCGAATCAAGTGCATGAATGGTGCAGGTGAACCCTTCATTGGGCGTGTTGTGGTTTCCCAGACTACAGTAATTCCACCAGGTCATGAAGCTGTGGTCCCGGGCAAAATCGCTCGGAAGGGCACAGACTTGCTCGGGCCAGCCCTCGTTGAACCGGTTGAAGGTGGTGGTGACTTAGCCAAGAGAGGCTTGATGCTGGCCAGGTCTCTGGTTGAGACTGAAGGCGATGTTGTTCCGTTGCGGGTGTTTAATCCTGGAAAGGAGAAAAGAGTTGCCCGGGAGGGGACAACTGCGGGAGTGGTTTCCCAGGTTGAAGCTAGTTCAATTCATGAAGAATTCAACGTGGTGGCAAATGCGGACGAGGTGTTGCCCCCGTATTTGCAAGATCTATATGAGAGGGGTACAGCCAATGTGGAGGCCAAGTACCATGAGGATGTCCAGAAATGTCTGATCGACTTTCAAGATGTGTTGTCCAAGGGTGACCATGACATCGGTCACACGGACGTGGTCAAGCATCACATAGACACTGGTGATTCTAAACCGATAAAAGAGAGGGTGAGGCGTCATCCGTACCTGCATCAGCAGGAGATTCAGGAGCAAATACGCAACCTGGAGGAGAGGGGAGTAATTGAACCCTCAGATAGTCCATGGGCAGCAAATGTTGTCCTGGTGGACAAGAAGGACGGTACGAAGCGCTTTTGCGTTGACTACCGAAAGTTGAATTCGGTTACCATCAAGGATGCCTATCCCGTCCCGCGCATTGATGAAACATTTGATGCCTTGAGAGGGGCGAAGTGGTTCTGTACCCTCGATTTAGCATCGGGGTACTGGCAAGTCGCTCTTGATGAGGACGCCAGTCAAAAGTCGACATTTGTTGTGAGAAATGGGCTGTGGCGGTGGAAATGCATGCCATTTGGGCTGTGCAATGCCCCTGCCACTTTCGAGCGGCTCATGGAGAAGATCATGGCCGGCTTGCAGTGGGAGATCCTACTGATCTATTTAGATGACATTATCGTGTTTGGTCAGACGGTGCCGGAGACCTTAGCCCGTTTGCGGATAGTGTTTGAGCGGCTAAGACATGCCGGGCTCAAATTGAAGCCCAGCAAGTGCCAGCTGTTTCAAAAGTCAGTGGCGTACCTGGGGCACATTGTGTCCTCAGAAGGGGTTGCCACAGACCCAAGAAAGGTCGAAGCAGTGGCAAATTGGCCAACTCCGAGGTGTGTACGAGAAGTGAGAAGTTTTCTGGGTCTCGCCTCGTATTACCGGAGGTTTATACGGGGATTTGCAGAAATCGCAAGCCCACTCCATGCCTTGACGGAGAAGGCAAGGGACTTTGTGTGGACGGAGAGTTGTCAGGAGGCGTTTGACGAGCTGAAGAGCAGGCTTCAGGCCGCTCCAGTTCTGTCATACCCGATTCCTGAAGGCGACTTTATCCTGGACACCGATGCCAGTGGTGATGGCATTGGGGCAGTCTTGTCCCAGGTTCAAGAAGGTGACGAAAAGGTGCTTGCTTACGCGAGCCGGAAGCTCAGCAAACCTGAGCGAAACTATTGTGTCACCCGCAAAGAGTTGCTGGCTGTGGTGGTGTATTTGAAGTATTTCAAACAATACCTGTATGGCCGGAAGGTGACGGTCAGAACTGACCATGCTGCATTGCGGTGGGTACTTAATTTCAAGAACCCCGAGGGTCAGTTGGCGAGATGGTTGGAGGTTCTGTCTCAGTACGACTTGGTTGTTGAGCACAGAAGTGGCAAGAAGCATGGAAATGCTGACGGACTGTCAAGACGGCCATGTAAACAGTGCGGCCGTGAGGAAGAGATCAGTGGAGTTGAGGCAACTGGTATGGTACCCAAGGGTCAGCCTCAGGGTAGTGAGTTCTTGGTTAGGGGCGTGGCCGCCCAACCAGTCCTGTCTGGGAGTGTTTTAAGAGAAGCACAGTTACAGGATGACACCGTAAGTTGGCTCATCAGGTTAAAGGAAGAGAACAAAAACCGACCAGAGTGGAAGACAATTTCCCACTTGTCAGCGACCTGCAAGACCTATTGGTCGCAGTGGGACCAGTTGGAGGTCCGCGAAGGTGTGCTACACCGACGATGGGACTCCGATGACGGAAAGTCCATTCGGTGGTTGTTGGTGTTACCACCAAAGTTCCGCAAGGAAGTCATTGCTGAGTTGCATGGTGGGCAACTCAGTGGTCACTTAGGGGTCAATAAAACATTGGCCAAAGTGAAACTTCGATATTTCTGGCCAGGTATGTCCGCGGACGTACGGTCATATCTGAGGGGATGTGATGTTTGTGCCAGAAGAAAGTCACCTGCTAAGAGAAGGGTTGCACCCTTACAGCAGTATCCAGTTGGGGTTCCCATGGAGCGAGTAGCCATCGACTTGCTCGGGCCATTGCCCATGACGGACAATGGCAACCGTTGGGTTTTGGTCATTGGCGATTACTGCACAAGGTGGATGGAGGCACTCCCGCTTCCAGACGCAACTGCAGTTACGGTCGCGCATACCTTGGTGAAAGAGTTTGTGTGTCGATTTGGAGTGCCCCAAGAGTTACATTCAGATCAGGGCACTAACTTTGAATCTGAGGTGTTTGCTGAAATGTGCCGAGTCCTTGGCATTTCCAAAACTCGTACGACCGCCTACAATCCAAAGTCTGACGGCATGGTCGAAAGGTTTAATAAAACCTTGGTCAACATTGTGGCGATGCTCATTGACCCTAAGCGAAGGCAGAAGGACTGGGACGAATTTCTCCCCTATGCCACCTTCGCCTACCGGTGTACGCCACAAGACTCAACTGGCGAAAGCCCCAACATGATGATGTTGGGACGGGAAGTGACCGTTCCAGTGGATTTGGTCACGGGGTGTGTTGAGGTTGAAGAGGACACAACTTTGGACTTTGCTGAGAAATTGAGAAGTGAAATGCAGAGTGCCCACAAAAGGGCAAGAGATTGTCTCAGGAAAAGTGCCCGGAGGCAAAGGCGAAATTATGATAGGCGAGCATTCGAACACGGGTTGGAAGAGGGCCAACTTGTGTGGCTACACAACCCAGCGAAGAGAAAGAACCTTTCCCCCAAGCTACAGCTTCGTTGGGAAGGACCTTGGTTAATTACCAAGAAGTTATCGGATGTTATCGTCCGTATTCAGCAAAAGTCGGGGAATAAGTTGAAAGTTGTCCATGTTGACAGGTTGAAGCCGTGTGTCGGTGAAACAGTTGGTACTTGGGCAAGTCAACCCAAGGATGTTGTGGAGGAGAGCCTCCCGATAGATCAAGTGACTGATGTTCCAGATGTCAGTGGTTCATCTGGGGAGTTGGTTGATGAGGCCAGTAATGGTGAAACTCCTCTGGTGTCTCATGACGTCAGAGAAGGGTCAAATTCGGAGAATGAGGACAATCTTGTGTCGGGTCAAACCCCATCGAGGCGGTACCCAAAACGGGCGCACAGATTGCCCTTGCGCTATCGTTAGCGCTGTACAAAGTTGTTTTGCTTTGTGTGAAATTGCATGTACCTAACTTTCAGCGAAATATACATCAGTCGAAGAGTACCTTGGTGACCGGTAGTCAGCCGACTACTAAGGCCATGTCGCCCAGTGAGTCAAGTCCGTCCCCGAAGGTTGCGGAGGCAACTGCCTCCAAGCAGGCTGTTGGAGCAGCAGTTTTGTCCTTGTCGCCTACCCCCATGTCCCCACTGACGGAGCGCCCTTCGTCGCCCCAGTCCAAAACAGTCTCACCCTACGTGCGGTCCGGGGGAAAACCGAAAGGCATGTTGCAGATGGTCGTGGAGGAGGCCGCCGAGAGCCTTTCGTCAGCTTCCCAAGAGGACGAACAAGAGGCCGCCTCGCTACCATTTGTACCGCCTCCAGCGAAGAAGACACGCACCGCCACCGTCCGGGAGTACACTTGCACGCAGGTGTATCTAGACGGCAAGCTCGTTAAGACGGATGAACACAACTCGGTCTACCAGAAGCAAATAGAAGTAGACGCGGAGGGAAAGCCGACCGGGAAGTAAAGAACCAGAGACGAGGACCGACACTCTTATATAAAAGAGTTTTAAGCTTTGTTTAAAGATGACATAAGTTATTTTTATAAGTGTTTTAATCCTTAAGTTGGTACGGACGAGTAAGTGAAATCTATACTTCAATCATGTGTAATCATGCAGTACTTGAAATTTTCTATTTTTGTATAAATTAAAACCTGTGTAAAATCAACCGTATATTGTGAGCCTTGGAGAACATCTACTTATATAATTTTATCTGCCAGAAGTCTTGTCTCTTAATTTTGTGTAAAATCATGCGACAAACAGTGATCAGTTTGTATGCCATTTCCAAGTTGTGAGCAGATTTTCCTGTAAATATTAAATTAGGTGCCTTGAAATTTTGGTAAAGTCTTGTGCATATTAAATTAGATAAATTTTGGTGTTCTTGTGCCCGTTGCATTGCGTAGGAAAGTTTTGCGCATATTTAATGAGGCAAAATTAGGCGTTCTTTTTCCCCTTAGAATGTGTATAAGATCTTGTAAATATCTAATGAGTTATACTTTGTATAAGACCCAGTGAATCTTCTATGAGTTGTAGAAGAGTTATAAGTTGAAGACACACTTTCCTTATTTAATTGTTATGGCTTGTGGTGTATGGGGACATACCCCGCCATGCTCGGGCCTTTGTGACGGAAAGTGTATAGGACTAGAGCTAGTCTAATTTTATTAATGAGTTGCAGTGCACGTACCTGATTGGCTAGTGACTTGGTAACGTGTGCTGGCTAGGCATAGCGTAGCGCGCTGTGTGCACATGGTCGTGCTACTGCATGCAGTGAGCGCTGCGATCGCATTATAGTTGGTTTGCTTGTTGGACTTCGCAGAGTGAAGTTGGTGAGTTGGCACGGAGCTAAAGCATTGTCAGCGCTGTGCGAAGTGTTGCGTGGTGCTGATGCGTTGTAAGTACGTGATTGTATAGACTGTACGTGGCTGACTAGTGAGTGTAGCTGACGCGTTGCAAGTACAAGGCTGTGAGAGCTGTACGTTGCTGACGCTGGCTCGCATGCACGTTAGGTGAAGCTCGTACGAAGTTGTACAAGTTGTACTTTGCTGACGCAGTGTGACTGTTGATGCGCTGTGAATGGCTGATGCGCAGTGAATGGCTGATGCGCATGGTGCATAGTTGATGCATTGGAGTATTGCTGCTGGGGCCCTACGCTTAATTAGTGCTCAATCCAAGTAAGTAAATGCACAGGCAACCAAACCAATCTCCCAATCACTTCACTGTACATTTCAATTGTTGATTTGTGTTGATTATTGTGGAATAAATTGAACGTCCTGTACCGACAGTTCTTCTGTCAAGGATTACTTTCTTTACCGGTTGATTGTGTAATTCAACAGAGACTAATTAACACTCGGTCACAATCGGCGGTATATTTCCTCCAAAACGGTCCCGCACCCTTTGCCTTGAGGTCGCTCTGTGTGGTCTCTCGTCTGGGGAAAAGCCTTGGGTTGGGAAGATCGACTCTGCCACTAATGGTGCTTGGTTTGATCCCATCAACTCAGGGTAGGCCCGGGGATGCCCGCCACACTTGCTTACAACTACATCATACAAGCTTGTACCGCTACTTTGAAAATCGTTCGGGTAATAGATGAATTTAAAAAAGTACACTTTTGGATGTAAACATCATGAAAGACATGGATAGCCGAGGTGTACTGTGCCAAACCATTCAGACAGTTCCCCTCTCGCTTTTCGATTCCCTCACTGCACCGCGGGGAGAAAAATGTTGATGGCCTTTATATGTTTCCGTATACATATCAGAGACCAATGAGGAGAATCTCTTTGCGACACACCTCCATGTTTAGGATACACAAATTATTAGCACGCGTGGCCGGCCTTATGCACGTAAGCACGGTACGCGTATACGGCACATGCACACTAGCTGCATGTGTAAAACTTTTTACAGCTCCATGCTCTAAGCTCCAACTAGTGGTGAACGATCCCGGACGCAATTATATGAAAAACACCAAAAAAGCAGCAGATTTGGTTCTACCAAGACTCATTCTATTAGGGTCTCAAAGGTGGAACGATAAGTGAATTCATCTCCTAAGATGGAAGGGCAAAGCTCATCAGTGCTTCAGATCTCGACGCTGGCTGTCGGCCGTGGTGCTGGAGGACGTGCCGGTACAGCCGGCAGTCATGGCAGTGGCAGTGACGTTGGAGGGCCCCTCCGTGCACCAATTCGTCCTAAGCCGCTTCGCGTTCGGTCACGTAAACTCTCTGGCAAGGATTCATCATTCGCGGAGGAGACCGAGTCTAGGGTATTGGTCTTGTACGCAGGGGGAACCATCGGCATGTACAAAGAAAATGACGGTTAGTTGCGTCATGTTATTGTTGATGAAAGGATTTCTCCCAATGCTAATCATGGCAACAGGCTTAATAAACGAGGCCTTCACAAAAATTCTGCTCAGTTAGCCCATGGAGGAAGGACTAATTTTTTTTCAAGTTAACATTAGTTAACTAGTTGGCCTAGACTAACTTAACGTTATCGTCTACCAGTACTAGACCTTTTTTAGGTCTATATACATTTTCCGGTTTGGCAAAAGCATCAAAACATGATGGGGATGGTATAAAAAAATAATGGAATTAACTCAAGCCTACATAACACATGTAACCATGGTAACACATGCTTGAAATTGTGTGCCATTGCATTTCATACAGATGTGAACAAGCAGGCCTACATGTTCATGTTTGTAAAGATTCATGGACATGCATGTTGAGGTATATACGTTTCGTGAGCAGTTAGAACATATTCATATGTACACCATGTTGAGGATTGTGATGATGGAGATGGTGATGTTTATATGTTGGTCATTTGTTATGGCTTTGTAGTGGTGACTTTGTAATACAGGTGCGTACATGTATGCAGATGCTGCCAATGTTTCCCTGCAATGACTATTTAGCCATCTAAAAGCAATAACGTGACCTAAAAAGCCACATTTAGCAGGCAAAACTTTGAGGTATTCACTTTAGAAAAACTTAATATTTTTCAGACCAGTCTCATATGGAACGTCAGAGAAAGCTGGCCGTACCATTTTGGAGTTAAACTGACTGAACTAAAGTAGTAAATTTTGTTTAGTTTTTCAGTATTTTTTAAACTGAAATAGATTTTCGGGATGTAACTTTGCTTGCAACAAAAGCCAAGTTTTCATTCATGTAGTGCATGTTCCATGTTGTAGTCTATGTGGTGCGTCCCGGGTACTTCCACAAACTGGTGCGAGCGATGCCCATGCTGAATGATGAGGAGTACGCATCCCTACTTGATCCATCTCCTGGAATGGAGGAGAGACCCTTTGCCTTGCCGTAAGTACTGAATACTTGTGCCAACAAATTCTGATTCAAGAGATATCAAGCCCCGGCACCTTTCCTGAGGGGTAGGGGAAGGTCTCTTGAGGGATGAAAAAATAAATGACACTTTCTTGAAGCAATTCCCAGACCTTCTACAATTCAGAACCTGGACAGCTGACCTGATGCATCTGCCATTGAGGAAGGTTTTGAAGGGCATCCTTGGTACACCTGCACGTGCATGTGCGTATGGTGCTCTGTTACTCAGATCGGTGTACATTGTGGACTTGAACAAAGAGATTTACTTCATGCCTTGTCCTGAAAGCTGAACCCTTCTACTTACTTCACAAGAATGCATTGGATAATGGGAAGTGTTACAACCGCTCATATGTAAGTTTGCTTGTCTTTTCAAATTTGTGTGCGCCATGCAGTGACCCTCATGATTTCATTCTACTTTTTCCCCATTTCTAACCTTCAGTCTGGTTGCAGAAAAAAGTCCAGCTGCCGTTCACAAAGGAATCATTCAGATGTCTCCCCAGATTTATTAAATTTTGGAAGTATTTATTGTTTCCCCTGCATGCTTCAGTATATCCCAAGAAGGAGTCCGCGTGATCTACGACATCCATGAGTACAAGGTCCTGAAGGACTCCAGTAATCTCAACATTACCGACTGGGTGGAGATGGCAGAGGACATCAGCCGGTACTACAGGCGATATGACGGCTTTGTCATCCTCCACGGCACAGACACCATGGCGTACACCTCATCGGCGCTATCTTACATGCTGGAGAATCTTGGCAAGCCGGCCATACTGACCGGGGCGCAGGTGCCCCTGCCCGAACTTCGCAGCGACGGACGGGACAATCTGCAAGGAGCTATCTACATTGCCGGCCATTTTGTCATTCCAGAGGTTAGTCATGATAACAAGAGGACCTTTTACATGCAGCCTGTCTGGATTGTCTCTGATTAAATTGTGAGTTTTTTTGGCACTGTGCATCAGAACTTGGCAACTACCGACCGACCATGCGAGGAACAGGCTCCAAATTATGAACCAATTTCATATACGGATTAACTGCAATTTGTCAAGCATTGAATGGGAAAAGTTTTAAACACAGCGTTTGAAGAATTTGCAACATGAAAACCAAACCACAAAAAAGTAAAAATTCATTCGTAATATGTGTTCATAACACAAGGTTGCCAAAATTTATACCACTATCGTAAAGCTACAAGTGCTGCAACTTATCTTACTGCATACGTCATAACCAGTACACTGGTATCATATTGACGCACTGAAAATAGCAAGCCAATTACAAACCATGAAAATTAAATGTATAATTTGTCCATCACTGGTATGGATAATGTCTTAGTTGCTCAAAAAGACAATCACTGGTGCCCATTACATGCTACATGAAAATAGGAACCACATGTACATGTATGATGTTGGCAGGATAAACTGTGCTACAAGTACATGTGCAGCAACTCTGAATTAAAGTCTGTGTTAAGTTAACACATGGATAAACTGACTGTACACGCCCTAATTACAGATAAGGCAAACTTTTCCAGGAGAAGTAAAAATCAGCAATTTTTTAAACAGTATAAGTTTAGATCTGATGGGATTTCAAGCTATTCATGGTGACAGACAACTAAGGTGGAAAGCTTGCAGTAGCACCATGCAAGGATACGATCTCTTTGTGAGTCTGTATGGTTCTGAAAGGCACCATGCAAGGATACGATCTCTTTGTGAGTCTGTATGGTTCTGAACAGTTCTTTTCAGAACCATACAGACTCACAAGGAGATCGTATCCTTGCATGGTGCTAGCGCTAGATTTCCACATAAGTTTAGATCTATCAAATATGGTAGCTTTTTGTATACATACATTTAGCAGAAATGTTACCAACTAAGTATTCCAAGTACAAATATGCATACATGTCCCTGTACATGTACTTGTGTATTTGAATATATTACTTTTCATATCATTCAGGTGGCATTGTACTTCAATGATAAGTTATATCGAGGCAATCGGGTCGTGAAAGTATCCAGTGAAAGCTTTAGCTGTTTTGACTCGCCTAATTTCCCACCACTGGTGAAAATGGCAGTCAACATTGAAGGTAAAGTCTTCATGTTCCGGTATTTACATTACATTTTGAAAAGTGGCCCACCAAAAAGAAAAAAAAAAGCAAAACATTGTGAACCAGTTTAGGGCTCGTGGAGCTGTCAATTTCAGCCTCTGCAATAATTCCTTGTAGCTGGTATAATACCTGACAGCTTCAATATTTCAGTTCCTACCATGTAATACTGTTTTTCCATTAATTTTTGCATGTATACCCAGCTTCCATCTGTATGAAACGTTAATGACATCTCCTGATGTACATGTACATGTATGCATGTACGTGTATTGCAGTTGGTAATCTGTACTGCCATACGGTACCTTGGCTGTTCAGTAGTTTCTTGTTCGCCGGGTGCCTCTCAAACCCTTATATTTGTGTTAATATTCTGATCTTAGTAATATGTTAGTAGACTAATCAGAGTGGATGACGTTACTGTTGTGGCACCGATTCATTCCGCCTGCATCCATAATGATGACACACATGTGCATTTTGGCTAAGTCACAAATGTCACTTGCGCCAGCTGCAGGATTGTGAATGCCAATTCCTGGGTGTTTTTGTTTCACAAAAGTTCCTTTCTTGTCTTCTCCAGTGGCTTGGGAGAGCCTCTTCAGACCAAATAGCTTGGAGAGTTTCCGAGTCCATTCCTCCATGGAAAGCCACGTGGGTCTCCTTAGGCTGTTTCCTGGTATCACTAAGGAGGCGGTACGTGCTAAACTGATGATCTAATGCTTTAGTTGCATGGATGTACTATGGGTATGCTTTCCAATGGAGTTTCAAATCCGACTTTCTTGACTCCTTCGAGAGAGCACATGTGTGAACAAAGTTGGATGGCATCACTACGTAGGCTAATTGCCCAGACATAGAGTTATTTTTTTTTTTCGACATGAATCTTGTACACCTAAACTGTGCTATTAGGCCTATTTGTTGACAAAGTGTGCCGTTTTTTATGTGCACATATGCAGTTTTGAAAGCCTTTAAATTTTCAGTATGGGTTAAGATTTATTAACAACGTAGAATTTAAGCAGAAACAAGAAGAGAGTAACCAATGAAGCACATCAGTAAAATGGCTTTCCATGCTTATTGGCCGCACCTCGCCAGTGATACATGTACCGTGCCGTTCAAAGGCCAATCAAGATTTTAAGTGATTAGTGCATTTAAAATATTTTTAACAACACATTCTCTTCCCAAACCCCCTTTCTCCATCATCCATTCACCAATTTACACCTTAGATTTTCCTTTTCCGTCATCGAAACCTTACAGGTTCAGGCTTTCCTAAATCCCCCCATGAGGGGAGTGGTCATGCAGACGTTTGGGGCAGGGAATGGCCCGGACGATCGTAAGGACCTGATTGAGGTTGTCCGGGAAGCCACAGGGCGAGGCATGCTGATTATCAATTGCACACAGTGTGCCAGGGGCACGGTGTCACCATTCTATCGCACCGGAAAGGTCAGTTTGTTATAATCATGAATACATGCGCTTCCAAACTCATGTTCCGCTCTCTAAATTCCTTTAATCTTGAAATGCTTTCTTCTTTCACCCGTCTCTCTGTTGTTCTTGATTGTCTACAGCCTGATGATTTAGTCCTTTTCCATGGAATTTTGATGAATAACTTTGATTTTACATTCATAAATACCTAAGACAGCTTGGCTATTCCCATTGGTTTAGAGCCTGTCATGTGGCCTGTCATCAACACTAGCTCGCTGTATGTCAACTCAAGGTGCACGTATGTAACACATGGCCTCCAATCTCCATATCAGCAGACTATCTGCGACTGCTCACAAGAAAAGCAATCCATAGCATGGCAGGGGAGCTGTAAAAAACGAAATGTGTTATTTTTAAAACTTGCTTTGACCTTGTGACTCGAAAGTAAAGTCATGTTTGGGAATAGATACTAAAGATATATCCAAAATGTAAGACATGTACATGGCTGTTGCTTTTGCTACATGTGGTGAGCATTGGTGGATACCAGCCTAATACACAGGTGCCTTTGTTTCTCCTCATCTGCAGCATCAGTATTCACCATAGGAGAGTCCTATTGACGGTTGGATGATCCCAGCTCGTTATAACAGTTGCTAATTTTCCCATGAGCTGGCCTTGCAGTGCTTAGGGGGTGTTGTCCCAACTATTCGGCCAGTGCTCTACCTGGGACACATCACTCTTACAAGATTCAGCGATAAAGCAAGAAATTTGCAAAAAACGTTCTTGCATAAGTTAATTCTATTTGTACCAAGATAATGTCCGTTCTGCCAACCCTAAACCTGGATAAGAACGAGTACGTGCACATGTACATACATAAAGTGGAAGAACATGCATCACGTACACATACTTATATGTATTACAAGAGAATGCCATCAAGGATTATCCCTGAGCTAGGATGTTAAACAAACATGCTAGAAATGCACGAGAGAAAACACCTGACATTTTGTCAGAAACTATGTACACGTGCATGTTTACCCGGTGAATAATTATGTCACTACATGCAGTGAATACATACATGCATATCAGTTTCTGTGATTTTGTTTTGTTTTACATAAGGTTATTGCTGACGCACATGTGTAGGTCAGATTGAGTGCCTTGTTAAAGCAATTTCCCCTAAACGTCAAAGGTGCAACGTCTTTAAATTTGACGTGCACAGAACTTTGTCTGTGACACTGCCCCAGTTTAAAAGCATACCCTGCTTCACTGAATGTTACCTCTGGAAATGTGCACACAAGCTAAACACGCTGAAGTCAAAATTTGAGCTCGATAAATGACATATTAAACCAGTTCCGTGAACATGTTGGAAATTGTGCATTAAATGTATTTCAGATGGCAGATTCAAAAGATTTGAAACGGGCACATTCATAAACTCTTTTCTGTGCTGTGAACCTGTTACAGTCGCTGCTTGAAGCAGGTGTCATTCCTGGTGGTGACATTACGCCAGAGGCGGCCCTGACCAAGCTCTGCTACATCCTGGGCAAAGAGGAGCTGTCCCAGGAGGAGAAGCTGGCAAGGCTACGCTGCAACCTGCGAGGCGAGATCAAATTGGGAGGCCGGCACAAAGACAGCATGACGCTGAAGGACAGCGAATTCATCCGGGCAGTGGTGGACACTCTAAATGTCACCAGTAGTCAGGTTGGTCAAAATAAAGTTCTAACGTTCAAAATTCAAAAGTCACTTTTACTATTTGTGCCTGGTGAAACTTTCACTATTTGAATGCTTATCATGCATGTGTGCATGAAGAGGGAAAAATATGAGTGGTCAGTACCATATAAAATGACTACATTTTTAAGCTTGGGAAGTTTAATACATGGCATCTCTTTGACTACAGATGCATCACTTCTAACAGGACACACACTGGCCAATTCTGTGTGGTGGAGGAGAAATGCTGTCAAAATCACATGGGAATGCTTTTTGCTGGGTCTCGGTGTACTGTCCATGAGCAAGACACTTTACCTCGTTATCCAGGAAATTTATGTGACCAAAAGAGCTTAACCACTTCCTGCTGGGGCAGTTATCAATGATGGTGCTTGGCGGGGACATTTATCAATTTTTTCTGTTTTCAGAATTCTTTAAAAATTCCTATCTTCATTTACTGGACACTTACAAACACGTGAAGGACTGTCTGGTGTTCACTCTAGCCTGACAGACAAAATTTTGATGGCTGAGTATTTCAGCCAGGCCTGCAGCCTTGCAGAAAGGGCCCAGATTGTGCGGTGTCATATTATATACCACTTGAGGGAATCTTGGGGGGAAGGAAGCTCTCTATGAAAGAGACTCTGTTATGTTGATTCAGGAAGTGAAAGCTGTACAAGATGCCCTCTTCCCTCCGCTGATGTGTGCTGCAGCAAAAAATGGAGACTTAGCATCACTCAAATATTACAGGGAATGTGTAAGTAGGAAATCACCAGATATCATTGTTTATTCATCTTTCCTTGTTCTAATCGCTCATTTTTTCATTCATCTGTTTTGTTGTTGGTTTATTTTTTGTAAACAACTGGTGAAAGTTTGCAATAGCTTCGGCAAAATAGGGTGTCTATAATGTGGTGCGGTGCCCAGAAACTGCTATATTCTCTTTCCAGCACAGCTAGAGTTGAACACTGTATTCTGAGGTCTCAGTGGTTCATTATTCACCAGATTGACATTTAGGCTGTGAATTCAGCCTGTAATCTTTGTTCCCTGTTGCAGCCAGCTGGTGTCAGGGACTTCAGCAGGGCGTGACTTCACGGGCTTACGGTTTGCAATTTTATTAGGATGACAAGAGGTTTGTGACCGGCTCTGGAAAATTGGGAAATAAGTCACCAGATTCAGGTTATGAGTTTTTGATATGGCTGGATTCTGTACATCAAAAGCTACAATTTGATATATGAATGACCCATGTAGTGCACTTCATTCCGGAGATATATATTTATAGATATATATACATATTTGGATTCAATAAAAGCACTTTTCAAGAAAAAGCTCATAAAGTGTAGCACTTGGAAACACAATGCTATGTAGGATTTCCTACTGAATGATCAGTTTTTCATCTTTATTCATCAGTATAAGTGCTTGTTGTCACAAATTCTGAAAGTATCAATGTTATAGAAGCTATTAAAGGAAAAAACCCAAAATCACATATTTGAAGAAATTTTACCCTCTCCAAATAAAACAGGCCATACCATGTTTTGGCATTGTGCGACTCATTACCCTTTTTTGCAGAGCGGGTCACATATATAAGCAGGCCCAATCGAAACAGGTGCATGCATTCAGTTTCAGTCAAATTTGTTTCTATCTCATGGGTGGGAAGTTTGGAGAGAAAGGCGTATTTCTTTGTTTATCTTGTTATATTCCCTTTAATTTAAATCACCCAACAAAGGGAGGTGACCTGAGTCTTGCAGACTACGATGGGCGAACACCACTTCATTTGGCGGCTGGCACTAAAAATGTCAAAGTTGTGGAATACCTGCTGGAAAGAGGTTGCTCGATCTATGTCAAGGACTCATTTGGAAATTCACCTTTCTTTGACAGCATTAGAACAAAGTAAGTGTGGATAATTGCCAAAAAGTCAGTGGTGTGTCCTTTACCCCTGTGTACTGTATCAACTCCTTTGTTAAGTCTCCTTCAAATTTTACCATCTTTCCCTTTCATTTCTCGCCAAAAGGAATGATCATCTTGAACAGGTACATGTACGTTTTCCCCCGATTGGTGGATTTACATGCTTCATATTTTCCCTTTAAATTTACGAACGTTCATTTCATTCTGCCAGGAATCTTGAGGTCATAAAGCTGATTAAGAAGACAGGCGGTCACCTCATTCATACCAGTCATCAACATGAACTTGGCACAATTCTTTGCCAGTAAGTCATTTAAATTGAATGCAGATGAAACACCAGCTCTGTATCCGTAGTCAGAAGACGGACGAGTCATGCACATATATGACCAAGAACTGGAGGTCTTCATTTACAAGCAACAAAGTTTAGTACATGCTCTGAGAAGTTTTATGACATGAAACAGAGTTATATTTGTTGACCTTTAGCTTGAAAATTTTTTCTAGAGAATTTAAATGCAGCATAGCAAAATGGATGGGGTTGGACATTCAACATCTCTCCTGTGACCCTTTCCCAAAAATGTGGGGGGGAGGAAAAGATGGCTGAAGTTAATGTTACCCTTTGAATTCACGCTGGTTTCACTGCTTACTGCCAGAAATGGACTTATTTTATAACATGGTAATTTGTATACATGGACGATGTTTACAAAAAAATTCTGCAATAGTATCAAACATCATCTGGCTCCCAACCCCTTTTCAATTTTAAAAACAAATCAAAGAAATTAAACAATGATATATTAAAGAAAATCATCAGTCCTTATGGGTACTTAGCAGGTTTCAAACTTGCCATCAAGGTGAGAAATCGTAGTTGCACTTTCTCATGTGAGCTTTGTACATGTACATGTATGTCCAATCAAATCTGTCGTTTGCTCCATGCCAGTGTTTCCATAAAAGTGCCAAAATTCACTCCCTAAATCACAGCCACAAATCACATAATTGAATTCAGTTCTAGACTACTACATCAAACATGTCAAAAACGCAAGACATCCAGATACCTGGAAAATGTCCACCTGTTTACACAGGGAACTACTCTTTTTTTTTAAGAAAAGTTTAAATTTGACAAAGCTCTCTGTGTTGATGAAAGGTACACATACTCTACATGTGTATATGGAAAATTCCAGAAATTAGGGGTCCATTTTTGCGTGTCCCTGTCACATCTGGCATGTGATTTTGTAAGTTCAGAACCGACACATTTGCTAATTTTCAAGAGTGAGGAATTAATGCAAATTACCTGCAAAAAGAAAATGGTAATAGTTTGAAATCAATTCAGTGATATTTCCATGTCAAATAACAAAGGTCATCAGATGTAACAGGGACACAAAAATGTCACACTGTTGGACCCCTAATCTGGAATTACCCATATAGACCAGATTGAGCACATTGTGCCATACACTCACTATAAAGCCCTCAGATAATGGCTACAGTGTCCTGCTGCGTGATTTTTAGCAGAACCACCAAGAGTCAATTGTTTTACAGAGTATAATATTGTAAGGTGCATTTACATATTGTGTGGGGGAAAAGGATTCATAACCTACGGATGTAAATGTGGATACCTAGACACCTGCAAGAGAAAGCTTACCCCAAATGTCAAAGGAACAGAACAAACTATGTGAAAAATTGCATTCAAACTCCCTTGTGTCTCTTCCAAACATTACTTAAGTTTTGCTTTGTCTGCAATGTTACTGAGTCATTTGGACAGTTGCTTATAAAATGTTACCATTCCCATGATTAAGAATGGGTTCCTGATATCAACAGTCTGGTACCCCGGAACCTAGTTTGGATTCCTTGTCATAATGCGGTCACTGCAAACTTGTACAACTGTCTTATACTCGCAGTTCCCCCAATATGTTCTCATCAACCTTGTTTTCTTTCTTGTTTTAACTATCAGTGCAGCTGCATTGGATGACAGGGATATGCTGGAAGCTTTTTTCGCAGCTGGGGAAGATATGAATGCCAAGGACTACTGTGGGAATACCCCACTTCATATGGTAAGTGCTGATAGTGAGGTAGAGGTTGTTTGCTGCTTCACGGGTTTGACTAACTAACATATCCAAGTTTTGGGTCCATGTGGGGGAGAAGAACGAGTTTTTTTTTTAAAACTAATAGTCCATGTTTTTTATTCGCAAAAGGATCTTCACCGCATCTGAAAAAAATTGGCGACATTCGGGAGGGGGGGTTGTAACTGTCCCCCTGCTGCATATGCCATTGCCAACCAAACCATCCTTGGTTGATCCCTGGTTAAAGGTTAAGAGTTTCTTTCTTTTTTTTTCAGTTTCAAAGTCAACAGTAAGAGGAGCACCATTTTTGAGACAAGGTTATTTCCTTTTCTCCAAAAAGTGCTTTAAAACCTCCCAAACTTCAGCCTCACCCCTCCATAAACGCATGAACTCTCGAATTTTGCAGCCCCCTCCCTTAAGCCTAACCATGCTGAACCCAACAAGGTTATGCAGGATTTCAATGGTCCTTAGGGGGTTAGGGTTAGGAAAAGTCCTGGATATGCTTTGCAAACCTTGATTGATGATATTTTCTTCGTGACATCCTTCACGGACACAGGGGTCTACAGTGGGAGAAGGTTGTATAGTCTTACTTCAATGATGCCTTACATACATGTGCTTACATCTACCCTTCGCCAGTTCCTCAGATATTGATGAATCCCTTATTTACATGAAAAGAATAGCATTGGTTGGCAAGCATCATGTACTGTGCCATATGCATTTATGTGGGCTTTTCTGTAGGCGCATAGTGTGTCTGCTCAGGGAGGTGGCACCACTGGTTATATTTATTTTGTAAACTCACCATGGACTCTTTAACAGTTCCAGTGAGGTGGCAGGTCTCTGCCTTCCTCTTTAGCAAGAATGCTGACAGGTTCATTGCACGTAAATTTATCCTCGGTTTCCAGGCTGTGCTAAAGAACAGCAAGGAATGCATTAACTTCCTGCTGGAGGCCGGAGCCGATCCAAGCTTGAAGGACCACTGCAACAACACGGCCCTTAGAATCGCCGAGGAGAAAGGTTTAGAGGGATTGGTCCACCGTCTGGAGAAAGTAACGGTCAGTTAAAGGAACAGTGGCCCGTCTTCAGAACCCAGTCACTGAATGGCTGGAACTGTACTACATGCTACTGTAGGAACCTTGGTGGTGAAATGCACGTGACACATTATTTAACTACATGTAAATTCTAGTCCATTACATAGCGGATTGGGGTTTAGTTAGCCAGTGTGTTAAAGGGTTACGGAAATAGAAAGCATTTAGTTCACGTAAAGTATTTCCGAAAAACAATAAATATGTAGCCATTTCAAAAACTTCATAAAATTAATGTTTACCCCATTAATTGAGACCTCAAAATAAATGAAAGATCCTGCGTGTCCCTGCCCACAAAAAAATTCCCTTTTGGCCATTCGCACTCCTAGGCTGATTTGATGATGTCATCGCCAGAACACCGATACGCACAGCACATATGGTTACGTATTTATTGCTATTTTTAAATACTTCACGCTAACTAAACGCTTTCTTTTTCTGTAACCCTTTAAAGTGTCTAGCCACATAAAGGTTGCTCAACATGGAGCACGATGTGATGTATCCTGGGGGCAGGGGGCATGGAGACATATTTCCACTTTATTCTTCCATCTTTGAGGGAATAGAAATTGCCAACACTCCGGCAATGTTACCAATACCGTCCTAAACTAGGTGGAGGAAAGGGGTTGTCATCTGTAATGGATGAAGCATTCAGTAGAGAAATTTATTTTGCTCCCGGCCGCCCCTCCAATTCAACACCTGGACACGCCTCCAGCAGTGTGGACGTACTGATGTTAACGGCTGCTGTTGGTGAAGATTTTTGTGACTGGAAAAGACTCATTTGGTCAGTCCTTAGTCACAATTCATTAATCTCCGTACACTCTATTACACATGTATGTTGCCTAGAGCTTGTGGGAAAATTCCCACAGAAATGTGTGTTGGCAAAGACAAACCAAATATCGAAGGAAATACCAAATACTAGCAATATGGGACAAACATGTTGCATAAAAGTGTGTTTATGGAATTTATTTAACCTTGTACTTCCTACTCAGGGTCTTGAACTCAGGGTCTGTAGTCAAACTTAAGTGAATTTTGACACTAGTGTGATAAATTAGTGGCTTTTAGGTGAGACATACACCAGTGCTTAATGGGGGAGATAATGTACAGGTGATAATGGTATTGAACAAATCAAAGACGAGAAAGTGCATTGTGTTCTCTCTGATCACTTTCAGTATTATTATTAATATCAAACTAATGATATACTCCACGTCACATTAATTGTGATCATGATACATTTGTTAAAATGACTATAAAATTCATGCACAAATGCTGTGCGGTGATGCTGTCTTGTAAAACTCACCGTTCACTTTCCTCACTTCCACATAAGGCTTGAAGCAGAACGTTTCAATATCTGCTGGAAATTTATTCCATCTGTCTCTTTCTAGTAAGCACTAAGCTGTTTCTTGCCCTTTTTTGTGGCATTGAGATTCGGGCTTTTCTTTTTCAAATTTTAGAAACTTCAAATTTTACATTCTTCCTTACACACATGTATGTGTTGACGAGACTACTTGATGTTCATATGGTGTATTACTAGGGAAAAAATTACTGGAAATCAGCTGCGACTTTTAACTCTTGTGATTAAGAGGGAAAAAAGAAGAGTTATTCGCGATATCAAAAGGAATATAATTACTCTCATTTTTCCAGTCATCTGGGTACTTCTTCCAGTAATTATACAATACAAAAATTTGTGGTACATGGAGGCGTAACATGATTAAAAATTAACAGTAACACCGGTCTAACTTTAACACATTTACGTGGGTGTGTGAATTTTATGCAGAAAGCCGCTGAATAACTATCTTTTTATTTCGTAAGGTGTGTTAACACTCATGTCAAAATGATCCCAAAGACAAAATCTTTATAGTAGAAAGGATTGGACGTTAGATTTGATTAGCAGAATTAGATTGGACGTTAAGCAATTAATTTTGTGTGCTTGATCGATGAACCTTAAAAAAGGCAGTGAAACCTGAAATCATGTTAGAAGAGAGGGAATCTGTCCCTTACTATTGATGCTATCAGAAGAGCTTACAAAGAAATGAGGTACTTTGTTAAAATTCGGTGTTATCACTGTTAAATGATTACGTTCATGAAGTGGAATGAGAAGACTTATAGACTTAGACACGTCTGTGCTTAGGCCGTGTCCGAAGCTGGCTTCCAAAGCTACGGCTAGGTCTATTGTCTACGCATCTCCCCGCATTTCTAATGGAGTGAAGAACTAGACCTAGCTCTAGACAAGAGATTCGGATGCAGCCTTAGCCTTTCAAGGTCAAAGACCTTTTACATATGACAGCATGATGAGAGCATTAGACTGATCATCAGTTTGCATGATCTTGGTATACTGATAAGCAACTTCTTGTTCCCGCCCCATATTCAGCACTTTATTATTTGCTTCCTATTTATCGGCGGAGAATGCTAAATTTCTGCCTGTTTTTCGTAATCATACTGTGGTTGGATTGAAATAGGATGGATCAAGGAATCATTAGGAATGTATTTGTCTCCTCATTCATTGCTTAACCATATTGAATATCAGTTATGCCCTGAGATATAGATATTCGTCATTGACAATACTGTAAGGCTTTGCAGTGGTTTATTGATACATGTTATAGATACTGAAACAAAGTTACTTCAATTTATCAGTGTTTTAATTCTAGGTCATACACAATATTTTAAATATTCGCTGACTTTCTGAATAATGTCATGTTTTCTTGAGAAGGATTTTATTTTTGGTCTTAAATGTGTAGGGTTTTTTAACATGAGAATGTAGCTGAAATAGCAGACTTTTTAACTGAGGTGGGAAAGGTTGGTGGCTGGATTTGCGTTAACATTGTAGGTACTGTTAGCAGTTGAAAGCTTGTTGCGAGGTTTCGGGCTTTGGATTTTTTATTTGATAGTGGCCGGATTGCTTAACGGATTATTGAACTATTTCCCCGTATATTGGATATCATGCTCAGTGTTTCAATGCCATAGTTGTAAGTAAATAAAGCCCGATTGAATTTAACAGGGTGGGTTTATTCAATGTGTTGTTAATGAAAGTATTAGTTGAAACCACTGACCTTATTTTTTTCTTATAGAATTAATGGAAGTTAAAAATAATTAAAATGCAGGAAGCCTTCAATTAACCACTCTAGTTGTTGACAGTTTTTGTATTTGTCTGTTCTTAGTCCGTTCAGTTTGTTTTTAATTCACGTAAATTCTGTGATTTTTTATTCGTGCAAAGTGCTTTGAGCACCTTTATGGTGAATATGTTTTGCGCTTTATAAATGTCCATGTTGAAAATATCAAAGGCAGGTTGGGCCAAAAATCCCCTGCAAGAGCATATCCGTGGGGTTTAGTGTTGATGGTGATCAAGCCTTATCCCAGGAATGCCAAGAGCTGGTAGCGTCATCCCTGTCTTCATTCCTCTCAAATTTGGCTGTATGTCGGTTGTGATGCACCAACTCCCATCGCTTCATCCAGGGACCCATTATGGTGGTGTCGAATTCGTCGTCTGCCTTTGTGTCACGGCTCACGCCCAGTTCTTTCTGCTGCAGGAACAGGAATTGTATACACCAGCCAAAGGCCCATGGGGTTAGGGTATAAACTCATGGCAAATTTAACTGAAGTTCTTTCTTTACTGGCGTTGTGTGAGTTTTATGTAGTTTTTAGTTTCGAACTTAAGAATAGTGCTGGAAGCGCGTTTTCTCGCATCTATTCATCATCAGATCTATATAGAGAATGCCATGACACAAACAGAGAAGGAAGGCAATTTCTGTTGCGAAATGTAAAAGAGAATAGGCCTATGCTATTTGTTGTGATTTTTCGTTTTCCCTTCTGAAAGCCTGTGAAAAGCCTCAAGAAAGGCCCCCCAAAACTAGGTAATGATGCATACAGAAACCCCCCAATACCCTTTTAGCATAATTTAGAAATAAGTTTCGGGCGTGTTTGACAATTTTACTAGAAAAAATATCTATGAAATTTGTGTCTGTAAATTTGGGTCAAATTTACCAACTGTCAGGTTTTCCTTTGCGTGTAGGTAGTAGGCATATAATATTTCATCAAGGTTAGGCTAATGTGTTGACTTGTTATGTCGCTCAAAGTTTGCTCATATTGCGTTATCATGAGCATGCTGATACCGTTCCTCTCTATTTTACAATGCCAAAGGGTCATGAAACGACATGAGAGGACACGTGTTTCTTTCTCTTTTTTTGCAGGAATATGCTTCAGAATTTAACTTTGATAGCACCTTGTTTTGTGGCTTTATTGCGTTTAAGAAGAACTAATTTCGGCGGCATGCGGCCCGTATTATTTGTGACTCACCTGTTCGTGCTTTTTTAAAATTTCTTGATAAGGGAGATGCTATTGTATGCATCCTGATTCTGGGGGACTAGAAGGACATTTATATTGAAAACTTGGGACCCTGTAGCCTACCTCTGTTCCTAGCATCGAATCCACAGCCTTGATGTGCCTATCAACTTTATTGAAGGATTCGAAGTCTATCGTATAATTAGGATCCTTCGATGTGCGCATGAGCACGCTGTCCTTGATGCCATAGAAACCGTTAGGCTTATCTGGCCTCTGCCAACGAAGGTCGAGGCTCCAACGGATTTTGTCAGAGTAGTTCTCCAAGCTGAGAAGACGAGGGAAAAGTTAATTTGGTTTGCATCTAAACCATCTAGTCACTCAACTGAGACCCTGAATTGTCAAACTTGCTGTTGCGTAATGTCCCCATTCAGATAGGCCAAGTTAGTGTTTTTCTAAACACACACGCGAGATTACGCATATATGGTTTCCAATGGCCGAGTGGTTAAGGTGGCTGTTGAAAGACGAAGAGTTCAAGGTTCGAATCCCGGTGTTTTCCTTTTGATTTTTCAGTGGACGGCTCTGGTCACAAGGTATAAAGTATTAAATTTTCCATTCTAAAATACCAACAGTATCTTAGCCAATTGGGTAAGCTCTTCTGCTGGGACTGTCCGCGAAGTCCAGGTGAGCGCCTTAGTACAGGTTCGAGACGTATGGCCAACTCGGCGGCCAGGGCTTAGGGGCTTGTCTCGTTTCCTCCCTTGCATGGCCGCTCGAACCCTTTTGGGTTAAATGGATGGGCAGGGGGGAAGTGTGGTGGGCCGAGAACCCAGAAGAGTCCTATATGGAAGCCGGTAACTGCGATTCGTAGCGAATTTCAGGAGTCCGTGCGCCTGAATGCTTGGTCAACACCGCATAACTTTTGGATTTTCCCCCCTCTCCAGCACCTGCTTTTTATTTTCGGTGGCTGAAGAGAACTTCTCAACGCATAAAAAGAGCGATTATATGTATAGGCCCATCATAAGTGCATGCGAAATTATTTTGAAACAAGTGGACTATATCGCCGGACGACATTACTGGACATAGTATAGCCATCGTAATTTGCAAAATAAATTCGTCACTGTCTGCACTTTTCTGTTTTAGAGAAAGGCTCCGATTTGGAAATTTAAAAAGGTTAATTCCAACCAACGAAATATGAAAATAAGTGCATGAACTTGGGAATGATATGTATGTTTCAGCTGCACGCGCGTCAGTTGGTTACAACTTAACACTGTGCTCTGTTCCGACTATACATGCCACCTATTCATTAGGAAAAAGTAAGGTGCAAAAGTTCGTTTTGATGGGATATATTTTCGAAATTTGTCTCCATTTTGAGATATATTTTTCAAATTTGTTTCCACGGGACAGAATTTTCCAATGTTCGTTGTTATGAAATGTCTTTTCCAAGCTTGTTTTACATGTATGACATATATTTTTAATAAACAAAAGAAATTCCATTTAACTCCATTTAGATTCGTTTACGAGATGTTTTGGGGATATTGAGATCACTCGCTTTTTGTATCAGGCCGCCAGATATATTCATATCATAAAAATGAAGTTGAAGAAAATGTATTGTGAAAACTTTTTTCCAAAGATAGAAACAATGTTTCTAAAAATAGAGCTCGTAAAAAAGAACTTAAAAATACATCTCGTGAAAACAAACTTTGGAGAAACATAAATACCCCACTTTTGATAATTCATATTTGGTGCTAATACATTGGTGCTACGGGCCTTAGTAACTTACTTTTAGTTACTGAGAAAGTATGACGGTCGCCAGGCAGTGTAAGGTGTGAGATATGATGTAAACTATTAATTTATTAATTAATTAATGTCTCAAAAAGATGGCATCTGACATATCGTAACAGACATGTCTCACTTCCGGTGACGCCTGTGAATTTATAATCATTAAAAATTGTCTTGTCTTCGTGAAGGCTTTGTATAATGTTAAATTGTATAACTATATAGCATGTTCTCTGATCAGCAGGCTACGGCGGGACAGATTTGGGAGCCTCACGTACGGTTCTGACGATTTATATATTGGTTAGAATGCTGATGAGCAATCGATATACCGTTAAAGGTTAGAGTAACAATTTGGAAATAAATGGGTATACCCGATAGGTTTTGAGACACGAAAATTCAACTCATTGATGGATACTGTTGATCGATTTGATCGATGAAGTGGTCTTTTCCGTTTCCCATCACCCAAATTTCTATTAATAGCCGTGTGGTTTTACGGTCCATTTTGTCATTCCAATTTTGCTTTGCCTTAGGTTCCTAATTTTTCTTACAAAATCTACAGCCCGTTGCCGCGTTCTGCCACTTCACACCCCTACAGTTTGATAGCACGCTCTCCGCCACGCCCCGAGCAGCAAAAAGAAAGGGCGCAATTTTAGCTGCAATGGATGCTCAGTTGGAAATGCACTTCGATGCAAGACTTGATTGAACGTGTTGCTAGGGAGTAAAAAAAAAGGTCGGAGTTGCCAGCGGGGTAGTGTAGAGAAAGCTTAAGGTGGAGGCTTACGTAGAGGGATCAAAACAAACCTCTGATGCGGTATAGCATTGTTCATGAGCAGAACTCCTCCATACGGCATTTCCACGGTAACCGCATCCTTGACATCTACACCGAGGGAAGTCATCATATCACTGGTGTCCTTGATTTGCACATACCAAGTTCCTCCCACGCAGCAGGTGTGGGTGGCTGTGACGCCCTTCCGATGTCCACGGGGTATGACCTGGGCCAACACACAGTCCAGGTTACCGTTGGAGAAAAGTGAGACCATAGCACGAATGAGTGGCACCAGAGAAAATTGACCTTTTTAAAATACATAGAAAGAAATGAGGTCGGCGAGACGGTTTTATTGCCGTATATCAGTCTTTGCGATTTTCATGCACACAGATCGGATGGGGGATATTCTGAATTGCTTCTATCCACAGATGCATTGGATAATGATCCTGGTTCGGATGTACAGGCCGGTGCATACGTCACGCGAATACGAAAGAGAAGCGAGGTGAAAGATTTGCTGCTAAATTATTGTGTTTGAGTTGAAATGTGGTCAACTTTCCCGACTTCGCAGCGCGAATAAATTTTGACATGCCCTCACAAACTCGCGTTTCTGTTCGCTTTTGCACCAAGTCAGCTGGTCTTCACGCACGCTGCGATCTCTGTTTCGATGCTTCAGAGGGATTTTACCACTAAGATATCCACCGCCGTGCATTGTTGCTGAACTGTTGAATAAAAGTCTGTATCTGATTATTATGATGGTGTATGCTGCACCTAGCATAACATGATCTGGACAAAATCACATTTCCTTGCAGCATCACCACGTGTCACTTAAAAAAACCCAGTGAAACAGAGTGCTTATAAAGCGTTACTTAATAGCCGAGCCTTGCATGGCAAGAAGAAACAGACTTTCCCCCAAGGTTAAAAGGACAGGTTACTCTTCCTCAGACTGAAGGGATCCTCCGCTCCATTTTCGCAATTGTCCATCCGGGACTTCGGGTATACTCTTTAAGGTAGTAACTAAGTTTCTCAATCCATCTCTTGACAACAGTGTGTTGTTTCAAAACATCACTTGTACATCTGAATTATTTGACGTGCATACGCAAGAGAGATGCGGATGGCCAATACGGGGTCTGTGGGATCACTGGACACGTGCCAACTCCCTTTGAACCGAAATTACCTGCAGGCATCCATTTTCTTTTTGGACATCCAACATTGGTATCCACGCAGTGGGCTGCAGCACATGAAGAGCTTCAGGACCCAAGTACGCATTATCTGGTAAAAAACAAATCAATTTACTCATAGTACATAATACTTCAGGATGGTAATGAGCATGAGCCTTAATCCTTTAGGATGAGAGCCCCGATTTATTGACCGAAGTAGTTACCCCCTTCCCATTGGTGTAAAACGTCCCTGCGTAAATGGGAATCGATTAATACTGTGCTATGTAAACTGTATTGGAAGTTTGAAATACGATAGTGGTCCTTCATCTCAATCCAAATAAGGGCCGAGACACCCAAGATCATAGCAAAACCATGAAAGCAAGATCTGAGCTCCTTTATTCCAAAAGCATGAATTCATGAAAACCAAGAGAATCCACACTTCTAGTTAATAACATTCCCCACAATAATGACGGATGTCAAACTCTTGAGATTTACACTTGTGGAAGTAGTTTATCAATATGGAACATTTTATGCATAGCTAAGTTTCATGTTTACCTTGGTGCCAGGGCACTGTCGCTTGCTCATTTTGGGGAGTCTAAGATAAAGAACAGACAGTGTTGCTTCTGGTAATATAAAATGAAATACAAAATCAAAATTGTGACGGAGGAAGGGGCAGTAATCATGGGACAACCTCTAGCTGCCAGTACTTGCGAGTAGTACTTGAAAGACAAAACAAAGTTGACGATACCTTAACTCTAAGATTCCACACCGGATGACCTGCAATATCTGGACCGATCAATTGCTCCATGACATTCAGCAAACGCTCATTGGACCACAAGTCTCGAAAGCTCTGTCCAGAAAAAAAGGAGAAAAGAAAACCAGACATTAGGCGATCCGATCAGATGATGCTTAAAACAAAAAAGACAAAGGAGGAGAAACACCGATCCGTTTCAGTGACACATGCTGGAAAGCGGGCAAACAAGAATATAAAAGCGTGCAAAAAACACTCAAAACATAATTGTAAGAAACCATGGTAACAGCTAGAGTTTACTGGCATTACAGTACTTTTGCCCATGAAGTTGTGCTATTCTATTCTATTCTATTCTATTCTAAACTAAATGTGCATTAACTTCGGTGAACTGGTGACTTGACCATAACTGCAAGATTTCAATTTCTTTATAATAGAGGCAAACGTTCACCACAAGAAGGAAACACAGAGGGCAGATAATCAAAACCACTGCAGGGCAACGTTGTACAATGTGATATATGTCATATCATGATTCATATGGGTTACCTGAGGAAGATATCCTGTCTTGTGTAGCAACACAGCAGCACCCGGGAACTGCTCTTCAATCAGCGTCATGCGCTGAAACAACCCAGCATCGCTGCATTTGTCTGAAACGGCAGGTAACTTATAATAATTGATAACTATATCCATATACGGTCATGTGAGAAAGAACGCAATACCGCAATAAGACACCTTACATAAGAAGTGACCAAGAAATGTTTTTAGGAATTGAAAGTGCCAACAGTTTAGAAACGGTACCGTATACCATTGCACCTTTCTTGGTGGGGTTAAATTGGGATTCTTTACAGCAGAAAACAATTAGACATCGATTTTTAGAAAAAAAGATACATTTTGCCTCTCCTGACCTAAGACCTGGATACGCCACTGATGCCAAGACCGTATTCTTTTGAAAACACTAATAATGGTATAAGACATTAATTATAAATTCATTGCTGCGAGGCCACCTTTAAATTCGGGTTGGCTTCGGCATTGCCCGGAAGTATCGTCGGACATTAATTATTCGGTTTGTGTTTGTGGACGCACAGGGCATTTCGATTTTGGAATTATGTCGGCAATTGAACTGAAGAACTGTAGAAATGGTTGGCAGAAATGGAGTCCGACTCGAGTCACAATTTTGACGATTTGACTTGACCCGGGTCACTACGAACGAATGAGTCGACTTGACTTGAGTCCCTCATCAGAAGACCCAATTCGAGTGAAAGTTGATAAGACTTGCGAAAAAAGTGCAATAACTCATAGTACCGTTTGATAATGAAAATATTACGTGTTATTATCATCAAGAGTAAGATGTAGTGTGACCAGAGACAAATTTAAATACTTGACTTATCTCGACTCAACTTTTTGGCCTAATGATTCGACTCGACTCGGTCACTACGTTACGGTAACTAGACTCGACTCCAGTTGAAAAAAAAGTTTTGGAATTACAGTAGGCCTATTACAAAAGCACGTTCACTAACATACAAGCTGAAAACTATGGCTTTCCCTTCTTTTCTTATTGAACTAAAAATTTGTGCTGCAAGAAAACTAAAGGCAAAATCGATGTGAAATCAAAGGGTAGTATCTTTTCAAAACGAGATGTGTTAAATGTGTGCCCGTATGTGTAACATTGAAGGAATTGCGAACCTTTGATCTTGCCGGCATTGTAAAGTTGGTCAACCAGACGGTCCACTTCTTCTGCAATGCCTTCTCTTACGGGATCCAGCTCAAATGGTTGGAAGAAATCAGGAATAAGAAGATATCCCTGTTGAAAAGTAACGTTTATTTCTAAAGTATTAACTTTAATGGTACTGTCACAGTGGACGCAAAATAAGAGAGCAACAGAATTTCCGGGTAAAACATTTTTAAAATCATTTTAAATTCAACTTCTTCGTGTTCCCTCCAAGTATCAATCCACGAATCCTACCGTAAACAAAAGTGTGTGTCCCTTCTAGCCCTGTTAACTTTTGAGAGCAATATTGCCTGAAGTTTTCTTTTGCAGGTCATGAAAATTGGTGCACAATAATTATTATTCATCAACTCAACGAGGGCACGGCTGGAATTGTTTTTTTATCTTCGCTAGATTTTATCACCTGTAGGGTAACAGACGTAGTCACGGGGCATATATGCCCCTCTGTCGAGGACTGTGCCTCCCCCCGTTTGCCCCATAAACGCTATTTCGAAAGATATGGGAGGGTAACCTTGATCAGAACTCTAATGCTATTGCGCGAAGCGCATCGCGGTAACAGCCTGACGTCCACGTCCCTGGAACTGATGGTTCTTGATGTTTTGTGGTGCGATCAACCATTTTTAGCAAGTACGTGTACTATCTTGGAAGATTTACTTCATTTCCACGTAATTTTATCTGAAAGATGAATCAAATATAAGCCTTCTTTCCCCGCATTTTTGTTATTTAGGGTCTGGAAAAAATGTAGACAGGACAAATGATGTGATATCTTCCAAACTTTGAAAGTTGTGGGGGGACTCCGTCTCTCACTGATTGACACCCATGCAGGTAATGGTTGATTGCAACCTCTAAAGGCCTGGTAATTAGAAATTTAAATACAATGCCTATGTCTATTTGAAGTATTGCCCCCTCTCCAGAGTTGAGAGAGTGATCCCCAGGTCATTTCCAGGCTTTCTGTTAGCATCTTTAGCCCATAGAGTACTTGGGAATTAAGCTACGTCAATGTTCGCCTTTCGTCAACTGAAATCGAATAAGAATAGGCCATGCGATGGACTGCGAATGGCAGTTGAAGATTATTTTAGTAATATCACATTAAGCTCCCTAGTAATATAAGTAAACAACCGCGGTAGGGTTTGCACACACGTACCTCGTCGAAGTAGCGTTTGAGTTGATCGTGTGTAAGCTGGCCAGGCTTTTTCGCCTTTGGTTGTGGTGGAATGGTGGTATACAGCTCAGGCTCGGCCACACAAGGCTCCTTGCCATGTTTGGACCTCTTCTCCTCTGGTAAATCGCCTAGTTGACTAGAACGTTTCCTTGTGTTCATCGGCATTTTTGTGACAAAGCCAAGCTAGTGTAGCTCGCTGTCTCTACTGGTATTAAACACACTTTTACGAACCGAAAAGTGGCAGCGGACCTTTTGCATTATCTATTCAAATCAAGCTTCAACAACCGCTGGTGATATTGAGGGAGAGGTAGCAAATCGTCAAGGTGGTCGATATGTTATTAAAGGGACCTAGCTGTCATCAGTGTTCCATTTTGAAGTAAGGAAACTTCGGTTCAAAGGTCAGAATTTTGCATGGACTGTTGTTATTTTATGACCGTATACTACTACTACTACACAATCATGTAACTCTGTCCACTGTAGCTCACAGTTAGGCTATATTAACACTGCAGCCTTGGACTTAGATTATTCCACGGTACAAAGTGGTTTAAAACCATATTTGACATAGACATCAGTCGATATCAGGACAATGAAGAGTCCAAATTCCTAAAAAACAAAACAAACATGTTTGAACATCATCTCCAAATATAGAAAACTAGGTTGAAAAGATTTAAACCGGAGAATTTACCAAACTGGTCAAAAACGGGAACAAAATCTAAGAGAGGGCGCTACTTATGCATAGCGCCCTCTTCAGCTGCATAAACGTTTGCACTGTTTTTTCTGCTGTACCGGTGCGATATCAAAACAATATTTGTTGTTGATCAGAGGTTAAATCAAGAATAAACAAAGTTTCGGTGATTTGTGCAAGCATTTTTCATGGCTGCTTTTTTATTTTATGTATGTTGGTTTCGTACCCCAGTTTAAAGACCAGTCAAATTCTGAAATAAATTGTTGAGTTTACAGTTTGCCAATTACGTCTTCATGAATGGAATAACTGCTGCAGTTCATTTTGCCTTATCGAGGGAAGTAATTAAACGATTTGATTTGATTTATTCACCATTCCACAAAATATTATTACAAAAAATAAATTAAAAAAGCCAACTCAAAGATTCCCAAAAGTGGAAATAATAGGGATAACGCAAAAAAGTTAGATTACCTTATTTCCATTGCAGAAATCACCTGTAAATAGCCTCATGCCAACATCAACAGTTTTTCTCTTTATGTTATATAAGACAAAGTAACTGAGTTCGGGATACTCCATTTTCCATGGGTTCTACTCGCAACTCTTCTAATATCGCGTCCGGGAATTTGCGAGGTCCCACTTCATCTAAGGGAGTGGGTGTGAATATCAGCTGCAGCCTTTTTGGACAAGCTTCAGTAATGATGGTGTGTCATTTGTTTTGGAGATGACTCTTTCTCAAAAATTAAAAATAATTCATCACGGAAATTTCTTGAATGCTAAGGGGCAGTTATTTGTTCAATTCCACACATTTCTCCCTCTGTGTGCTTTTAGTTGCTTGAAAATTTACAGCTCCGTGAACTTTCCATCAAGCTGTAGTCGGCTCTAATTTCTACAGCTACAGTTACAGTAGTGCCCGATCCATCCTGTCTTTAGGTATTTATCTCATCGTTAGAGAGTTCCATCTTCCTGGCCATTGAAGACAGAAAAATGTAAAATATGTAGCTTTGCGAATTAAGGGGTTCTTATAAGGAGTCGGATGGACCTCTGGCTGGGTTGATTTCAGGTTGGAAAAGTTCCGGGAAATAAAGCTCTACTGAGTTACGATAAAGCCATTCAATGTCTGCTCTACATCACATTGACAGCTCAAGTACCTTTTGTCTGTTTGTTTTGGGGTTTTTTGACCTGACAAAAATCAGTCCAAGATACCTGTGTATCTGGCTTCCTCTGAAAAAAAAACACGCCTGGTTAGCTAAACCAGACCCTCTGCTCGCATACTGTGCTCCACTCCCGGTCAAGTTTACAAAAGTAAAACTTTGTTCGTTTTGTAATTTTCTTGGGCAAGACTTTTCCTCAACAATGGATCTCACATTCCATGCAATCAGTGGCAAGATATTCCTATTTCATCGCAGATGGGCGAATAAATCACAACTAAAAAGATATCACTTTGTCGAAAATGTAACCGTGGCTTCGGCACTTCGATATTCAATGCGATGACATCGTACAAACCGTGTGGGATCAGAGAGCAAAAAGTACGGGCACGTGTTGCTGAACTGCACGAACTATTCATTTATGCGCGATCGACAATATTTCTAGTGAAAACGTCGATCGAAATTTCGTCTTTTACGGGTGCAAGGGTCATTTCCGCGAATTTACCGTGATTTTAACTTGACAAAGGATGTTTACTCTCTTGATATGTTACAAATTTATGGTATTCTACCATGGGTACTAGAAGGTACTCTTCAAAATGTCTTATCGTAAAAATTTGTTAAACAGATGTATTTTGTGCTATTTTAGTGGAGTTTTTCAGTATTATGTTGCCCGTGTCATCTAAGAATCGACCCATATCATACTCTATTCCATTCGAAGGGGTACGTCTAGGCAACATAAAAAGCAATATTTTATATTTAAGCGAAGTATTTTATTTGCCTCGGTAGATATTTTACATTGAAACAAAATGTGAATCTTTTTTATTTTCTACTCGTGCTAGCTTATACATTAAAACTGTTATATCTCAGAATCAGAACACGGAATTTTTAAAATAAAGTTTTTTAAACTTAAAACTTGATTTTCAGACTCTAAGGAAGAGGTTTTTGTTGAAATTGAAAAACATAAATTAGACCGAATGTCTGGATTGTAAACCACTCTACGGCATGGAATTTCCTGCGACAAAATAAAGACACAATCCAGTGTACCAAAGATGCGGCACCTAGCGAGAGCTCCGGCTTTTCCCAAGCGTCCTGAGCTACGATTGAAGACCGTCATACTCATAGGAGTGTTTTGTCTCCTAACAGAGGCGTAGAGGAGGTGTGGTGTTTTGAAATGATTCACACCACACCACTGATTTATCTCTACACAGATCAGTGCACATGTTCACACCCGGCCCCCTGCACTTTTTTGTGCGTGAACAAAACGGTCACCTGATTAAGTCACATGACATTCTCCCATGACTCATATATATATATATATACTGTACATCGGACATGTCAGATCGTGTGTGGCGTTAAGTTAATGCCGCCACGAAAAACGTGGGACGGGATTAGCGCGGCGTTTGTCATGTGTGCTTTTTTGGCAATCACGTTTGAGGGCAAAAGTTTAACTGACTAGTACTGGACATGCCGGACGAATACGGGATAAGTGTAAACTGTCATAATGATGTCTAGAGACAGGGATCTAGAACTTGCTTTGAAATTACAGGCGCAATTCGACGAGGAAGCAGTACGGGAGATAGCAGAAAATGAGCAACCATCCACTGGCACCGCGTCGACGGCGTGGGCATCATCAAGTTCAATTGATGAGCATGATGCGGGATTCGGAGAATTTGGCAGTGTATCACAAGCCGTAAATCCGAGCCTAAAGCAGCCAATGTCCATTGTAGATGAGCGGTGGGAACTGTTGGACCCTAACCCCGACATGAGAGCCATGTTTCTGGAATTCAATGACAAGTATTTTTGGGGACGATTGGCAGGCGTCGAAGTCAGGTGGAGTCCACGAATGACCTTGTAAGCATTACCAGAACGAGAGGAAAGATTTTACTTTAATACCCCCATCAGAATTAGTCAGGAAGACCAACATCTTTTTAAAATAACTATCCAGTTGTGTTCAGATTATACAGTTAGAACAATCTGCCATTGACAGATTTATTTCAGTAAAGCTGGTGAAAAATTTGGCAGAAAGGAGGTAGACGTAGACCTAGGCCCACATGATGTAATCATGTACATCATGTACTGTAACCTCCAAAACTGTGGGGTCTGACGTCCGCCCCACTCCCATGAAGGCGGGCGTTAGACCCCACAGTTCTTCCCCTCTATTGCATAAAGACTTGCTGATGAAAGTTTTCAAATTGAAGGTTGTGCGTAGCACATGCATGTAATCCTGAGCATGATGGATAGTTACATGTATTCTCAGAGATTTTGCTGTGCCCTTTGATGTCTTTACATACATGTATACTGTTACGCCCCAACTATAGCATCAGTCCCAACTATAGTTAGTCCCGTCCCAACTAGAGTGCTACAGTTGGGCCGGCTCAACTACAGCAGAGAGGTCCTGAGTGCATGATGTGCCCAGCATGTGCCTAAGTCATATTGTTTACAAATGTCATTGGTCATTGGGCTAGAGAAACAGATGAAGTGCCACATTTTAGATGAATTGTGTCAAGTGTGAGACACATTGACTTGGATAATGTTGAGACTTGACATGCTTGAGACATTTCCGACAGACATTGGTCAACAATAGTTGGGCCATCCCAACTGCAGCACTACAGTTGGGACTGTCCCGAGTATTATTGGGACTTATGCTTTAGTTGGGATGTAACATTTCTTTTTAAAAAATCAGTATGTTGGAAGAGTGAGGGTTATCCATCCCATTGCTAGATGTACCACTGATTAGTTAATACATAGGGATTGATGTGACTTCAAAAGAGGGAAAAGTGAGATTTTTTGGTAGAACATCAGAGCTGGGGTTTTTGCATGGTAAAATCTGTGTTTGGTTAATGTACATGTAGGCTGTTTGCTTGAATTTGATTTGAATAAACTTCTGCTGATACATGTATGCACGTTCACCTGCCCAAACATACTCTTCACTATATACGTGTATAAACACAGTTTACCCTATCTGCATGAGCAGTAAGGTCAGTCAGAGATGTATTTTGTGGAAGACTTAGAATTTTTATACAGTTACATGTACTAATTGGGAATTGAAACAGGAGAAATTTTCTCTTGAAATGCCACATGTTGTTCTGCATTACTTTTGCAATGTTTTCCATCAGGTGTGCAGGTTTATGCTGTTATGAAGGGCATGGAGGACTGTGCTCCATTCGTTTGAGTGCCCCATTGTTGAAGCTGAGACCAAGAAAAGACTTAGTGGAAACATTATTGGTGAGATTGTGCCCTTTCCTACCCTCACCTTGCTCTGCCCCACCCTGCTGTGCTCTTTCCAGCCCTGGTTTAGTCACAGTTTACATACATGTATTGGGCATGATTGGCTAATCTGCGCTATTGCTCAATCTCAATCTTGATCTTGTTGCACAATTTTCAATAATTTTGTCTTTAACCTAGTCACCTTTTCCTTCTGTTTTGCGGTTGTGGAAGTTTATTTGGAAAAAAAAAAGGAAATAGGATGGGACATTGCGAACATCATCAACTGATAGTGCAGTGCAATCATGCTGATTTACTGACATACCAATCCAGTGTGGCCTCTCAACTACATGCAGATCTGCAAAGTCTTTGCGCTTGGCAAATCGTACATTTGTCATCATTCCTTTATCACTGGATTTTATCAATAAACGTAAAGAAAAACATTACCCAAGATGTAAGCAATGAATAAAATAAGCAATGAATTTATCGTTAAATTGTGTCCACTCATTTTCCACCTGTACAGCACGAGATGATCCACGCCTATTTATTTGTGACCGCCAATAACAGGGTAAGACAATATTATAGATTGCAATATTGGTAATTTTCCATATTTGAAGGTGTTGGGCCAAAGTTTAATTTCTGTACAACTATACTTATATTGAACAATTGGACATTATCTTTGAAAATTGTATTCTCACAGGATCATGATGGACATGGACCAGAGTTCTGCAAGCACATGAACAGATTGAATCAATCCACTGGCACAAACATTACTGTAAGTTCTTTGTTACTAACAAATTTGGGTTCATGAGTTTAACCCACCATAAAGAACTTGCCTGCATTTGGGTTTACGAAATCGTTGTGCCCAAAATATGATGCCATGAAGGCTCTGCAGTGCTAGTTAAATGTATTTTCCGGTCATTTGTTACTTATCTGATATGAGATAGCCCTAAGTTGAAGATCAGAAATCAAGTAAACCCAAGTATGGAAACGTTATTTGATGTACAATTTACAATCAAGCTTTCATTTAGTCAAAGAAAATCAACTCACGGGTGGGATTTTACTAACAATAAACCAGTGAGTTGTTTAAAAATGTAACAAAAGAAATAAACCATTTGACTTTGGCCTTGTGTGTAACAGAAAACGAATTGAAGCCCCCTTTCTTACAAAGTAATGCCCATGCAACCTGGATTGTAATTTTGGTTAATTTCATAGCAAACATGCAACCATTCTTGTTTGGCTTCAATCAAAAACTGTTGTCGGTCCAGATATACCACAACTTTCATGATGAAGTGGATGTGTACCGTCAGCACTGGTGGCGCTGCAATGGACCCTGTCAGAAACGACCCCCATATTACGGAATGGTGCGCAGAGCCATGAACAGGGCACCATCTAAGCGGGACCCCTGGTGGGCGGAGCATCAGCGCACCTGTGGGGGGTCGTATACCAAGGTCAAGGAACCTGAAGGATACGGAGTCAAGAAAGGAACTAAGCGGAAGAAGGCAGATGCCGATGAGGACGACATTGAAAATGGTGAGAGTTTATGAACCCTGATGTTGAAAATGTCACAGACGGATCTACATAAGTCCTCCTGAGCAGTATAACATGGCTTCAGGCATTTTTTTTGACATAGTGTAGGGGCCTGGAATAGGTACACATTGTTTATCTCAAGAACACCCCCCCCCCATTTTTCATGTTTGTGCTTGCTACTAGTACAGTGGAAATAATCCTACAACTGTTCAGTGTAGGAGTGGTGATGAACAAGTGCCTGCATGTTTCCTTCTCCTACAGTTTGGAGTCACAATTTTAATGTGCACCCTCACGGTGACTTGTACCGGTCACCTGGGGTGTAACAATAGTAAGCAACGTGATGAGTATGGTACATGTGCAAGTATGTACCAAATGTATCCGCAAAAATATGGAGCCCACTTATTCACGTGTCTGTCCATGGTAGGAGTTGTTAATTCCACTTTGAGCAGGAAAAAGAGGTTGTATGTTTGTATAGCAAAGGTGTCTCATTGGTAGGGACACAAACGCTGTGTGCGTGCACCCATCTATTCTTGCTTGGTGTAAGACAAGTGGTATTCCTTTTGAACAAGGACTAGACTAATTTTATTGTCTTGCCACCCATGAAATTAAAAAACATTACCTCTCTTAGGCTGCATCCGAATCTCTTGTCTAGAGCTAGGTCAAGGTCTTCGCTCCATTTGAAATGTGTGGCGACGTGCAGATAATAGACCTAGCCGTAGCTCTGGAAGCCCGTTTGGGACACAGGCTTAGGTGTGTATTGCTTTAAATTGTGGTGTATCACTGTTATTGATGTAATACATACTGTAGTGAATTTACAAGTGTCTTTATTTTTGAATCTTGCATGTTAGATACAAAGAAGAGGGCAACTGATGATGTCCCAACTTCATCATTTCCTGGTAAAGGTTTTAGAGTTGGAGGAACTGGCTCCACATCTAGATTGGTGCCACCCAAAATGGCTACCTTGGACAAATTCCTGAAGAAGGTTGAAGGTCCAAAAAAGTCTCCAGGGCAGCAACCTCCCCAGTCATCTCCTGCCTCAAGAAGCCAAAGCGAGGAGGAGGTGGAAGATGCTAGCCAAGATAACCAGTCCAAGAATGCCAGACTGAGAGCCCTTGCAGCGATATTTGACAGCGATGATTCGGACGAGGAGGACATTGTGATTGTGAAGTTTGACAAGCCCCTCAAAGAGGCACCCTCCAATGGATTCCAAATCGGGGAGACCTCCACTTCAGACAGCAAAGCTAGGTCCTCTCAGCCTGATGGTTGTCACGCCTATAATTCTGGTCTTCCAACTCAAAGCAGCTCGCAGCATGCGGATAGCTCACCCACCTCGAAACCAGAAGTGATCAGCCAACCTGATGCCGCATCCAAAACCAAAAACAGTGGTGCATCCACTTCCAAGGGAGCCAGAGAGGATCATGGGAAGAAACAGGACTCCATCATAGATGCCTTCAGTCGGATGAGACAGCAGTCAGGCAAAACTGACTATGTCCCCAGAGACAGTGAAGCAAACGAACGACACCAAGATGGATCTTTTACGAGAAACACTACAAAGAGCACTGAACAAGGAGAAAGTAGAACACCTGATAACGAGATGGTCAACTGCCCTGTTTGTCAATGCAAAGTCGAACGGTCCAAAATCAACCAGCACCTTGATCAGTGCTTATCATGACAGAGGTCGAGGGTGTGACTATTTGTTGTGTGAAGGAAGGATGATTGCACTACAACTTTTTTTTTCTTGCTTCAAGGCATGTCTTTAAATGTTAGTTTGAACAATTCAATACATTTATCAGTACCTACGAGTGGAAGCTGTAAAGTCATAGGCTCCATACATGTACATCACTTCACTTAATTTTATTGCTCAAAATGGACTCTCTTAGTTTTCTTTGACTGGATTAAAAAATTGTCTTTCACCTGTTTATTCAAGCTGGGAAGAGAGAGTAATGCAAGGCTTTCATTTCAAAGACAAGAAACCTTCCATTTTATTTCCAAATGTACATGCATAAACATGTGTATCAAACATTCTCAAAGACTTCCCAAATGGTATACATGTACGTATTTCCACCCAAAATGGGAAAATGTAAGTTTTCTACAAGTCAGTTCATTACTCATCACATGACAATTTTAGACAGGAGTACACGCATGTGTAGATCATGGTTTTTAGGTGACATTTTTACATTGTGCTGTATATATTAAAATGAGGAAGAAACAGTCGTCAGAAATGAAAGAGTGACCATCGCTTAGATTTGATTTATGTGAGATGATGAATCCAGGTTTAGAGCAATATCAGTTCGACTTCATGGTACATTTATCTTCCAGTGGTAGATACAATGACTGCATTTGGCAGAAAGAATTGTTCTTGTCATGTGACAGAGTATTTCAAATTGTATACTTTATGCAAATGCAGCTGGCAAATCTGTACAAGTACGGGCCTAGCTGATAGTGACAAAACCCATGAACCTTTCTACAGAGCTGAAAATGTAATAAATGAAATTGTAACTGTTGAAAGGCTTTATGTGAGCAGCTGCTCTGAACAATGCTTGCATGACGGAATGACAAAGACTGCATTACACTGTAAATCAAGTACTGCCGTTTTTATTACCATCTGCAATGTGCCTACAGGTTAATTGTTACGTATTCAAAACTTAAAACCCTGCACAAGAAGAAGTATGGATGAGGAAGGGGGATTTGGGAAGGAAGGAGTGGGTGGTGTAATGCAAGAATTCCTGTCACAGTTCATTTGAATAGCTTGGGATATCAGGAGACACTGGATCAACTGGTTATGGACCAGCAATTACTGTGATGACTCACTCGATTATAACTCTTAAGAAATTTTATGTTGTATATCAGGTTTTCACTTTTACATGTAAGTACTTTTTGTACTATAAAATACATTTACTCTGCATTTAAGAAGAGATTATTATAATAAAAGTTTTAAAAAGCATAAGATTTCAAGTGCCCCTTTCTTTACCTGTTTTATGCAGCGATACTTACATGTATGTATATAACTTTGACCTAGAGTGTCATGCATGCATGCAATGTTACATTTGTCCTTTTAAATGTTTACAAGGGGGTCCCATTCCAGGATGGGGGTAAGTTGCAGGATGGGTAAAGCATCAACAGTGGAGGGGAGGGAGTCATTTCTGAGGCATTTCACAGAAGTACATGTGGCCAATTTTATACTCTCTATTTTCCTTTTTTTAACTTTTTGATTTTCTTCAATACTGTCCCTTGCGACATCCATGCCCGTGTTGAATTCTGATTTTCCTCGCGTGAATTTTTTGTTGGGAGGAAAACCTATAACTTTTGCTGAAATTCACACACAATCCACACTTAATTTTGAAAAACTGAAAAAAACTCTACTAAATAATACCATTTACAGAAGAATAAATAGGAAGGGAACAAATGTTTTCCTGCACGTGTACTTACACAACGTTAAAATGCAAGTCTACATAGAAGAGCACACTTTAAGGAAAATGAACTGTGGAAGAAACCATCTCAATGCTATAAATGTCTAAGTTACTAGTGCCCAATGTACAAGTGTCATTTTTGTAATATTTAGAAATGTCTCTAAAAGCATAGAGTGAGGATTTAATAAAAGTAGAAAGTTTCATGAAACTATATGAATAGTGCAATAAATAAAAGAGCACAGAAATTAGTCTCATCTTATTTTGAACACAACAAAAGATTTTTACACCAAAATACCATGGACAAGCATAACATGTATAAGAATCCATATACAGGCAAAAGGCAACCCGACTTGAAAACATTAGCCATATATACATTTACATAAATATACATGTATGTACAGTGTATCTCCCTGTGCTTAGCAGGAAGGAGAAGCTGTGGCTTGGTAGTCTTGTCTCAAGGCTGCTGCAATATCGGAGGAGTCAAAGATCTATTATTGTGGACCTTTCTCAATGAAATGAAAGTTCTTACTCTGTACCTGCCCTTACATTTGCAGTACCTTGGGAGGAAAAAAAACAGTCCAACACATGTAAGTAATATGTACATCTCTAAAATTTGACCTGTTCTAGCAGAATCACATTCAATACAACTTGTGAAATTACAAAAGGATGGGGAAAGCACAAAATCAGATACAAACTTCAATGTACAAAATTCCATAGGGCTGTCCACGGGGCATAGCTAACTTGCAAATGGGGTAGGTCAATGAAATCAAAAGCTGCAGTTATACATTGTTGGCTTGTCCTGTCCTCGGAGGTCAATCTACTGTCCTCAGTGGTAAGTGCCTGTGCTTCGTCTATGGGCATGTAATACCCTCTCCTCAGTGGTATATAGTCACATGTAACTGTATGCTCAGTCCTTGGGCCAAAGTGTTGTGAAAGGAAGAAAGGGAAGCATGGGCATGCATAAAGTGCGCAGAATTCTTGCACTTGAACTCCAGTGGATTGCCACAGGTGGTCATCAACTACAGGACCCCTGTCCAGATAGAATCCATTTTTCTAGCAAATGACTTTAGAACTTTTGGCCTTTCCCAAGCATGGCTTCTTGGAACAATTTTTTTAAAAATCCCTTTAATCGTTGACACTACTTAAGTTTGGCACAATTTTCTTTGGCTTCCCATCAGGCATTTTCATATTCCTGATGCACAATATCAAGTTGTGCTGAGCCAAACATTGCCAAAGTCGGAGCCTACAGAACAGGCATACCCCACGACGGAGACGAATCTGAGGGTTGAGAAGGGTTCTTTGGATCATTCCAGGGTATGGATACTGGGCAAACAATGAATGCCCACAAGTCCAAAGTGCTTCACTTACATGTAGTTCTCAATGGTATTTAGATATGCAAGAATGACTGAAAGCTGTGGAATACATGAGCCTGCAGTTCATCTGTGAAAAGACTAGAAATCCTATGCAGCTGCTATTTCAAGTTATACAAGTATGCAATAAAGAATTCTGATCAATTCAAGGAAGTTCCAAACTGCGCAAGATTTTGCAGATTTTTGTTTTCAATTTACAATAAAGAGGATAGGAAAACGAGGAAATCAGCTGACAAATCTAGCCGCTATGGCAACAGCACACACAGCTGCCACGGATGCCCTCACTCGAGAGACATTGCTCAGGTTGCACTTATCTGTGTCACAGCACTCCACACAGCCCCATCCTGCCCGCGACTTGTCGCAGAAATAGCGCTTCCCAAGCTGCTCAGTGGCTGCATCACACCCATCTTGAGATGCGCAGTACTTGTCAATCCTCAACTTGCCTCGCTCAGCTGAAAGAATGGAAGAATCCACAATAATAACAATACTTGCAAACTTGATAACAATAATTGTTCTACAATAAATAATCAATATATTGATCCTTTTTACAAAGAGATCAATTTTTACATCAAGATCAATAGACTAACAGAGAGGCTATTGAAATCTGATACAATATTTAGTCCGCCCAACAAACAACCCCTTCCTCAACAATCAGGCAAAAGAAACCCACTGCAGAAATACAACTTAAAACACAGAAAAACAACTGACAAGGAGATAAAACACTCTCAATGTCTCATCTTCAAAAGATTTCAACTGAACATGCGTCCCTTTGAATGGGGACGATTTGATGACTTTGTTCCCCATCACCAGGAGTGATGAGGTCCTTAGTACAGAAAAGCACAAAAAAACACTGGCAACCACAGGCAGCAGAGAGGGGATGATTCCTATGCAGACAGGCTACGAGTAGGTTGACCATGGACTTTGAATAAGGCCTAAAAAGTGATAGTCCCTTGAGTATCGCTCCTGTTTCCCTATGTACTCGTACCTTACCGGTATTTTGATGACACAGATCTACATGTACAATTTATTTGGGGAAAATTTGAGGGAGACGTGAAATTAAATAGTAGTGAAAAAGTGTTTACTGTACTTTTAATATGGTGAAAAACATATCAGTGACTACATGTAGTTCCTTTTAAGGTGTTATTTTATTTCAAAGAAATGTTCCTCTCTTGCTGCTGTCATTGTTTTCCGCTCAGTTAATAAACATTTAGCTGTATGCTTTTATGTCCTGCCTACATACCGGCCTACATACCGAGTCGAAATTAGAGAATCTCTATGAAAATATCTATAAAGAAATTTAACCTGGGACTGGGACTCAAGCCCGATGACTCCTTATGAAAACACCTGGATATTTCACAAGTCCTTTTGCCCAACCATGTGGGTTCCTTCTAACTATCCAAATCCCAAGTTCTCAGATCATTCTGTAACAGGTTTTCCGTCTCCATTCCTCCTGTGTTACATTTAACTGTCAACTTATAATAATTATCAGTAATTTCCTAACAGGTGGAAAGGGACTCATCTGCTACAATCTATCAGCCCCATTACCTATTTGACAGGATGCTTGAGCTTGCTTGTAACTTACTTGAATAGATAACCTGTGTAAGACACCGGTCTTCTGTAGATGGGCATGTCCTTAAGACTGGTGCTTCGTTGATTTTGCAGTTCTCATTGGTATCCTCAGCAGCACATGTATAGCACTGTAGACTGTACACTAAAACCAAACCATGTGGAAACACTGATTTGAGGCCAGGTTGGGGGAGAAATCTTCATGTGTCAGGCGCCCAAAGTTGCTAGCAGTTGTTCTCAGCTGAAAGTGGGTTGCCAATACATGTGGCACATTGCTTATCATTACAGGCGTAATGCTTCACCCACAGCTAGATTTGTAATACTCTGAATGGCCGTGAACTGGTCCCATGACATTGGCTATTTTTGCTATTGGTGCATATCATAAAGAACTTCAGTTTATGGAAGAACTCTCCAGCAAACTCTCTGTTAATACCTTGTTTACAGATTAGCCAGAGCTGTGACTTCTACCAAGTCAGCTACTGTGTCAGCATGGCCAGTTATATGCTAATTACAGGGCCTAAGGGATTAGGCTCATGTTTATTAGAGGGCTTGAATGTGATTAATAATGCACCACTTGGATGGTGATTCTCTTTACACATAAAACATGTAAAAGACATTTTCCTATAAAAAGTGTTGGATTCTGGGAACAGTCACAAACAGTCTGAAATTTGAACATTTGAAATTAAAACAAATCGCCCTGGTATGCAGGTGTATGTCTTACCAGTGTGTATACAGATCAGTAGCGAGGCAATAAACAGATACAACATAGAGCACCACATCACCGAATGATATACGGAGGCCACACGGCGCCCTGCTAGTGCTACTGCTAGGTCGCAATCTTTTACTTTCAAAGTCAGACTAGGCCTACATCATCATCATGATCAGGATGCAGCCTGCAACTAGGGTAACTCGTTGTGACGCCTGACACCAGTTCCTGTTAATGCCAGTCGACGCTTGTTGGTGTTTCTGGTGGGATCTTCAGCTTAAATGTGAAGATTCACTTTTCATTTGAAAAGAATACAAGTTACTACCTAGGCATAAGTTATCCATAAGTTGCGCTATTTCCTTCCCACATGCTTCCCCGGCCCTCCACGCAACGCGTACGCCGAAGTAAAAATAAAAAAAGTAAGCTCTTGAGGGCGCTTTCAAAGGCTCACGATCCTCGCACTTCACACCAGCAGTGGCAGTGGGTTGTCTTGTAGTACATGTAAATTCGGCCTACCACTTCAAATATTGACCTTTTTATAACGTAAATCACCATGAAACCAGATCAACACAAGAAAAAACGGAGTGCTCAGTATAAGAGAAAGCACGGCCAAGCTCAAAAGGCAGAGGCCCCAAATAGGCCAAATTCATCAAAGTCGAACTTGTCGAAGGCTGCTTCTGAAATTCCAACTCCAAGTTCATCGTCCGCTGCAATCGCAAGCAAATCGAGAGATGTCTTCTCCACCAAAGAATCAGTTCAGTATGGCCAAACAGAATCGCACAGTCACAGCTCATCATCACAGAGGTATCTAAGCAATGGCTTTACACAAGACGAAGCCGAGGTAGGCCTACGCTTGTGCTTTCTAAAATTGAAATTTTCCAGACATGTCAGGAAAATTTGTTATATGGTTATATATCAGTAGGCCTAGGTCAGGTGCCTTTCCATTTGCCTGTCAACACTTGCGCCAACGGCCAAATGCAATGCACACGCGTTATGTTAATCATGGAGTCGATTTCTGTTTCTGTGAAAGTAAAACGCATGAACGCATCGTATACGCAGTACACCCAAAAAGTAGGCCTACATATGGAAAAGAGCCTTTAAGATTTAAGTTGAAATGCGGTGTACTAACTGGGTGAGAGTTCCATTACACGGACATCACTGATGGTTTACAAGCCAGCAAAAAGTGATACAACATACCCCAAAAAGTCAAATTTGGCAGTGAAAATAGTGAATCATTTACTTAGACAACAACTCTAGACTAGACTCCTATAGGGTTTGTGGCTTTACAACCACATCGCCCCATTGCCACTTTGCCCCAATGCCATGATTTTGCCCAATTCCACTTCACCCCATTTTCACGCCACTTCGCCCCAATGTAAGCTTTAACATCTGTATGTTTAGTTTTAACCTACTGGTGCAGGTTGCAACGTCGACAGTATATCTGCCCAGCTTTATCATCAAATCCATTGTCACGTGATATCAATCTGCACCACAAGAAAGGCAGGTTGTGCTGGAGTTTCCACCTTCAAGCACAGCTGGGGTAATGTGGGGATGGAGTGAAGTGGCAATGGGGCAAAGTGGTTAGGGGCGAAGTAACATAGGGCAAAGTGGAAATGCTGTGAAGTGACCGACGCGCAGTTTGTGCTCAAGGCGTCAAGTGATGTGCTTATGGAACTTTAGTTATGTCACTTTGGGTACATTAACTGCAATAAAAAATTCCTCTTTCTTAAGCAAATCTTTTCCCCCAAACCTGTCCAAACTTAGTCATATCTCTTTAACTCTTATGATTATTTCTTGAAAAAAATCAGAGCTTTTAGGCGCCACCCTCTCGTTCTCATGACAAAATCGATCCAAACACATCGCGCACTACGTTGCTTGCATCACACAGCGCGCGCGTCGTGTCCCCACCGTCCTACTTACTTGGCACAGCATGCATGGTAATCTCTAGGTTATGGTTGCCCTGTGTAAGCTACATGTACGTCTGTGTTTGGTTTCACATGGATCTAGATCACAATCAGTGATCCGTTGCTGGTTTACGGACACCAAAAGTTGCCTAGTGAATGGTGCGAACGAGCATTAGGATCACTGAGCAAAATCCAGATCCCTGTGAATCAAGTAGGCCCCACACTGATCCCACCCTCAGGCACTTTGTGGACCCAACCAGTATGAAAAGAAAGTGACAAAATCTATCACTGAATAATTGTTAAACCAGGTTTGGATTTAAATGTGGCTTCATGCATACTTCTTGTTAGGCAAACCTACAGCCTCCATCATGCCTGCGTTCATAATGGGCACATTTTCAGAAGACAAATTTGCTGGTATTACAGGGGGTGAGACGCTTTTCGAGACGGAAGATTGAAAGCAACTGGGATCGCTACGAACCACTGGATGATGATGGAGATGAGTCGTGTAACTATGATGGATTGAAGGGAGCCGACTTCAAGGCCCTGCTCAGCCAAACAGGTGAGCATCCTGCCCTTCAGCTTTGGACCAGTTGCGTTCAGGTACCTTTGTATCTTGTGGAAGACTTGAAAACTGCCACAAGTGGTCAATCCTCTCTCAAGTAATTTTTTTACCTGAATGCGTGTACGGTACCTGTGATTAAGTTGTGAGGAGCTCTTAAAAGGAGCTCTTAAGATCTGTAATGGACTTAACTACAACTTCACTGCCAGATACATGCACTTGAGATGCACAGAAGGATCAATCAGTCTTCATCAGTTTGTACTCTGTGCAATTTTAAAGACTTGCCGATTCTTGGCATCCATTATTTTCATGCACGTAGCTGATCAGCCAGCACATATCCACTTTGTTCACGTAAACCCTGGAGAGTATTTTTTGCATGTAAGTATACCGTAGCAGATATTCTGATTGGTTAGTTACAGATGAAGAGTCTTTGCCTGCAGTACAGAAGTCTCCAAATGCCTTTCACCCAGTGTTGTAGTCAAGTTCTTTTCAAATACCAAGGTTCTTGGCCAGATATTGAATGGGGTACGAAGGAATAAAGCTGAAGTACATGTATACCCTATACCACTTGCTGATGGTATTATTTTGGGCCGAGAATTTCAATTTTTGAGAAAGGAAATATGCATGTCTGATCTCCAACTTTAGATAGACAGCATGAATGCCACAGATTCTGATTTGCAAGTCATTTGCACTGTACATGTATATTGACTTCTCATCATAATCTTTAATGTTTCAATCCCTTGGGGCACACCCACGGAGCACTTTGCTGTTGAACAGGCTGTGCACAGCAGCCAAATTCAACACACAGTTCACCTCCATAAATTTCTTGGACATTGTGTGTTCACATCTAAAGGAGGAGTGGCTCGGTCAGACGTCATCCGGAGGTGTGCCAAGGCAAGCTTGATGCTACAACCTGTCATCCGTGCCTGTGTGTTCATGTACAGATTGCTAGTGGCAGATCATGTTGACATGTCCTTTCACCCCAACAGTTCTGCTTAAAATTTGGCTTGCAGTACTCAGTACTACAAAATACTAAGCAGTAGTCTGAGCCTGAAGGACCTAGCACTACAAATTACTACTTCTGGCTTGGGCACCCTCCATTGTTACTCATACAGAGAACAATAAAGTCGTGCATTCATAGTGCCACAGCACTGTATGGTACATTGTCTAATCTATTTTATTTTATGGCTTCAGAGAACAATAAGGTCATGTCCTCTTACAAGCAACAGCACTGAATACAACATTTTAGTACTAAGTAATACTTTGCAGTATTCGGGGCTCTTCGGGTTAACTTTTCCTTGCCCACATTTGTTCCTCTCATTTGTGAAACAAGGGAAATTACACTTTTCTTTCATTTCAGTTAGGCCTATAATAATGCAATATGGGTTTATGAGATTATATCGATAAATTTTACCTCTAATTTCTTGGGTGCAGGAGATGCTTCCAGTCAGTTCCGCTTTAAGGATGAGCAGCTGTGGGATGAAGAAGAGTCAGACCTCAGACAGGTACCGGTCAGAGGATGCCAGATTTGTAGGTTTGTCAGCCTCATACCCAGGGCTGTGCTGAATTTCCCAATAACCAAATATTTGACCGATTCTCAAATATTTGAATGTTGTTTTCCAGATGTGAATATTCGAATGAAAAATTCATGAAAAGGAAGGGAGAATTTTCTTTTGTTTTAAAGGGGAAAAATTGCACTGTGGAGGCTTGTTTCAAACAGATTCAAATGTAAAGCGACTCAAAAAGTTTATTTATAAATGAAAACATTTTAAAAAATAAAAATTTTCAACAGAGCAAGAATTATTGTTCATCTCTGAAATCTTGCTAAACCGTGACTGGAGATTCTCCCACACCTGGGAAGCTATTATACTTATCAAACTGTACATGTACATTGTGTGTGTTATTGCAACTGATTTTGTATGGTTTAATCTTCAACAATCTGCCCGTCGGTAAGACCAAATCTTCTGATATTCGATCAAATTGAAGGTCTAATATCTTAGAATAGTGAATTATTAGAATAGACCTAGCCCTACTCTAAAAACGAAATCACTTGCAGGCCTCGTGGTTTGAGGTAAGTGAAATTCAGATTTGAATTGTTGAGGGTGGGGGGATATCGGTATGTCCCATTGGTTAGGGTTTGTGACTTCTACTCATTGGTTAAGGGACTGAAATCCAGCAGCTGTTAACATGTTGTGACCTTGGGTAAGTCGCTTGTCCCCTGCCTGCCTCGCTTTACCTCATTAATAGTAATCTATGAGTGTAGGCACCATACACTTACATGTATGAAGAACTGTTTATTGGTATCCTGATGAATGTGGTAATAAGTGCAGTCAACTCGCGTCATTCTCATCATGGTGTGGCAGAGACCAGACAAAATGTACTTTGCTATAATCAGGATTTTGTTGTACATGCAAAAGGAGAGAGAAAGCAAAGAAACACACCAGAATTCAAGAGATTGGGGTTCATTGACTTTGCTGTTTGTAAAATATTGTTACAACAGTGTCCTTTGTATCGAATGTTGGCTTTGAATAGCCTTGACATGTACATGTACTTCATCAATCTTGAATTAACACTGTAGCTACAGTTTGGCTGCTTGTTTACAAGCTTGTTCCAACTGCAAGTACATGTATGCGTACATGTGCATTTAGGTCGTTCTAAAATTTGGGACTTGTGTGTTACATCTGACCTGTGTAATTTTACCTGCGTTATCTCAGTGAAATTGACATCAAACTATTTGTATTTGTTTGGCAGGTAATTGCATCACTTACTCACTCTTGAAAATCAAAGAATGTGTTGTAAACTTACCGAATCATATGCTAACCGTTGGTGTAAAATTGGCAGGAAAAAAACTGGACCCCAAATCTGTAGAATGACCAATGTGTAACTTGGAATTATTACTATTTTTCCAGGCTCCAGAGGGCATTCCAGCCATTGATTGCCAAGGTCTCTCCCAGAGGTTGATGGCAATCCCTCTACCAATCAGACTCAACATTGATTGCTCGTTCTTTGAGGTGGGTTCCGTGACGCATCAAATTTTGTTCTTATGAGATCTAATTCAAGTACTGTACAGTGGATATTATACTGATTGAAATTTAGTGGACATGGTGGAAAGAAGGCATGTAGCAGAATAAGAATAAGGCAGTATTGTCTTGAGTAACAATCAGCAAGAAACGGAAGTGTGCCAAATTTTAGAGTAACTTCTAAGAAATCTTTGGTATCTTTGTTTGCCTTTTTCAAAGCCATCAGTGTTGGAGAGCTTTGATGCGCTTGCCTCCAGACACAAAGAGCGATTTGGCAGCACTCCAGGCAAGAAGGTGTGGACATCAGTTGGTGAGGATAAATCATCTCTGGTACCTGTAGCTGGTGATCAGGTCTTGGATACTGAAGAGTTCGACATCGTCGGCTTTGAGGCAGAGAATGATGAGGAAGTAGCGGAAGAGACTCAGACCAAGAATGGACAGACACAGTCTCCCTTGGACTTATCTGTCGGTCATTGGCAGGAGGATGTCCAACAAGTGACCCTTCCTGAGTTAGACAGAAGACTGCAAGATGTGCCCAGTCTTGCCACAGTTCATCAGGTTCCAGACATCGCGTTGACTGAGGATGATGCAGTTAGGCTGAAGAAGTCAGAATATTCAGACATTAATGGAGAAAGTGTTAATAATTCAGAAAAGACCACCATTGTAGTGAACACTTCTGGGGAAGATCCATCAACCCCAGTGCAAAGTCAGAAGATGCCGGATCTTGCATCCAACCAGCAAGAGATTCCAGCCCATGACACAAAGAATGCATCCCAAACTGGTTCAAGACTCCCTTTCAGTTCACCAGTGCCCATGCAGAAACCCCAAGCAAGCGCACCCCAGCCTTCAGCACCAAATGCTTCAGACGCAGATGACGACGAATTGAATTTCTTGTTGGCCCTGGAGAACCCTGTGCAGACGAGGAGCAAGCCAGGCATCACCAGTGGACAGCTAGACGAGGAGGAAAGGGTAGAGAGGCTACTAGATGAGGACGAGGAGAAATGCCCAAGACTGCCCGACGATGGGGACGAGAAATTCAAGCCAGCGCTACCCCTTGTGAAGACTGAATGTGAGTAGTCAAACCATCAACAAAATCTGCATTTAAACTGCTGAACAGGAAGTAATCTTTCATTAATTACTTGATTGTAGCTCGTATAATGGGTCAGCACTGACCGAGACTTTTTGAAAATCTGCTTCTTATTCATGTATGCAATGTAGCCAACTCTTGATATAAACAACAGTGATGGTTCAAAACACTGTTATCAAGAGCAAATTCTGAGAATCGTGCTTTCTTGAATTCTTGTGTGCTCTTTGTTGTTTCACTGTTTTTATACAAAGGCGTGGTTAAAACAAAGTAAATTCTTACTTTTTATAACGAAGCTACTGACGTTAGCAGATTTACTGTTTTCTATCATTTACAGTACATGTAGATCAGTGTCTCATGAAGATATATTTCCCCAAACTCATATTTTGGAAATGGAATGGAACTTGACTACTTCAAATTGTCTATTTTTCTGACAATTTATTTGGTCATGGATTTTTGCTGCATTTTCAGCCACTACCTGTACCAGTAGACAGAATGGCTCAGATAGCCTAGAGGACTGGCTTGACAGTGTGCTTGGAGATTGATCTGATGTCGCCATTTTCTGAAGAAAAACATCGAAACTTGACGTTTTGGTTTAAAGCAAGATTTTGAACCTCATTGTTGATTCACGTATGATTGACTTTTTGCCATGCTGAGATACCATTCTAAATCTCTGCACAGTTGTTGGCTTTATGGGAGGTATGTCTTCCTTAATGAGATTTCACTCTGACATTTTACAAATCTTGAGTCCTTTACATTTTTTTACAACTTTAAATGCTGTTTCTAAAGAGAGACTGAAAACAGAAAGTTACAATGTACATGCTGTCATTCAACTTCAGTCTCCAATTGATTGTAGCAATGTCTGCGTTGTCATGTGTTAGAATTTTAAAATGAAGACACAAGAGCATTGGCGTATCCAGGTCTTGGGTCCGGGAGGATCAAAATGGAATTTTGTCTCAAAACTGTCTCAAAATGACTATCAATTTTTCCCCCCTGTGGAAAAAATCCCTCCCCCCCCCGAAAAATAATAGTATTGTTTCTAAATGGCTGGCACTTTCAGTTCCTTCAAATATATAAAAGAATTACCAAGATGTTTACAGAGGGCAACTCGCCCTACCTCCCCCTCCCCTGCTGGATACATCAAAGCACAAGATGGCACTATTCTGGATGGGAAAGAGTCCCTTTTTCTATGGAAGTGTACAAATTGCCTCTCAATCGAATGTGTATTTGTGTAGTGCATTGGCATTGGTTGCAGGCTTGGGTACATTGGACTGGTAGATAACAGCAACATTTCATCCAGTCTTGATTGAAGTCAGAAGACTGCCCCTTGTCAATCACAAGTGTAAACTCCGGGCAGTCATGCATGTACTGTAGGTCAGTACACCAGATATTTAGCTGTAACAGATTGGAAATCCCAATCTTGGGGCTTGACTTGAGACTCGACGGACTTGCATGGACTCAAACGAACTTGACAACAACACAGTCTGCTTTTGGCTGCTGTATTGGCACATTCCAGCACATTTGTTGCAGTCTTTATGAGCTTCATGCACATGTACATTCTGTGAAAGAAAGGAGCCCTTGGTATGCTTTTGCACACTGCGCATCAGAATTGACAGTGAAAATCGTGACACTTTGTAAAGAGTGTGCAAAGAATGAAAAGCGCTGATGGGCGATTACATCTATAATTTTTGCAGAGTACTTAATTGATATGTGGGAACAAATTGACACATCACCTCAAAGGAGAGTTAACTTGTTGATGTGTAAGACGGCATGCTTAGGTGAGACAGGTCATGCATGTGTTGTGGATACATGTACATTTTTGCTCTTTCTCTGAAATGAAGGGCTCCTTTCCTTTCATGTTATCTTGAACAAAGTATCTAGTTCCTGTGCACACCTTAATTTCAGCAGTTCCATGGGTAAAAGTCAGTTCAAACCGAGACTTTGAAATCACCGCCTTCCTCTAGACCGCACTTTAATCTGTTTAATTGGTGTGTTAAATGTAGATGTATCAGTTTGTGCACTCGAGGAGGACAGTCGTCATCACTGACGGTCTCTAGAATCACTGGGGTCCCTGGCGTATAGTTTGTACGCAAACGTTTCTCATTGTCATGTTGACCATTGCCAGTCCACAAAATAAAGGGTCCTGGTCATGAATACGCGTATCGCACATAATTTTCACTTTGGTGTAAGCACGCCTATGGAAAGGTCATTGCGTGATCGGTCAAATGAAAAGAACTCGCCTACACAGTAATGCCCTAGTATTGCCTTTACCGATAAGTTGCTCTTTGAATTAGATCAATTCTGCCTTATCATTGCAGCAGTAGCACTTTCATGCAGTTCTTTGAAATATTCGCGGCATGTGCAATGGCCAGCTGTTTGCACAGACAGTGAACGGATACAGAACATTTCTGATAACTGGAAGCTGGGTACATGTATTTCATGGATACAGGAGCCGTGTATCGATTGGCAGTCTCACGTTATTGATCTCATGATGAAAACTTCACAGCTGCTTTGTTTCTGTTTTTGGCAGGATGCCCAGTCCTCAAAAAAGTCCACGTGTAGGTTTGGAACATGAAAGGATGTCAGAGCGTGTTCTCGCGTGCAGTGCCACTTTTCTCATCTGCCCCGACCTTTCAATTTTATGCGGCAGTGCGTCGTGTACATAATGTTGTTTTCCAAATTTAACCCATCCAAGATCTGTATGCACGTACATCGTGCCCCACCGTCAACTTCTTTTTTGTGTGTGGGGAGGGACCGGTTTTTCCCTAAGAGTGGAAACTCTAGCGGAAACGCATTATTGTCATCAGTATCGATTATTTGATTAGAATCTTACTCAGAGATGTGAAGACTTTTTACACCACATTCGAAGAGTTTCTTGAAGGTGGGTTCCCACATCAACCAAACAGTCGGGAGTGTGTTTCAGAGGGTAGCCACCGGGGGGCACCCCCCCCTTATTCCTAGCGCCCCTAGGTACCTCCACTACAAAAAAAGGGATGAATGTATATTGAACAAGGATAACAAAAGCTCCCCCCCCCAAAAAAAAAAAAATCACACCGCTGAAAGCTGGTGACCTCCCTTAAGATGTTGGTCCCTCTTGTGCCCCCCCCCGTAAAATCCTAGCTACGCCATTGGTATGTTTTCGCTGGATAACACTTGAATTGTAGTCTTATGAATTATTGCTTACTTCCTGTAAATACATGTACAGTTCACGTCGGTATCTGAACTTGCATCAGTTATTAAACTGAACTGCAGTGCTACAGATTACACTTGCCTGGTGGCTTTTTTTTTCGTGTAAATATAATAACAAACTGAAATACCATTAATAATGCCCGGTGGTCGGAAATTTTGACGCGTCGTAATTGAGAGTTAAGCTTGGAACAGGTGCAGCTTGTTACTTTCGGGAGTTTGACGCGGACTGTGACACTCGAGGGAGTGAATATATGAGAATATATGCAGGCAGATTTACTACGGTAGGACGCCTCAGTGGACTGTGAAGCCATTATTGCTTAATTTCTGGGGTTTCCTTTTGCCTATCCATTTGTACCCCTGAAATTTATGAGGCATACATGTATCTGGAGAGGGTGCTTCGGTCGTGCACCCTCGTCGCGCATCCTTGGTCGAGTTCGGGCGGCCTGTTCTCAACAGGGGTTTTTTGTTCTCGCGCTCGAACGGTGGGAACACGACTCAAGAACGCTATTCTTGGAACAGGAGCACGCACCACCTCCTCGTCAGGGTTTTACTAGAACACACGGAAAAACTCGTGAGATTTTAATTTTGGAACAGCTGCAAACATGGAAAAAAGTAGAGTGATGGCTTACAAAGCCACAGACAATAGAAAATTTTGCAAAAGTAACATTAATTATTCTTCGTAACACAGAAATCAATGTTCCTGTTTAAACAGAAAAGAAATTCAGCCCAGTTATCAAAACATTAACTCTCGGATAACGTACATGGACGCCGCTATGTTGCATGTTGCTTGTGACTAACTACGGGCAATAACCGGGTGTACGTTCCTGGCATTCGAGCGGCTGACCCAAGAACAACAAATCAAGCTGTTCGTGAACATACTCAGCCATAGTACCACCTCCAATTTTCCCGGTGGCTGTAGTGCTTATCAAGTACTAAAACCTTCAGGCAAAAACTGCCTCTACGAATCGGACACAAAGGCTCTGTCCCCGTCAGTGCGGGCCCAAGTTGTTCATTCAGCGACTTCTTATAGCATAATTCATTGTAATATAGTGTGCGTTCTTCTCCAGCAAACGACGCGAACTTTGTGCTGCTCATATACATGTACTTAATTTCCTGCAGGGTGCAGACCACTAATTCAAGTGAGAATTTCTGACCAGCTCATCGGCATTAAAAGTGCCCCCACAGTATCTTTTGAAAAAGGAGATTGTTTGGCCCCCAAAATGGTGAGATTGTGTGAATCGTTGCCAGGATCAACTCCCTGGGTCTTTGAGCTTTCATATGAGAGCAGAAGGGCTAAAAACTACGGTTGAAAAATGGTCCTAAATGCCCAAGAAAGTTGAGGGTTGCAATCAGACTTCGAAAAAATCACCTTTTGGGGGGTGATTTTGTTTTGTGGGAATAATTAAAAATGTAATTGGTTAACCCACAAAAAAATTGAAAAGAAATTGAAAGATAAGTGACCAGACAAGAATTTCATTTGTGTTTCAGAAATCTCAGGGATGTTGGCGTGCATGCTATTGGGCCCTGAACGGTGCTGATTTTACACTGTTTTCAATGGGGCTTGAATTAGTGGACTGGACCCTGTAATGCCAACCAATTTTACGAGGTAATTTGACGCGCAGAATTCGGGCGATTCACAGTAGAGCGCCTCCAAGAGTTGCGACGCGTTGGCCAATCACAATGCGCGAAATCTGTCTACCTTTTCTAGCGCGTTAGGTCGAAACATTTCGCGCACTGTGATTGGCCAACGCGTTTCAAACTCTTGGAGGCGCCCTACTGTGAATCGCCCATTTGAAGCCATATCTGCGGTGGCACAACGCTCATGGACAGGTGATACGTGCGCGTTACATGCCTCTTTGACCAGTAGGGTGTCGTGATTTTCCAAATGTACGCACGCGTCAAGCTGAAGAATGTGCGTGTGAGTGTGATGCCACTTCAGTTATGGCGTCTAATCGAATTTGTCCATAATAAGGCTGTGTCATTACGGGTGGTTACTTTCTTCGGCTTCCACACTTCACATAAAGATTTGTGTAGAGGGTGGTTTAATTTGAGAAATGAGAATTAACATGTTTCACTTTTACCATTAACATAAAGTAGAACTCTGTCAACGCTTCTTGAGATCGCATCATTATTCAGCGCCCAGTGTATTGCCCGTTCCCTTGGTTGGGTATGCCAGTGTACCGTTCCCTGTTGGTCTGAGGTTGGATTTCCCCGTCTAAGTGAGTTGATGACGATCACGCGATCACGTTATCCAGGAAAACAAACCTGGGCCGTTTAGTCGCAGGAAACCACAGATGTTTTGTCCGCCGCTGCTCCTAACGGAAGAGGCAGTAAAGCGAGGGACAGATGTCAACCCCATGTCACGGGCGACTACCCGTTTCCCTGTTGACAAAGATTGAGGGATGTATACATGACTTGTATACATGTACTTCGATTCGACTTTAAGTAGGCATAAGTTGGTTTGCACATGCTCGCACCGTGAAAGTCGTGGACATAAACCCCGTGTAGATGTGGCGGTATACGATACATGTACATCCCTTGCGCTTAATTAATTGAATTGCCACGGCCAGGCAATTTGAGGATTGTTGGTCTCCCCATCCCCCCTTCCAATGCTCCGGCGGCACACATGAACACCTCAAACCTCGCTGATGGCCACAACTCCTGCCACCTCGACAAATGAAATGCGGCTGCGCTGTCGACTGATTAAAATTCAAGAAACAGCATAGGCCTATTAGAAAACGAATCATCGAAGCAGGCCGCAGACAAACTGTCTATGAGAGTGTGGAATTCATCATCTTCTACATCTGACAGAGAGCTTAATGGAAAGACGGGTCCGATCGACAGAATGATACGACCTGCAAATAAAAACCCCGATATAAGCAGTCACCATGACGAAGAGCTTGTTATTACACTAGCAAGATGCGTCAAAGAGCAAGCGCCATGTTTTCTTAGCCTCATTTTGCAGAGGTTACCCAAACGTGCGAGTGTATTTTTGGGGGGGCCAACAGCGGTGGTTCCGTCGAGCCAAGTTTGAAATAATAGATGGATCGTTGCAGCATGAGGTCTCTGGAGGTGACGACCGTTAAAGTGAACCTCACCCTCGCGTCGCCACATGTTCCAATCCGACTCAGCAAGCCTTCCCACACTCATGAACGGACTGACCCCCAGCACGACCTGACGCTGTAAATACGTACAAACACCCCGTGTCACCGCAGTACTAGTGCACGTGCTGTCACGCGCATCGCTCAAACGTTCTCGTTCAGTCTTGGGGCCAAGCTCCTCCGTCAAGCCAGTTGCCTGTGTTTTCCCGTCTCATCAATCCACAGATAGTACTTTAAGATGCGGAGTAAGTTGTCACTGCATAATGTTGTCGGGCTGATAAGAAGCTTTCTCTGTTCGCTGAAGTGGCATTCCGTTCTGGGAGATAAAGCTATATGGTTTGTTGTAATATGCATTGGCCAAGGTTCAGTCAGTGTGCGATGGCCGGGTGCTTTGGGTGTACGTGGTCGGTTTCTGTTTTCGACTTCGATGCGTGACTTCAGTTAATTATGCAAGAGTTCTCTATTTGGATTGCGTGCGTAAGCCGTTCGGTTTCACTACTTTCACTTGCGAAAGTATAGCCTGTTTTCCAAAAGCAACATTTTCAGTTCAGATTTCTCAAAGGACGGATGGGGATTAGCGTATTTGCAGCCATGTTTGCCTCTGCCAGTCTAGTCGTCTGCACCTGTTCAACTAAATCGTCCGGATTTTAATTGTTAATGGCGCATTCTCATATTGCTAATATGTTTTACTCGCTGATCGAGTGTCAGAGAAAACTATATTACATGCTGAGATTAGTGGTATTAATTTGAGTGCATTTCTCCGGGAGATGGAAAAGTCCAACCAATCAGTGTGGATTTCTTTTCTGCATAAATCGATGACTTACATCGGGTGAACCGTCAGATGTTCTGAGCGAGCTGCAGCACTCAACGCAACGATGGCGATGAACCGCAGAAATAGGCACTTCTTCCAGATTGCCATCGCCACCTTATTGGTCCTGGCCTTGGCCCCCTTACTGCTAATGATCATCAGTCGGGACCCCTCTCTGATCCCACTCTCTGATCCGGGCGGGATTCAGGGAGGGCATCTGCTACAAATGATGCCTCATCGCGGCAGGCAGTTTCCGTGGGAGATGGACGAGTACGCCGCGCCAGCCAATGTAAGTGCGTCCTTTTGCTCCCCTGTTTACACTGGCCTGTGGTTTGTTTTGGCTGAATCATTATGACATTCCTTAAGAGACATATCTTATGGCAACACGAAATACGTGGACTTGGACAAAAATACAGATTCAGAGACAAATGCCTGTACACGCGCCCTCAACTGCGCTGACATTGTTTTGTTTATTCATAAACAGAGCGGGCAGATTTTCCCGTTTCACCAACTTCTTGAAAGGGTCTCTTACACTGAGTTAAGTCACAACAGCAACCTAAATACATGTGACGTGCGGGGGTTGATGTGCAGGGATTGCGTTGAAGTTGGTCATTAAGTTGGTCATTATCCCTTGCTCTACCTATATGTTCTGGGTTATACTTTCAGCAGGGAAGCTGACTTTTTGCGGTGGCATTTGCCTGACATTTATCGGGAAATATGGAATTTCCGATCAAATGCAGAAGTTCAAAACCCTGACTACTCCTCATTTTGTGTACATGAATAAATTGGAGGACCTGAAATCCTTTTCAAGACAGAAGAAAACACAAACATGAAAACAAAACCTACTGAGTAAAACTGGCGTCATAGCTTTGTGCATGCACTGTTTGACAGGCCTCGTTTTTACAGGTTAATTCGATCGACTGCAAATCGCCTCATCAATATGGCCTCACTCGTTTATGAATGATATTGTCATCAGAAAGCTGCCATAGTGCAGCAGCACGCCCCATTGCCAAAACGGGAACCGATTTGTGCCGAGCAGAAAATGTTGCATTATAATAATCACTTAACCAGAATCAGCAATCAGAATGTTTTTCGCAACATACTGGTAAACTTTACGCTGAAATTTATAAAAAGTAAACATTATCTGCTTGGCAAATTCTGTGCTCCTGTTAGTTTTTTTCCGAGCTTGAGTGATTTCTCCGTCTAGTAATTAGTGTTGTAATGAAGCGGTTTCAATAATTTTTTTGTCCGTTCGGTTGCTTGTGGTTTGGGGACTATGCAAGTTCTGTGGAGCGATTTTACACCACGCTATTTCTGCGTGATCCCTGTATCGCCAGCGCGCGGCAGCTGCGGGGTGAATTATCTTGACTAACAGCGAGCAGCTCTTGGGATCAGGGAGGAAGCGAGCTGTTTATATCACCGGTGGCACAAAGGTTGCAGACAGACTCTGAACCTCATTACAGATTTCGCTTTTCCTCAGAGGGACTTTACCCGGGTGGTGATCGTGACTCTTGGATTTTATGTTGCTTCCTTAGAAAAACAAAGACATTCGAAACAAAACAAACAGCCGTGCGCGTGCAATTACTAACGCTATTGACTTTTTCACATCTCGACATTTTTAGTTAGGCCTAAGCTTAACCTTATTTTAAACCATCGTTACACTGCTTTTTTGTTTTTTATGCTAATGAGCTTTCTATATTCATGAGTACAAATGTGATGTCATTCAACGAAAATGTGCATTAGTTTGTACATGCGCACAAAAGTTCTACATTTTTGTAGATTTTCATGCACTAAATTTTCTCTTCTTTGAGGATTCATTGCTTATGTGCTGAGCAATAAGCAAACAATTTAGAAATGTAAGAGCAGAAAAACCGGTATGCTCTGAACTTTGTCTTCCCTATAACATCACATGTACACTGAGCAACAACGCCTTCACTTGTCCAGTAAAGCATGGATAATTCAAGTGTTCAAAGAAGTCCTCTTTTCTATGCTCTGTCCCAGTAGGAATGTAAACATTTCTTACGTTAAAGAAGTGTTCAAAGTTGCAGAAAAACCACATCTAAGAAAAATACATTGCAGCTACACTCTTATTAGGATCCATGGAATGAATTTTCTAAGAAGCACTTCGTGTGCATCTTTGCACCCTCCTTCAATGTATGAAGACTGCTTGAGATCGGGTTTTGCATTAAAAGCATTTTTTAAACATTCAAAATTGACCAATCATTTCTGGACAAGTGAGGGCGCTTTTGCTTTGATGTACATGTAAATCCAGGAAGACATGGTTCAGTTTGCATGTTTTCATGTTCAACTTGTGAACTCCAAATTTGTTATCTGAAAACATTTCCGTGGAAAGGTTGCTTGCTGGCTTATTGCCATATACTTACACCACAATAAATTGCCAAAGGAAATGAAATCTAGTATTTGAAAAAACTCTAGAAATCTTCTATGCACAAATCGGTGTAACATTGAGATTAAGTGTAATTTAATCATTTAAATAATTTGCTTATGAATATGCCAAATCATTAGCATAAACCAAAAACCAAAAAAGCTCCAAAATATGGGCTAAAATTACAAACAAAAATTTCAAATAAGCTTAATTAAAGCCCAAAGGTGCAATTTCAAGTGTTTTTGTAAAATATTTCTATTTCATGGTCTCTTAATAATTAAAGAGACGTCCCTAAGGGAGTGAGAACTCCGGGCATTAACCCTACACGGAGGAAGAAACTCAGGAAGCGCGGTCGCAAAACCCACGATTTCTGAAGCCAATAATTGTGATCAGTGAATGCAACCAACGACAGAGAACTGCATGCTTGGCCTTAGTTATGCATGATGTTCATCATTGGTGTTAAAATAAATCTGTCAATTAACGTGGTTTTATTTTTGTTTAGTGGTGCACACGTTGTTCGAGGTGGTAAGGAAGGTGTGCTTGATTTTTAAAGGAAGGCCCCAACTATTTTGCAGTGGGGGAAAGTGTTGGAAAAGCGTGGTGTTAAATTAACAAAATCTGGTGTAGAATTAATTCCAGTTGTCATCTTTTAGACCGGTGAAGAGTGTTTAACACCCGGTGTTGAGGGTTTACGCTTCCCCTTTAGGCCAATGTGTAATTTCCCTCTGGAGAAAACGTAACTCTTCATACTCGGAAGTAGTACATTCTCGCTTTCTCTGGCGGGAAGAGTTCCTTTAGCGTCCGCTCACACCTAATAAAATATTGATTCATTCCCTGCCTTATGACCTTGACAGTTGGCATTCAACTTGGTTTATTCCTGGATTCGAATTCCCGTGTTCGTCAGTTTGGGCCCTAAATCTGCCTGTTCTGTCAGTAGTAGGCCCACCCAGCTGCTGGGAACGAAGTAGTTGACTGATAACTATACAGCGCTCCAAAGCTGAAAAGGATTGAGACCGTAATAGTTGCCCTTCGGTCATGTGAGCATCGTACATGTGTGATTACATATAAATAAAAAAAATAATAATATGCATAAAGTTTTCAGAAATACGGTGGCAGCTTTGCTTGAAGAAATGGGCTGTGTGTCTGCTTAATGGGCTAGGCATATTTATCAAGTTAATTGAAACTAGATAGATATGCCTAGCCCGTTATATGTGAGCCTACTTTCACATGATTATTTTTGGCGAGGTAGTCAGAAATTTTGAAAGTTCCATGTTATTGGTTTTTCCATGTCAGCATATCGGGTGAGCAGCTCCAAAGAGATCCTGAACTTTGAACCCTTGATTTGATCGACATTTCATACTCCCTGTGTTGCAGTGGGTTTCCTTTTCAGTTCACAAATTAAAATTGTTCCCAATTAAGTAAAGAAGGTCCTCCCATCAATCAAACATGAGCAATGACGTCAGACCACTTGGATACATGTATTGCACACCGTACCGCATATGATGTTGGTCGACTGCACCTGTACACAGTCTAAGCCAAAGAACAAGTGTATTCGTTTATTTGTCACGTTTAGAATTCTTTTACATAAGGCATACTGGCCTTGAACTATTTAACCGAAACTTTTGAAGTAAAAGGGGATGTCCGTTTCTAACAACGCATAGACACAATCATATATATAGAGAGACTGAAAGTTCACCCTTGGTGGCGCCTTTCTCAAACTTTTAAATGGCAAGTAACGTGTGTTGGTATTTGTTTTTAGAGTTTTCAATTGTAGCTCGTTCATTTGCTTCTGAAAACAAAAAGGGCCTTATAGATCACATGCAAGCATAGAAAATCAAACATTACCTGACAAGATAAAAGAAAATCTCAAATGCATGAGTAATAGTGCAACTCAGTGGACTCATGCCCAAATGACAATTTACGAAATTATTTTTGGGTAATCTTCATTAAAATCTGAACTTCTAACGGGAGACCAATGGAGTAATAGCCTATACATGGAAAGTGCTAAAGTCTAATTTAACCTTTGCGCCAGCTCGACCAATGAATGGTAGACCCCTTCGGCAGTACGTAGGTAAATCTTCGCAACCCATACATTCTCGTTCTCATGCGCAGGGTTAAAAAACGTTGGCCTAAATGGTTAAAATCAAACGTGCACGAACAAGGAAACCTAGAGCACTGATATGTGTATGTGAGGGGTCATAAATGAAATCTCTGTTTTTACCAATCTTCACGTGACTTTTCAATAACTTTAGACGAAGGCAGTATTCGGACAAGAGTGTTTCCTGAGGTTGTTTCATTTAGAAATAATTTTATTCAAACTTACAGAAACTGATATAGTGGCCCCATGTAAGATGCCCGTGCATAGCTTTGAAACTCACGGCATGTGACCATGATCTGCGGGGTGTATAACATGTAATGTTATTGCAACCGGCTGTAATCTACAACGTATTGACAAGAATGTAATATAAAATCAGTGCTGTGGAATATGTGATGCTTTCGGTAAATGAGTACCTTCTTCAGGGCAATCTTGCCCTGAAGAAGGTATTCAGTTACCGAAAGCTCGGTAATCAAGTCATATTCCAGAGCACTGATTTTATATTCTTGTCAATATTCTGATCACGGTGCTACGCAGCCCTTCCATATTTCTTTAATCTACAACGTTTTTGTTTCACTTTTAGTTTTTCGTTTCAATTTGTTGGTGGGTGTTGGTGTGTTTTTGTTGTTTTTGTTTTAGACAGCATGACTAAAATGACGGCATACTTGTTTGTGGCTCAGCCTTGAGCCGTTGTCTCTACTCATATGTACTGGCAATGGCGTATAGATTTGTGGCAGCACAGGTCCATGGCGATGACAACAATTTCCCGGCCGGGACATTACAAATGTGGACGTCACATCATTTCACGGGGGTGCTGTTTATGATTTTATGGAAAGGTCATAGAAGGAGCGTAAAATAATTGAACCATAGAACGCACGAACAACTCAGAACCTCGCGAATGCCCACACACACGTGTGATCTCGTAAGTTTGTGGGCGTTACATGGAACATTATGTCGCCCTATTTTGACGCAAACTTGGCACAGCGTACAAGAATAGGCGTGACACCTCTAGCGTCAGGGTTGCTATGATCTATTTGGGTAAGGCCAAAAAAGTCTTTCGTCTCTGATCAGCGCGCGTCAATTTCAAGCATGCGCGTCAATCTTCTTTGTCTTTTTTTTCTGCGAGAGCTGCAACAGCTCCCTCTATATATAGACCGTATTCGCAGAGGTACCAATTTCAGTCGGATTTCCCAACATAGTGTATTCATTTCGACCCACAAAATCAATTGGTACCATCCCATTATGGGTTCCAAATGTATACATTTCGTTCAGGGGTAATACTGAAACTAGGTCTGTTAGGATACGGTCGAATGCCGCACTTTGCGGCAATGTTTTTGCGGGCAGGTTGATCTTTTACTCAGGGTGATAGGCCTAGATCCCGATCGACGAGATGTTGCACATCGAAAGCAAATTGAAGTTGTTTAATGTCAGCTTATTATTATAATAAAGTCAGTCTCGCCCCATGACTCAACAACGTGTGTGTGCAATTGTCTGTATAATCCAACCCTGGAGGGAAAAAATAAACGATAAAAAACTGCGTTGCCGCATCAATTCCGGAGCATCAGTCTGACCAGAGACAAACTATTTTGAGGGGCCTAATTGACGTAAATATACACGAATCTGATGACAAGACTTGGTGTCATTTGCGGCCCCGCACACCAGTGGCGGTAAAGTGACTGTCGCTCTGCACACTCACCGCCATTAAAGGGGGGATGTCGGAAATGTTCCATTGCTCTATTTCTGCCCCGTTTCCGTTCATTGTAAGTTGTTCTTGTTGGATTTATACGCCACGGCTCATGTAGCAGCAATCGTAGAGATGCATATTCTGTTCAGCGTCGCCACAAAGCAACGAAAGCCTTGTTTATTCCCACTGTGACCTGCTGCAAACCCAGGGGCGCCGGTGACAGCGAATCGTCGTTGGACATCCACTTGCAAGACTTTTCTTTCCAGGGATCATCACTTACGCGTGCTCACAAAATGTGCACACAGATTGTGACTTCATTAAACTGTGGTAAACCCCCTTGTTTCTGGTTCCCTCCCAAATTTGTGTGCTGAAAGAAATTAGTCGCCTCATGTGCTCTTGAAAAAGGCTCTTTGCCGCCAGCGAATGCCAAAAACGATTGATATTTTGGCTGTTGCCAAGCTCTTCCGAATCGAATTGTGGGAATTTGTAATTAGGGGATCGCGTTTCAATGCGCATGTGTCGAAAATAATAAACTATATCTTGTTCTTTGAGAAGCACCCCAAAATCAAGGCCAGGAAAAAAAATAAAAACCGACGAGTGATTCAAAAATGTACTGTCTCTTTTGTGTAAAAATGAAAAGTGTAACAATGAGAGCAGTTAATTGACGGGGTGCCTGCAAAACTGCCGTTATTCTGAAGCCGAATCGCCAGGCACTGCAAAAGCATCAACAGTTTTAAGTCCGAACGAAATTCCAGAAATTACGTGGTTAACTTTGTGTATCTTATGAGCCCCCTTGGGAGACATAATTCATCGTAGTGTGGATGTTTCAACGACTGGCAAGCAACGAATTCGATTCTGTTCGCCTTAAATTGGAACTACCATCACATCACGCCTTATAGGCCTACGATTATCCGAAACTAAACACGAAACGTCGCCCTGCCTCATTACTCTCTGTTCGCGACGCCAACACAGGCATTTCCACCACACATACCAAGGACATAGGTGACAAGGAGATCATTAAGGCCTCTTTATAGCGCGACTTCCTGCCTCCTCGAAACGCAGCTCTGCAGTATCTGATATACTCATTTCATATTAATAATCACTCCATCCTGGTGTTCTGAGACTTAAGGCAATAGGCATATGTCTTTGATGTCATACCGCATCCAGGGATCATGAAATATAAATATTCTACAACACCCTTGAAATTGTACCTTTTGGGTTTCGGTTAACCTCATTTTAAATACCCATATTTTGTAGCTTTTTTGGTTTTTATGCTAATGTACATCTGCATATTTAATCTCAATCTTGCACCGATTTGTGCACAGAAAATGTCTAGATTATTTTAAACACTGCTACCATAGATTTCATTTCCTTTGGCAACTTATTGTTGTGTAAGTATAATTATTATGGCAATAAGCCAGCAAGCAACCTTCCACAGAAACGTTTTTAGTCAGCAAATTAGGAGTTCACAATTTTAACATGCAAACATGCAAACTTAACCATGTCTTCCTGAATTTACGTCAAATCAAAAGCGCCCTCACTTGTCCAGAAAATAATGTTCGGTCAATTTTTAATGTTTAACAAGTGCACTTTTCTGTTCACGTAAAGCAAAAAAGATTTTAAACGGTCTGCATACGTTGAAGAATGGTGCAGAGATACAAAAATAGGGCTTCAAAGAAAAATTCATTTCATGGATCCTTTAAGACAGTATTGTGTTGTGAAGTCTCTCGGGAGTGGCAGGTTGGCGGAGATATGGCTAGGCTTGTCATATCAATCGCCCATGACCATCGTTGGAGGCGTTAGCCGTGTCGATTACCGCTTACACTCGCCCGATGTCTGGTACTTCAAACAGCACTGCCAAGCCACCTGCTCCCGCCTCTCCCATCGCAAGTTTTCCACGCTTCAAGGACGCCATGAATGAATCATAGGCTTTCCAAGTTTAATGTGGTGCACACTGTACACATTGAATGTTGTCCTCTGGGTAATTATTAAGAGAGATGGAAGCATTGACTGACGTCGGGCAATTGTTTCCGTAAGTGCAGAGCCATGCCCTGAAAAGTGCAGTGGCCGAGATTCTTTTGAAGTAAATGTCAACTCCACGTCAAAAATATATTAAATCTACTAGCCCGATGTTCATATTTCATACTTGAAGGTTTCTGAAAATGCCTTCGTTCATTTTGTTAACTACTTTATGTTTGAGATATGAACGTTGTACAAATTAGAACAGACATTTTGGATGACAGGCGTATTAAACGGCACCAAAATAATGAAGAACGAATGGCCAAGTCATTGGGGATGGATGACACCCCATTCGGCTGCTTCCTATCCCAAAAAAACATTTGCGACGCCCAGAAGTGCACAAAAGCTTGGCTGTGCTTAAACAATAAAAACATTCCCCTTGTAACGTAAAACTGACGTCACTGCAGAGTTTGTCCCTTAAATTTGGAAATTCCTGTATGTATGGAAGTTCGAATCACTGATGCTCCAAGCTAAGCCTCCATTATTGTCATAACGAAAACTTTGCTATGAAGAGTTTAGGAATAGATTGACGAACTAAACTTTTGTTTGTCATCCGTAGGTTTTGAGCACTTCTCGTCACAGACCTCAAAATTTGTCTTCCGGTCAAGTAAAGGACTCTTCTGAGCACCAAGCGGTCACACCAAGAAACTCCCCAGCAGAACTCAAAGAGACCCTGGGAAATTATGAACCAAACATACCGGCCCCGAGGCGGAGCGGTGTCGGAGAGAACGGGATCCCCGCTAAGCTGCTGGCATCGGAACAGGCTCTGTACGATCAGAGCTACAAGGAATATGGGTTCAATATGGTGGTCAGTGACCGCATCTCGCTGGACCGAGCTGTGCCGGACATTCGGGATCCACAGTAAGTGAGGTGGTCTTTGCTGGCTGAAACAATGGAATAGCGAACAGGATCAAGAATTATCAAATACCGTCGAATGATGATCTTCTTACCCTGAAGCCAAGCCATATCTGGCCGGTACAATGAACCTGAGTGCAAACGAACTGAATATAGGCCTTAGCAAAGCCATCTCTGACCGGTACAATGAACCTGAGTGCAAACGAATTGAATAAGGCCTTAGCAAAGCCATGTCTGGCCGGTACAATGAACCTGAGTGCAAACGATTTGAATATAGGCCTTAGCAAAGCCATCTCTGACCGGTATAATGAACTTGAGTGCAAACGAATTGAATATAGGCCTTAGCAAAGCCATATCTGGCCGGTACAATGAACCTGTACAAACGGATTGAATATAGGCCTTAGCCAAAGTTTTGTTATGTGAAATCTGGAATCGCACACTTAGTTCATTCGGTCAGTGATAACGCTCTGAAGTGGTGAATCTAGAATCTTAAACTAAGTTTTCAGCATTTAAACTGCAAATTTAGCGTCAATTTTGAGTGCTGATTCAAGAATTTATGGGGAAAGAGTGAACATGTTCAATTAACATTTTAACTCTTAAATCCACTCTTAAAACTTTGAATTCAATATTTAGAATACGGCATGCAACACTTTCAAACGGTTGTAAGTGGGCACAGAATGTAAGTAGTGGATTCAACATTTGAACTATTAACCGTAGAAACAGTGCGGATTTGAACATGACGCTTTAAACGGTAGCTGCTATCAATTGTTGAAAACTACAAACCTTCTAAATGCATCTTGGGGTCTCAGTAATATTATCTTTTCAACTTTTGTTTCACTGTTTCAAAGAGTATTTTACTGCTTTTTTTGTTTTCATGCTTATGAGTATTTCCATATTCATGAGCAAAACTGTGATGTCATCCCAGGAAGAATACATCAATGTCACTCTGGTTTGTACCCCTGCATTTTTCAATTTTGTATGGTGAACTATTTACGACACTTTTTATTTAGGACGACATTTCTCTCTCTCTCTCTAGCCTCTCTCCAGGTAACGCAACTTCACGATGCGACGGCACGACAGCTCCCTTGTGTCGTACCGTCTGGTCGCACCGTCGTCTATGGATTTCCTTACTGCCATTTTACGCGTCGCGTGTGTGGAGTTGCTGCTTGAGTCTGTAGCCACATGCGCCGTCAACGGCGCGTAGTCGCGTCGTGCCGTCACATCGTCGCATCGTGCCCACGCATAGTCGCGCTGTGCCATTGAATCCCCGTGCCGTCGCATCGTCACGCCGTCGCATCGTCGTGCCGTCTATCGTCGTACCGTTGCAACGTCATACCGTAACATCGTGGAGTCGTCACGTCGTCGGACCGTCGCATCATCGCTCCAACATTCCTGTGATTTGCTTTCGCTTAGTATGTATGTGGCGTTGCTTTGACGGCAGACGCAGACTTGATGACCCAATTCTATCTTGTAAACTGTTTACAAAAATGTGCGCAATTTCTCATGTTGTGGAAAAGGTTCAAGTCTCTTGCGATACATAGAATTTATGGAATCGTTTTAGTACTTGTAACAGTTCCTGAGCTGTCCATTATTTCGATTTTATGAATTAGTTTGTCGTGTAACTTTCCCCCACTTCACGCTCAATGATTTTTCAAAATTTGCATATGATTTAACTATTCACCTTGACATAATTATCAGGAGATGAGCTGGTCTGCCATTATTTTAGAGCAGGTTGCACCTGTCCTGAAATTTGTGGCATTGTAGAGATTTGTCATGGTGTGCATTGCAGGTATTGAATGAATTTACTCCCAGAAGTGTTTGAGAGGTACAGAAGCGTATAGGGCCACTTGCAAGAATATTTTTCTGGCTACTATCTCGCCGCGGCGAGTAAAATCGTTGAATGTGTATCCCGCCGCGGCGAGCTATAAGATCTTGCCGCAGCGTCAAATTAATTTCCCGCCTCGGCGGGATATTAATTTGACGCGCCGCAGCGAATATTTCAATAGTGTCATAAGTCCTATTCACCGCACCGTTTTCATATGTGTCTTTAGGGTGAAATCCAGTGAGATTTGGTTTTAGAATGCTAATTGGAACAAAAGGGGATGTAACATTTCACCCAAGCTTGATTTACAACACAAAAGAAAACAAAAGAAGTCTCTTTTGGGGTATGAATTTCCATATCCGCAAGAGGGGTGACTGCCTGTTGAAAGGGTTACGGTGCCTTTTCATTTATAGTTTAAATAATCCTATTTACATACGCACCACGAGGGGGGGACCCTGAAAAGAAAAAGAAAACAGCAAAAGAAATTAACATTAGAAATGAAATAGAACATAATTATTTGCTTGAGAGAAAAAAGAAAATCGAACCTTTTCCAGCGGTAGAATGTTTTTGTTTTAACTAGACGATTGCCCCCCCCAAAAAAATTCTGGCCACGCCCACGCATATTTTTAGCCAATGCGTGTTGCCATTTCGGACTAAAACTCGATGCTGATATCATTCTAACATTAAAATCTGCTATGATTTAGGAGATTTCGGCAGGCAAAAAGAAAAATGAAGTGAAGGTGACGTGAAAACTAACAAACACTTTCTCATCAACTGGATTGAAATCCCCAGGCTCTTTGACCTCACATACATGCGTTCACTCGTCACAAACCACCTATACAGTACAGGGCGCTGGGAAGGGCAAATACGTAACATACGTTTTTGTCGAGAACAAAATTGGGTGGATTCTATATGCACCTGAAAACGGGTCGACTCTTCCGGCTCGGTACGCATGACACGTGCGTGTGCACTTATGCTATATTTGGTTTGAGCGTCCAAAGCTATGGGGTATTTCATGCGTTGTGTTTTTAAAAGTACTGTCTTTAATCTCCCATTTTAACTACTATTAATTAATAAATTTCAACCGATGAAAGTTCAAAATTTAATAATAACTTTCAGGTCCGCTTGCTTGTGTTTGGCACTTTGAAAATGTAGGAAGGCATTAAAGACAGTTTATCCCTCATCTGAATGTAGAAATTCACACCAAAAAATAAGATTTCGTTGTCTTTGTGTTGGAAATTAAGCTTTCTTGAAATGTAACATCCTTTTTTGTTCCAATAAGCAATCTAAGACCAAATCTCAATGTATTTCATCCTAAAGACGAATAGGGCTTATGAAACTATTGAAATATTCGCTGCGGCGGGATATAAATTTGACGCCCCGGCAAGATCTCATAACTCGCCGCAGCTAGATCTCATAACTCGCCGCGGCGAGATAGTATCTCGAAAACATTTTTTTGCAGGAGGCCCTTATACGCTTCCGTAGAGAGAAACGTTCCTCAGGCCAGACTTTTTTATTCCTTGGTCCTCTAGCAGCTTTAGGTTAAAACAGCTAGAGTGGAGGGCGGAACAAATAAATAAATGTTTATTTTCCGTTGCTCAAAATATCAATTGGCACATTTAAGAGTAAAGGAAGAAAAACAGAAAAAATCATTTTGCAAATGAAAGGACAAACGAAAAATTAAGAACGGTGGCACAGCTTTAGCATTTAAATCTATTTCATCAATTTTTCAGAGCAGCGGGTCCGAGGACCAAGAAATAAGTGTTCCCCTAGTGGCATACACACAGAAGGGGGGGGGCTGGGGAGGCACGTCCTCCCCCACAAATTCCCGGTGTCCCCTGTCCCCCCCCCGAAAAAACGGATGCACGGATATTGAACAAAACTAACAAAAAGTTGCCCCCAAAAACCACACCACTGAAAGCTGTTGCCCCCATAAGATGCTAGTGCCCCCTTTGTGCCCCCCCGCCACTTACCCACAAAAAGCCACACCACCGAAAGCTGTTGCCCCCCCATAAGATGCTGGTGCCCCCTTTGTGCCCCCCCTTCCACGCCACTGGTGTGTCCTCATCAACAAAACATGAAATTGTCCACGAGTTAAAAATGTCTTGAGAGATAAGCCACTGGAGGTGCCAGTCGGATTATTGAATAACCCAATTGAATGATATAAATCAGACGAGTGGTTCATAGTTTTAGTTACTATTGACTTCGTTCTCTACAAATGCTTGTACTACAGGCTCTGCATGTATCCTCCATATTGTTGATAATGTCAGTGCATCGGCCACGCGGAAGGGAAGGTCGGGAACTTCAAAAGTATGCAATCGATAATATTTTAGCAGGTCAACGAAACGGAAGTTGGTTGTACATGCAATGATATTCCTGAGCACGGCGTGCGCCCCCTCCAGCTAAAAAAATGAACAGGCCTACAGATTGCAAATGCAACGATGCCACGCTGTGACGCGTAAAATGGCTGTAATTGAATTCCATAGTCGTCTTCTTGCCATTACATTTGTACACACACGACGCGTCGCGTCGTGCTGTCTTATATCCTTTCTGTGTTGCAGTTTTTTTCTGCCTAAATGTCACTCCTTCCGTCGCCCGTTGCGTCGCACCGTCATGCGTTGCGTGGTATGTCGTGTCACGTGTTGCGTATTACGTCGCCTGAAACACGACGCGACTAACGACACGATGCACGACGCGTCGTGTGCTGTCGCCCTTGGCTCATGGTGTTTCTTCTCTTGATTCAAATTACTACACCCATAAATATGTTATCACAGGTTTTCAGGACCCAAAGTCAATTCCAAAAGAAGGGGTGTACTATGTGTTGCCTCGTTTTTCTGCTTCAAATGGAGTGTAGTGAATGGGGTGGTGCAGGCTTCGTTGAAACGTTCAACTTTCAGGCTTGAACCCTTTTGATATAATAGATGCCCAAGTGACACCGTTTAACAGAAATGCCAATAACAACATGCCACCCCTACCCTTCGCATTTTCCAGATGTAAATATTGGCACTACCCAGCTACACTTCCCTCGACAAGTGTGGTGGTGGTGTTTCACAACGAAGGTTGGTCAACGCTGATGCGCACCGTACACAGCATCATCAACATGACACCCTCGTTCCTCCTCCGGGAGATTGTCATGGTGGATGACTTCAGTGAGAAAGGTGAGAACCTACACGTACGTTCTTCATCCGGGAATGTCTTCATGAGTTCGTGGCGACAGTTGTGTCAAACCGTTTGCATTACCCTTCATGTTTAGTGACACGAGTTTTAAACATTAAAATTGTTCTTTATACTTTCCTCGACGTTTGTGAAATTTGTCATGTGATCAATCATCATTATAACAGACCTACTTTTTATTTAGTTCGAAATTCCGGTTGTTTCCCACAATTCACAGTTTTAGGTGAAATGGAAACTCCTTCCCAAAACTAAATCGATATTTGAGTCCTGAAAGTCAAACGAGAGAGGGCACGCTGTTAACAATGAGTGAGCCTCTGTTCCGCTAGGCTTCGTTCGCATTCCTTCACTATATACGACCCAGCAATGCATAAAAGAAAGAGTGGCGATCCTCCGCATGGTTTTGACAGTCCATATCAAGAAAAGACAACGTGAGAACGCGCGCGACTCCTGCACAACGTGTAGCTGCTTTGTCAACTTTAAAGTGTACCTGCAATATTCCCGAGACACGATTTTCTGCAACTTATCTTCGATGTATTAGGTGTTCTTCTTGGGTTAAGTACATTTGGAAGTGCACTTTTTAAACTTTTCGTATGGTCTATGCTTTCCTCCTCAACTGATGAGGGCGCTGTTGCTCTGATGTCATCCAGGATAGACATGGTTCAGTGCGGAGGCTTTTCTTTTGTGATCATGAACCTAGAGTTTACTATTCACCGAGAGCAGTTCCGACCAAGAGCTGCTTGCTTGCTTTTAGCTACATACTTATATAACAATGAATCATCAAAAAAAACAAAAAAGAAAAAAAGAAATTTTGTGCATCAGCCTATGTAAGAGGGAGGTTTTCTTCTTTCGATAACATCACAGTTTAGCTCATTTAATATGGAAATTTAAACAGACAGCAACATGCCTTTAAAATGATTAAGCAAACGCTAGAAAGGTTAACTGTGGCATATAGGTGCATTTTGGAGGTTTGTATTTCACTGCAAAGCCTTTAAATACGTTACCATCGTGCTGTTGTCCAGTCTCACCTCCATGGTGTCACCAAGCGAGAACCTAACTAATCTGATATCCCGTTCGATCGTGTCATGGGTGAATGCATACCAGGCAGCCTATGCCATGTTGTGAACACTTAATGAAATGTGCGCTGTGGAAGCCAATGACTCGCGGTTGCATTCTCTACAGACAACTGAGTTACTCAGTCACCGTCAGCTGATGTATATATGTATATATATTTTTTCCTTTCAGAACATCTAAAAGAGTCTTTGGAGGAGTACATTGTGCAACCGCAATTTGAAGGAAAAGTGAAGCTTTTCCGAAACACGAAGCGCGAAGGCCTGATCAGGTCACGGATCACTGGTGCCCAGAGGTCTCGCGGTGATGTCATCACGTTTCTAGACGCACATTGTGAATGCAATGTCAACTGGTTGCCGCCTCTCCTGGCCGAAATTGCTGCGGACAGGTAAAACGAACTGCAGGAAATAGGTCGCACTTGTAATGCGAGACCAAAGGGCCAATGGTTTTTAGTGATGGCTTTGGGCGAAGAAAACATTGCGTATAATAGTAATTTCTTCGGTCAAGATAATGTAGAGCTGACGAGATGGTGTCAATTTGGAGTTTCTGTTTTAATGAGTCCACTTTATATAGTTGACGCCTCGGTAATTACTTTCCCCCTTGCCCTTGGATACCACGGTTGCTAATTTAACACCAAAGCCTTTGCAATGTTTGGCTGTGAAGTTAATAAGTATCTTTTTATGCGCAGTTATTATCTTCTCTAGTCGCTTGTGGGTAAAAAGAATGGGAGCCTTGAGTGTGTGCCTCTCAACAGCATTTTCCGGGTGTTTACAGTTCATAACATATCCCCATTACGTCTGGTAATATATAAGCCTTTTGTGGTATTTTTAGACGTGCGTCTGTTCCTTCAAACAGCTAGTGTGGTGAGTTCATGTTGGTAAAACGGTGACGACCAAATGTGCTTCGATTTGACAGGCGGGTCGTTGTATGTCCTACCGTAGACGCCATTGAAGCAGACACGTTCGCTTATGGTCCTCAGGTTGACGGATTGTGCCGAGGCGCATTCGACTGGGAATTTTGGTATAAACGGATTCATGTTACCTACAGCAAAGACCGATTGGGAATGAAGTACAGTAGCCAGTCGTATGAGTGAGTTGAACTCCATATATTTCCATTTACCACGGGGGTGGATCCGGGGCGGGGGTGTGCGGGGCGTACCCCATCCCCTTTTTCACCAGAAAAATAAATCCGTAAATGGAAAGAGAAGAAAAAAGGGAGGGGAAGAGAAAAAAGTGGAAGGGGTGGACCCAACCCCATAAATGTGACAAAGGCGTTAAAAGGGGTTATACTGCCTGAAATTGCTCTATGTAGCACCTAGAGTCCGAAAGCACGCCCCGGACCCCACGCCGTAAGGGCTTCGTGATATGCATTTGCGGGCATTATACTATTGTTGGTTTATAGTTCACGCCCCCCTCACCTTTTGCAAATCGTGGACCCGCCCCTGTTTACGGAGCACCTTTGCCAGAGGGTGTGATTTTATTTCTGTATGTGTGTTCTAGTTTGTCTTGTTTGTATGTTTTTTTTTATACCTCTGCCTAACACTGCGACTGAATTAGTCCACAATGATCACATGACCGGCCGATAAAAACGCACATTGCCTTCCTCCTGGCCTTGTGCATCCAACAGCATGATATTACAGACTAGTTCCCGTCCCACAGTCAAATCATGATGCAGGGACCGCGCTGCCTACCAGACTACTCACATTCATTGGTACCTGCTATTTGACTAGCGTGTAGTAATGAAGTCGTGGAAGCAGTGCTGATATACTGTTCGATGCTTTCAAGCAACTTACTGATCCAGCTTTGCATTGGTTTACCGTAGCGATGCATCCATTCCGTGCGCGTCGTACAGATTTACCTCTGGTGTCGTGAGTCCGTCGGGTGTCAAAAACGTCACATCACACATCACAGCTGTCCTTCACGTTATAAAACAAACTGTCCAATTAAAAAAGTATGTTTTGCAGCTTTCTGTAACCAGGAAAGAGGCCCATGCCTCGTAGAAAAGGAGACGAGGGTGAAAATTACATGGAAAAATCCTGGTGACGTCCATGTCCATTCATGATGTTTTTGAATAACGTGTCCCACTGTAGCAGTTTTGGCTGTTGATCCAAATTATGTGTTTGAACAATCTTCCCTGTTGGATGATTTACCGCTGCGGATTGAAGTGAATACTTGAAGGATCTGTAACCTCGAAATGAAAAAGTCAAATAAAATAAACACTGAACTCGACTTGCAGTAAGGGAATAAATACCAGATTCATAACTCCGTAACATCTGAAAAACCGAGGAACAATCAAACGTGGCATCCCAAGTGGAATCCCGAGCTTTTAGTGCTGAAAACTTGCTGCAATTGTATTGGGTTTCGTTTCATTAATGTGCAAGTGAGCAAAGTAATGTGAGATGCAGGGCGGCTGGGGCGGGGGTCTGACAGGGGTGAAACAGTGGGTTTATCCACAGTGTCGTTCAGGCAACACGAAGGTCATTTTTGTGTTATACGTTACGCTTATGCTTATATAGCGGTTGGTTATTGTAACAACGATTGATTCCTCCTTTAAAAATCCCCGCAGCTCTCCTGTGATGGCAGGGGGATTGTTCGCCATCGACCGGTCCTATTTTTTCCAGCTTGGAGGCTACGATCCAGGCCTCCAAATCTGGGGCGGGGAAAACTTCGAGATTTCATTCAAAGTAAGTCCTGAGCAGGCCTTTGCCAAACGGGAGACCGTCTCCTGATGACAAACAGAGGGCACTGTTCGAAACGTCAAGTTAAAACAGTTTGTGCCCCTCGGAGCCACATAACTCACACAAGCGATTCACCTCCATAGTATTATACTGCAAACCTTGTTTATCGCTTTGTGTCAGATACGAGCCCCTCATGATTTTCCAGTTCCACAGGGCTGTTGATGGGAGGAAATCAATATTATTTTGCTCTCATGTAAATCCCATAATTCATTTGACCATACCAATGTACCAAACCTTTGTGGAGCGAGGGATTTTCACACTTTGAGGGTATGACAGGAACTCTCTGGGGAATAAATTGATTATTTAAAAAGAAATGAAAAAACTGAAAGCGACAAGATATCAGTCACAAAATCAGACTTTCAAAGAAAAAGTATCCTTGAAAGGGAAAACAACTTCTCAGATTCTTAGGTTTTTGCAGTTTGAACGATAGACATCTCTCTCTTTGCAGATTTGGATGTGCGGTGGCAGACTGAAGTTTGTCCCATGCTCAAGAGTTGGACACATTTACAGGAAAGGTGTGCCGTACACCTACCCAGATTTAGGGACGGGTGTGTCAGTTGTCCGAACGGTAGGCCTAGATGCTTGTCCTTGTCACGTTTACGTGAATAACAGTTCGCGTCTTTCTTGATAGTTTTAGGTCTGATGAATATTTTGTAGTGCTCTCCTCAATTTGCCTGCGCTCCCTTATTAGGACAGGTGGGTGAAGGTCAGTTTTGGAATGTGCATTTTGTCGATTGAGTGGCATGGTTATATAATAGGTTGGCGTGGAAATTTTGGCAGGGCTCTTGGGGTGCGGTCTCTGAGGTTGCATGTTAACAAAGTTTGAAAAAAATTGCGTTCGTTTCCAAAAGAGAGTTGACGTTATTGAGTTTTGTCAAACAAGCAGAGTATGTAACATTTTTCTTGAAAATGGATTCAGAAACCTCCATGCCACTTGATGTCGGGGTTTGGAGCCTACAAGAAAGGCATTTGTCACTGAGGACCGTACTGAGATAGAGGTGACGTTCCAACATGACAGTAAAGTTAGTTGATATTGAGCATTGGACATTCCCATAGGTTTGTACAACGAATGTTCGTTTTATTTTTCTGGACACATGGGAATTTCCCATAGGATTGTAAAGGGAATGTCTGATTGTTCTCGACATTGGAAATCGGACATTTCCTATACAAACCCATGGGAATGTCCACTGTGTCGAGAAAAATCAGACGTTCGCTGTAAAAACCTATGGGAATGACCAATGCCCAATGTCTAATGTCAAACTAACTTCACTCTTGTCGTTACAAGGGGAAGGGAACGCTGGTGTCTACTTAACAAGTGCTGTACCATATACAAATTTAGGGCGTAGCACTGTAAACATCGGACTTGGCGGGCCTTAGGAAGATCCGAATTTTAATGAGAACGATTTTACTCACTAGAACATTCAACTGCTTCGGTGGTGACATCAACACAGCGCGAAGTTTGAAATATAAATGTTGTAAAATATCTTGAACCGTTACAAATGTTGTAGGTGGTACCCTGCTAAGAAAAATTACTTCTAAGGTTATTGAGATAATCAGTCAGAAATTAATTGAAACAATCACTCAGACGTTCACTGAGGAAATCAAAAGATGAAAGTAGTAAAGAATAGGCTTACTTCCCAGAATTTTAACAACCATGCAGAGGTTGAAGGTGTAGTGGGTTGTTGAAGCTGGTGGTAAGTTGAATCTTGAGAATTTCCTGTTGGAAAGAAATAGTGTTGTACCTGAATTTGGAAGTACACTGTATAGAGGTTGAGACGAAACTGGATTTTCAAGTTGGCGAAATGATTGAAGGAGTTATGGTATCCAAGAATGATGGTCCCCAGATTTGGGAAGTAATTGAAGGAATTAGAAAATTGGAAGATAGCGAATCTGTACTTTGGGGAGGTAGAAGAATTTTACCCACACTGGGATTGGAATTCCATTTTATTGTGGGCTTATGGAAATTGAAATATTAACTGAGAATATCGTAACAGCTGTTGAATGATTGAAATTCACACAGCTTACCAATGTAAATGAAATTTATCATTGACGTTAGCTGTATTCTAAGGAAGTGTGGCTCTTCATCTTTTGAATATTTGCTTTTTCGTGGATTTGGGAAGAAAAATGTGCTGGTAGTGTAAATAAATTGGTAAGAATAGTCTTGTTGTTCATCAATCATTTCATGAGAGTAGATGGCATTCCTCATAAATTTTTATTTGCCCGAGAGAGTCACAAAAAGTGACCGTGCGAAAATCGTATGATTACGATGAATATTTGTAGATGCAGTTTATGGATGCATGACCAGATTTTTCTTGCCGATAAATTTTTAAAGAGCCCAAAAGGTATCCGCAACACTTAACCTTTCCTAAATTAATGGACTGCACCTGTACACACAATGTTTAAAGTCACTGCATAGACAGATGTTAAAATTGTTTTCTCTATACTACTACCTTACTCAAATTGGCCTTGAAATCTGCGTCTCAGATGCCCACACGATAGGGAAAATCCTCCCTCCAGTGCTCAAATTTCTCCTGAAGAAAACGAGCTGTTGACACGTTTACCGTATTTTTTGCTGAAAATAAAATTGCCCAGTGCTGTTCAGTCTCTTTTTTTCTTAGTATGCATGTGCCGTTTCCAGAAAGTTTAGCCGATTAGCCAGTATTGGTGGCAATGTTCGCCATTGGTGGTGGTTGTTATCACAAAAAGCATACCTGAAATGATTTGAAGTTATCTGTGCTATACCATTCGTTGACAGAACTACATGCGAGTAGCGGAGGTGTGGCTGGACGAGTACAAAGACTTTTTTTACGCCAACCAGCCCGAGCTACGCGGCAAGCCGTACGGTAACATCACGGAACAGATCAACTTCAGACGTCAACACTGCCCGAAGTCCTTCGATTGGTTCATGAAGGAAGTGGCATTCGACACGCTGGAGAGGTTTCCTCCGCCTCCCGTCAACAGACTATGGGGAGAGGTACTCAAAACTATGGGCAGCCGACTCTGTTTTGTTACTTCTATCCTCTATGAAAAATCTCATGTTAAGCAAACACATGCATCCCTGAAGAGCCAAAACTCAAGATGCATGGTCCATCAGGCATAACTGGAAACACTAAATGTTAAACAGCACACTTCCAAGTTTAAAAAAAATTGTTAAAAGCATGAAAATAAATAATAGGCAACATTTCCAACCATTATAGATTAAAAAATCATAGATGGGATTTGAACTTGTCTCAAGCAAATCAGGTTGGTTAAAAATTACACACACCACCTTTTTTCATGGAGGAACATTTTAATAATACAAATCCACGTTTCTTGATGAGGAGTACTTCCGGACCTAATACCCAAAACAGTACATGATGGGGTTCGAAAGTTCCAAATGCCGTCAACAGAATCCCAAGCCCCTCCCTGTTCCCGTCCTTCATGCTCCATAATAGCAACGACTGCGGCTGTTCCTGTAAGTGCTTTACGTTGGAAAGTTGTGGGCCGGGTTTAGTGTTCAGAAGACCTGTTCTGCAGGCCCAAGGGTCTCCAGCCGGACTCCACTCTAATGAAAGCCCACTTTCATTAATCAAAGCGCCGGTAAGCGATGGAGCATTGCATTTCATGTTGATACCATGTATCAAGCTATCCTCAAATCGGACATTACTAGAGAAACAAATGTCTTTTATTGCACAGTGTGGTATTTTCCCCTCCGTCCATTTTTCCGTAGGTCCTATAATCTGGCCCTCTTTAGGGATTTTTGTTATTTGGAACAGATAATATAAACACTTACCATGTGAGCTGTGATTTTAATATTAGAAATACATGCACATTAAATTTGGAAACTATGCAACATCAATAGATTTGTGTTCGCTACTTGTAAAGTGCTAGATTTAAATTATTCTTGGGGGAGAAATAGCTTTTTTCAACAATAATAAAAATAAACGCAAAGCTTTGATTTGTTTTTCTGCTAGATACGAGGGCTTTATAGCGATATCTGCTTGGACACAATGGGGCGCGAGGAAACAGACGGGAGGTTGGGCGCATCTCGCTGCCATGGTTTGGGCGGGAATCAGCTCTTCCGTCTGAACGTTGCCGGTGAGTTAGCAATCCACAGTTACTGCCTCGTACCGGCGGGAGACCGAGTCATCAGCCGGGACTGCGGCCACGTAGGCAAGACGGCACTCTGGGAATTCGACGAGGTAAATGTGACTTCGTGGTATGACTTGAAGATATTTGAGTTACATGTATTTGGTTGTGACAAGAAACTAACATCAGTGTCATGGGAAATACACGGTGTGCCGCTATGGTTGGTAGCTTCCATCAGCGCGCGTTACTTCCAACCGCATATCGACAATCGTTGCATATTGTATAAACATTGTACGTACAGAAAAATGCAACAACAAACGAGTTATTCATTATCTTCATCTAATTTTATATCTCTCCAGGGCACAAGACAGTTCAGAGAGAATAATACTTCAAATTGTATCCATCTTAATATGGGAACTTTTGAAGTGACGATTCAAGACTGTGATATCAATTCATCGGCTCAGAAATTTCAAATAGCGCCCCCAACGCCCAGATGACACCAAGAAAGGAGCAGTTTAAACTGTTGTGTATCGCTTTAAATTAAACAGTACATTTTGTAAAAATTGATGTTAGTGCATCAAAGACCAAGCAACTTGAAAATCTTGTAAGTTCCTCTTTAGATACCTTCTTTTAAAACCTGTGCACCCATGCTCCTGTTTACATTTCTTTCTCATCGGTTGTGTCGATTTTTGTGAATCGATAAATGTGAATTACTTCGGTGCCATTGTCTCTGAATTCTTCAAATGTAAATGAACAAGCTATCACTGGAGTCTTTCATAGACATCCAATTCCACACGATGAGAGAGCACTACAGGGCCTATACGATAGCCTCTAGAAGGTATACTCAAGTTTAAATTCACCCTCTGTTGTACTTGGGGGAAATGTACCTGATATGGTGTGGTATCCTGACGACATCGCACCCCCAACTGGCAGTATACAATTGTTGATTTAGCAAACGATTAATTTTGGAACAGAATTAAGGCGGGGTTTTGGACCATAGAAAAGATCTATCTTCTGGGACAGAGAACATCTTGGTTCTGTTGTTACTGTCCAGGCCTGTGCTTAATACGCAAAATGTTCGAGCACAGTCAGGAATCAGTGATCACTGCATTTTAATTGCTGACATCATGGTTGCACCCCCCCCTCTAAAACCATCAAGGAAAATATTACAATGGAAGAATAATGATGCTGAAAAATTCAAGAAAGCAGCCGCGGACTTGCAGAACTCCTTTATAGAAAACACTCCAACTTTCGAGTCTGTGGAGACCAACTGGTGCTTCTTCAATGATTGACTTGCAAAACAAATCGACGATCTAGTTCCATAGAAAAGTGTTAGGGGTAAAGTACGACCACATGGCTCAGCCTTCAAGGGGGGGGGCTTTAAAACCTTTGAGAAACGAGTAGATCGGGAATTACGTCGAGCACGTCGCTCCTACATCGCAGACATTACATCCACTGATCACCCCCAAATGAAATAAGTCGTAGCGGAAAAAATAACAGTGGTTTACAGATCCTAAAGGTGAACAACCTGGATACTATCAAAGATTGCAACAAAACAGAAGCCCTGACGAATCAATTTTCAAGTGTCTTCAACAACAAAATAGATTTTCATTACCAGTTATGCCAGGTGATCCAGCTATATCATATATTTTTGTGTCTTTGGGTGGAGTCTTGAAACTACTCGAAACTATCCATGTCTAAAGATCATCTGGTCCAGATGAGATTCCAACCGGAGCCCTTAACGTAGGTGCTGCCGATATAGCTCACCTCCTTGCATTTATATTCAAACCGTCACTTGATGCTGGGTCATAACAGATCGAGGTTGGCTTATATTACCATTTTATTCAAGAATGGTTCTCCCTCAAGCCCAGCACACTATCGGCCTATCTCCTTGACATCTACTTGTTGCAAGTTAGAGGAACATACTGGAGACAGTTATCTCAATGAACATCTTGAAAATCATCAAATTCTTGTTGAAAATGAACATGCTTTCCGCAAGGGCAGATCATGTGGAAGCCATCTTATTTCAAGTATACGTGACTTTGCTAGAAATCAAAACAGCAATGTCACCACTGATTTAGCGGTCTTGGACTTTGCTAAAGCCTTTGACGTCGTGTCTCCTCGAAAGCTTTTGCATAAGCTTAGCCATTATGGAGATAGGGGGAAAATAAATACCTGGATCTCAGTATTTCTTAGTAATCACTTTCAATGCGTAATGGTAAACGGTAACTCGTCAACGTGGCATCTTGTATATAATAAATGGCATCTGCAAGGCACAGGGGCAGGAAGTGCTATCAGGCTGTTTGCAGACCATTGCCTAATCTACAGGAGCGTACCTCTTCTGCAGATGAAATGCCTTTCCAGAATGATCTGAGTAACCTTGAAAAATGGGCTGCCGCCTGGGGCGCCGTGTGTTTCAACATAAGCAAGTGCAAAACCATGCGTTTCATACGAAAGAAAAATCATGGCATGATGTCCTATATACCATGTCCGGTGAACCTCTTAAGGAAACTGAAGGTGTCACATGTACTTGAGTGTAATCATTCAAAATGATCTTAGATGGGAGAAACAAACGAATCACATAGTCATCGAATCATCAAGAGCGCTGAATTTCATTAGGCGTAACTTCCACATGATGCTCCAGATCCATCAAAGGGAAGCTCTAGGCTACCGGACACTTGTACGACCACACTTGGAATAAAGTATTGCTGCTTGGAATCCGTACAGAGTGAACCGCATGTCATCTATTGAGAAGATTCAACGGAGAGCTGCTAGAATTGTTTCTGGAGACTACTCAAGAAAAAGTAGTGTGACAAATATGCTGGCAACTTTTAATTGGGGCACCTTCCAGTTGAGACATGATACCCACCAGGTCACAACCTCATTCAAAATCAGCCACCGAATCATCATAGTAGATACCAGTTACATCTTTTTGCCTAAAAACTAAGGGTCTCGGGACCCATAGCAAACAATTTGAAAGAACCCACATTTTATCATCAGTATTTGAACATTCCTTTTTTCCAAAAACCATTAAAATATAGAACAACTTTCATCAGACCATCATTGATTCACCTTGGTCAGTAGTTTTTAGTCATAACTACAAACAACTATATTGCAGTAACCCTCTGAAATCAAAATAGTTTCCACCCTGCTGAATATCTCCCTGTTAATAGTGGAGAATTCAGGAGGAATTTCTAGCAAGTACTAAGTTATCCATCTCGGTTTAGATACCTTTTCCCCCTAAACCTGTGCACTTACAATCCTGTTTACATTACTGTTTCATCGGTTGTGCCAAAGTACATATCTGAATTCGACAACATGCACGTGAAATTAAGGAACCAGTTGTAAATGTAGTAAAATCAAAGGACTGTAAATTCCATTACGTTCTTTATTATGAAAGACAGTATATCATTGAATTGTGTAAAGCCATTTTGTGATCTAAAAACATAAAAAGCATAGAAGTATCCAGTTCCTGGATTTGAAACAAGCAATAATTTTGGGAAAGAAAAATCAAACTTTCCAAGTTATTTTAGATTTGGTATAGTACCTTCATGTATAGGATGTTATGTAAATGGTGTTTTTTTGCAATCCTGGACTCTGCATGTAGATCACTGTGTATTTGCTGAAGATCAAAAAGAGATAACACTTCAGAAATCACAGGTTTATAATAAATAGACTGATTCTGTGTGATTTCCTAGCATAAGTTTTAAAATCTTCAGGTCTGACACGATAAAGTTATTACGTGCAATAAACGTGTCGATTTGTTTCGGATAATGTTGATTTGTTTCAGGAATTTGTAAAATCACCGCATGTTTTACAAATTGCTTTCCTTTATTTACTCTAATGCCTTACCTGGCTTTTTGACGTCAAACTTGTGTGATGAAAGATAAATATAATTTTTTTTTTCAATTTTGAGTTGATATCCCATACAATTGCACCAATCGGAACTTGCCACCTTATTCAATTCAAAGATTACTCTGAAATTTTTTCTTTTAATTTTAAATTACTGAGAGACTTATGCCCGATGCCTTTACAGTGACGTCGCGAAAGTAAGCACATCTCGAGATTAACATTTGTAAGAACAAAGTTTCGTATTAGATTCTTAAACTGTTTGGAAGTTATTGACCGATATATTGACTTGAAGTAAGATTTCAGTTTAAGCATTTTAAATGTATGTGAACCTCGACCTTTCAGTAACACTATAAGTAAAGCTTAGACTTTGACCAAACTGACAGATATGAGAAATCAATCAGATGCACCAATATAAACTCTATACTCCATTAGTTCATGAAATACAGCTGGTAGAAGTTGGTCTTTTTTCTAAAAATACAATCGATAGTCATTTGATACCTGATGACGTCATTGCGAGTCACATTAAACGGTATATACTTCTCTGGAACTAATTATTAGACCGCTTGTGTTTTTAGTCCTTTTATGTCAACTAGAAGGTGCCTGTGACCGTGACATATACTTCATCCTTCACCGTCCCATTAGTTAATTATTTTAAACATAAATTCACCTGAAAAGCACAAAGGAGAGTCTAACAACATTTCATTTTCTTCAAAATGTAATGTTTGGGGCATACCAGAGTGATACGGCTGCTGCATCAATTTGGCATGTTACCAACTTTGTCTTGTTTTAGATTGGAGAAACGGAAACTATAGCTGTGATTTTGTGACCACAAATCAAACAGGTCTGTCTGATATCAGTATTTTGTGGCATGGCCTTTGCTCTTGATGACAGCCCTGATGCATCTTGGCATGCTGTCCACTAGCTAAGTTCCGACATTCTTCTGGTGTCGCTGCTGCCCACTCGAGACGCAAAAAGTCAAACAGTTTTGCTTTACTTGATGGCTTATGGTCTTGCATTTTTGGTTTTATACTGTTCCACAAATTTTCAGTAGGGTTCAGGTCTGGTGACTGAGGGGCACTGTCCTGCTGAAAAGAAAAAAAAAACAATTCTCAGAGTTTGGAAACAAGCACTTGGCTGATGGCAGTAAATTTTCCGCCAGACGTTGTCTTGTATGTGTTCTGGTGCATCCGTCCTTCACAGAGCCGAATTTGTTCAGTACCAGCTTTACAGAAGCAACCCCATATTATCACAAAACCACCACCAAATTTCACCGTAAGAATCAAACATTCAGGTTTGTAAGCTTCTCCAGACCTTCTCCTCACCATCACATGTCCAGGAGTAGGAAACAACTGGAAATTAGACTCATACTTGAGCCCAATCATCAACCGTCCAATTCTGAAAACGGTACTCGAGTAGTACTCGAGTACGAGTACCGAGTACGAGTACTACAACACTGGTGCTTCAGCAAACTGTAGCGTGCTCTTCCTCTGCTTCTCACTGATGAAGGGCTTCTTTCTGGCCTTTTGTGACTTCAAGCCAGCTTCCACGAGCCTGTTACAGACTGTTCTCGCTGAACATCTCACAGTGGTTGAACTTTTCCCACACTTTCTTGAGATCACTGGATGTCAATTGTCGATTTTTGAGGCATGAACGGATAAGACAGCGGTCATCTCGAGTGGAAGAAAGTCGTTTCCTGCCTCTATCTGGCTGCAGCTTGGTGTTTCTGTGTTTCTTATGCTTCTTCTTAGTGTAGTGGACTGCAGTTGTCGGAACATAGAGCCTTGTAGCCATCTGTCTCTCACTGTAGCCTTCAGCCAGCAAAATCAGGATGGAGTTCTTTGTTGTTTCGCTCAACTCTCTACTTTTTTGGCATGATTAACTGAAAAATTGTTCCTGTCAACCGCCGTACTCTGAGTAAAACCATTATACCGCAAAATCAGTGTTTTACAATATTTTTAATGACGTCTGCATAATTTAAATTCCTTTGGAACAGTGCTCTCATGGTCAATTTGAAAAAAGAAAATCGCCATAAAATGATGGTTTTGAAACTATCCAAAAGGAATTTGGCAGTAAAATGGATAAAATTTGTACTTTTTCCAGTTTCTAATTCTATCAGCTAAAAATAATTTGCATACATGTATGTATCAAAATGACTCAATATAATGTGAAACTTGGCAAAACATTAGTGGTCCAATAATTCGTTCCAGAGCTGAATATTGAGCGATAAAAGTTTGTTTTCTTGTCAAGTTTCAAATTATACAATATAACATCTCGGAGAAAAGCTGGGGAGAAGCGTCTTTCGGGAAAAAAAGGAGAAAGATGGACCATTATGATAACATCCCCAAGAGGCGATCCAAATACTGAATAAACTAAGTTACAGTGTACTGTACTTTGCACTGGAATATCCGCCTTGTGTATACACAGAATTCACGATTCACACGAATTAAATAAGTCATCGTGAAAGATATTGTTGCGTGTTGAACTTTTACAGTAGGGCAAAAACGTTACATACACTTGGTAGAGAAACAGTTTCCCTCAAGTTTTTGCCGTATGAAATAGTTTTGCCAACTTTTTTTTATGAGGTAAGGCCAAATGTATCTCAACTTTTATTATTTATCAGTAATTTAAGCTTGGTCCTTCATGGGTCATGTTGGTGCTCGAGTCTCTTTCGTTTCTCCCTTTTTTCTGTTTTTCCATCGGCAGCATTCAAGTATTTTGCCTCTTAGGTCTCCTACTCATCTTCCCCGTTATTTTTCCCCTTGTCCCCTGTCCCTCCCAACATTCCGTCCTCCCCTTTTCCCGTTTTTCTGTGTTGCTTTTGGGAATATAACTTGTGCGCGTGTAGTATATTGTATATACTTTATGTTTTATATGTGTAGTTGTACTTTGATTTGTTTAATGTAATTTTAATGTATTTTTAGTATTTGTATATATTACCAAAAAAATCCCCGTAATTGGCGGGCAGCCGCTGTTGGTGACTTAAATAAATAAATAATAAATAAACTTAATGTTCATAGAGTGTACATCAATTGAAAAAACTCAGATATATTTATTATGGTTCAATGTATTAATATTTCTGAAAAATCCTTTTTTGTGAGAAATTTAACTCTACCCCCTTCTTTTGGTTCAAAAACACTTCAGAAAGTGGTGCACTGCAACTATGAGATGTGATTAGAAATACAGAAGGTGGCATTTAATATTGGGGTTGGAGAATGTAAAATTTTGATTTTTTTGTAAACATAAATATGAATCATAATAGTATTATATACATCTCTGCGTGTTTTCATTTCACGCATACATCATGTACATTAGGTAGAGACCCATCTTGTCTGTCCTTATGAAAAGAACAGTTGGTACGAATGCGTGAAGCTGTGAAATTCGAGGAAAACTGTTTTTGTACCACCAGGTGTATGCAAACTTTTCGCCCCAACTGTACATGTTTGTATGAAATTCTGATTCCAGAAACAGTCATACAAGAATGTACTTGGGCATTATGGGTACTTGTGTGCTTATTATCATTTCGTTATATTCCACTGAATCTATCGACAGGCATATTGAGCCACACAACTCACAGTGTCGAAGTACTTTCGTACAAAATGTATCTTTTCTTATAAATATATAGGAATAAACTTGTTAATTTAATTAAGAAGAAATAGGCAGCTGCATTTTTTCTGAAGTCGTTTATAACAGCATCAACCAGCCGATCATGCCTTCAACCACTGCAACCGCAAAAGGATTTTCGGTTTACCAAAGCTTTAACAAAGTGGCATTTAAGAAAAGCTGTTATATATGTCTTTCTCCACAGCAAAATATGAAATCTGAAAAAGGGTTTTGAAGGGTTTTACGGGCTTTTAATCGATTCAAAAACGGATGGAGCTATATTATTTCACATTTTATTAAATAAGCAACTGCTATAGGCATTGATTTAATTCGCCTCTGTGATTCAAAAGGATCTCGAGTTGAGTCTTTTTTCATTAGGGCATTGGCAGATCGACGGCCAGGTAAAATAGCAGCCATGCCTCCAACTACTAAAAACGGAGCAATTTTGTAACTTTGTTTGCACTCCATTTTTTATTCCTTCCAAAATACTTGTTTAATTAAAACAGAAATAATCCCCACCACTCTGATCCCACCAATTTGATCCTGGGTCCGCCCTGGCATGGAGGTCGCATTCAGTGATGTCAAAAGTCGGTTTGATTACAAATACATACAAGTTTTTCTTAAGGTGCAGACTAAAGCTGAGTTGAATGATATCACAGGAGTTACTTATTTCAGAAATTTGAGTTGAATTGATATAAGCAGCCAAAAATATCGGGCCAAGCTGATTCGAGGTAAGTCATGAGTCCACTCAAGTTAACCCTTCAGCAACCACGCAGCATTGCGATATGACCGATTTTCTGTCCAAACGACTTTCATTTGAAACCTTTTCGACGAATGTACTGATAAAAGTGGGAGTAGATTAGGATATGGTGAAGAAGGTTTTTTTAGGAACTTACTTTATAAACGTAGCATGACATGCAAAGTTTTTGTTTCTGTTACGCCCCAACTATATACCATCAGTCTCAACTATAGTTGGGCCCGTCCCAACTAGAGTGCTACAGTTGGGACGCCCCAACTACAGCAGAGAGGCCCTGTGTGCATGATGTGCCCAGTATGTGCCAAAGTCATATTATTTACAAATGCCGTGTCACTGGACATAAGGCTAGATGAACAGATGAAGTGCCACATTTTAGGTGAATTGTGTCAAGTGTGAGGCACATTGACTTGGATAATGTTGAGACAGTTCCCACAGACATTGGTCAACAATAGTTGGGCCAGCCCAACTGCACCACAACGGTTGGGACTGTCCCAACTATAGTTGGGACTTATGCTATAGTTGGGAAGTAACATTTCCCTTTTGCCCCTTTGAGTGCATCAATTCCATGGCAGTGTACATAACGTGGTCAAATTGAATTTGACAACGCTGATGTGTTTTGACATATGAAGGGTACATGTGTGTATTACAAAGTGCTTTATCATCCCTACCACAACCTCTATCCCCAGTTCTAACCCTTATTGTATCCCATCCACGTAAACCTAAAATAACCCTTACCCATCGAAAACAAGCATGTGGAACGCCCCCAAATCTAACACGTACCCTAAGAACCACAGCAACAAACTATTACTTAAACTATGAACTGGTCAAATTCAGAATACCAGAAAAGCATCAATCGGGTTTCAGAAGCACTAGCTCTTGCAGAAAAGGCCAACAAAATACCACTAAAACTCATCCTCATGAAAACGCAGCTACTTTATTGTGCTATCCGCCTCGAACAGAAGCACCCCTCATCTGTTGAAAAGAGCTGCTTTGGTCAGGAGTGTTCAATTTGTTGGTAGCGTGCACTTCCTAGTCTCTCGTGTACCAGCGAAGTTCAGTTCCGACCAAAGGAGCCACCGTTGCTAAGAAAATAGCGTCCTTTCTTGGTCCCGCTCGAGGCCCATAACTCAGAATATTTATCAAAAACGGATGCACTTCGTACAACTTGGAAGATTGCACAGTCGCTGATTGTAAGTCATCGACATGAGTTTCCACTTAGATATTCCGAGGCGCTAGCCAACTATTTTGCTATGGATTACTTCACTCTTTTTGGTTCTTTTTATCTCATTTTCTGCAGCTTTAAAAAGGAAGCGACCTTCACAAGGTAAGAAAGCATGGATAAACGTATATTTTCCATTACTGTGAGTAGTAGCCTATGTGAAATCATCCGTCAATTTCACTAAGTTATTCCCCAAGCAAAACTGTCCATATATGTTCGGTGAGAGTGTCCGTGTAATATCAAAAAAGGGCATTCAGTATGTCATTATCAAAAAGTTTCGGTTGAAAGTGGTCACACAGTGCAAAATAGGATCTTTTTCTTTTATCTACTCGAAAATAATATTAGGGACCATTAAAGATGAAAAAGTTAAGGATACATACACGTATGTGGCTTGAGTTCCCGCCGTTATTTCAATAAACACCCTTTGTACAAGTGTACCCCTTGTTTGCATGTGTGGGATAAAAATATCCATGAACAATGTGATTTAACCATTCAATTTGTTTTCGAAATTACGTACCTTATCGTGTATTCTCAGTTGGCTTATTGACTTATGATAGCCTATGTGAATTACATTATAAGTAACCAGTCCCGAAACCAAAGTTCAACAGTAATTAGGAACCCCATAAACACAATGAACTACGCTGAATGTGGACATAGGAGGCTGTGGGCATCATAGGACTTAATGCCTTCCCAGGGCTTTCAACCCTGGGAGTGTAGACAACCAGCCCATGTGTTATTGGGACGTTCATATTCTCATACTTTAACATTTATCTATATGCAAAAGTTTATAAGTTTTTATAGTTGCGTTGTTCTAGGATGGCACTGGAAGTTACTCAAACTTTTGCAGCAGGCTGGAAGCATTCCCAATAGGATGGCAGGGGCAGATCTTTTTCTTCGACAGATACCATGTTGTAACGGATTTTATTTCCGTCCAAAGACTCCAGTTTTCAGCTGATGTCTTGCTGTCATTTCTCCACAATTTTTATGAGGACCAGAGACACCCTTTCATGAAAACGTTCAGCTTTCAGGTGGCCATTTACGGTGCTCAGATAATAGGATGAACAAGCGTAAGAGTGAAATCTATAAATCAATGACAGTGTCACAATAAAAACAATTAGTTGGATTGAAACTTTAAACATTATCAGGATAATGATTATGTGGACACAAATATTCAAAAGGCAATGGTACAGCCGCGGTACTTGTAAATAATGTTAGCTTCCCTGCATACAGACATTATACAAACATTATTTTAAAAAGTCTGTACGCACTACGAAAGGAACTCCAATAAACATGCAATGTTGCATACTCCTAAATTTATTTATATCAACACGATCTCCTCAGTCTCTTAACCGCCGCGGCAATGGTAGATTCTTCATTTTATGCTAATGAAGGTCGAAGTGCCAAACCCGCCCTTCTGTTCTGATTAGTAGTGAGATAGAAAGAGCATTCATCGCCTGCTTTGACGAATTGCACTCCTGACACCTTTCGAGACATTCGTCTCACGAACAAGTTCTCACACAGAAATGGCTTCCAACGAACCGAGTCAGCTTGAAGTCAACATGTTTGTGTTCTTCTGTAACGGCAAAAAGGTATGGTTTTTCTTATCCACAAATAGGCTCCGTTAGGTCATAAAATGTGATATACGAGAGTAGTTTGAGTATGGCAACACCCACGGCCATCTCGCGCAATACAATGGGTTGTAATGTTCACGCATTATTGTAGGCGAATTTATGCCTGACATTAGCTGTCTATTTCCATAAGTATGAATTTTGCCTTATTAGCTGTAACTTAACGAAAAATTAAGTGCTGAAAAGGACCGATAGGAAATGTGCTAACGTGAAGAATCAAGTTGCGACACAAACTTAAGACGCAAGTAGCTGTCAGTGGATAAATGGCAGACTGCAAAGTACATATCTTTTGCGAAAGTGTGGTCCTGAAAAGGACCAATTGGTTTATGGGTGTTCTTCATGGCAGCTCAAGAGTTGCAACTTTTGGTAATTTCTCAAAAGTAGAGTTTCGTATTCAGCAGGGGGGTAGGAGTGGCACCTTGCCCCCCCCACGGATTTGAAAACAAAAATTATATATCAAATAGCCTCAAACCCTTTAATAAGACAACCCTTTAAAAAGCAAGGATGTTGGGACCGGGAATAAGGCTTTTTTATACTCGAACTACAAAAAAAAAGGAGACAGAAACAATAAGCTTTTTGCGTGTGTCTGAGAGCCACAGCTTCGGGTGTTTATTCTCAACTTTCAACCGGAATACCAAAGTGCTGCAAACCGGGACAAAAGGCATTACCTCTGACCTCCTTGAAAAATAAATGAACCGTGTTCCCTTCACCTCCTTGACTACAGTTTAGATCCCAATGGCAGGTCTTTTACCTGATTACCAAATTAGGTACCCTAATTAAAGACACCGAACGATACCCATGATCGCTATACACATGTATACTACCGCGGCAAACGAGCTCTTCGCTGCTTTAGTAGTCGAGAGTGGAGAGTTCTGGAGCACTTTTCCCCTAGGGACCTACCCAACCCTAAAAAATGAAAAAAATCTTTAAAAATTTCTACCTCCCCCTCCTTCCCTCCCTCCCCGTCACTCCTCACTAACGCTCTCTCACCACCACCCCTCCCCTCATTCTCACCGCCGCTCACACTCTCTTAAAAAATGGGTGTTAAAAGAAAATCATCACACCTACATACAAACCGCCAAACCAAAAATCGAGATGCCAGACCAAAGACAAAACTCTGAAACCGACATCAATCATATCGACGGATGTATTGCATGTAATAAATGCAACCATTGCAACAATTGTACAGATTCCAAATGTTGCGATCATTGAGAAAATATATAGGCCTATAGATGAAACAAATGTCACAGCGCTATTCACACAGTTTTTATAATGACGACGACAAAGAAGAACGTGTGTTGATCATGATGCCAAAAACGGTCTGCTACGGCATAAGTCCAGTCTATAAATTTGGCACCAAAGAAAAACTACCCAAATATCGTTGGACATCAAATCTTCTATCAACTCCAAGAGCCTATGATCGATATACTCGACCATTTAAATTTGCAGCTTAAATACAGCGGCACGCAAACGACTAAAAAGTCTAAAAAAACAAAAAAACAACAACGATACGATCAACGCTTACAAAGTCAGTCGTGATTTAGGTGGAGTCATTCATCTGCCCTAAAGACGTCTATTATGGTACAAATGGATCTACGTCTTGCGGCGCTAGGGTTAGATAAAAAATCGAAAAAGCTATCTTAAAGATTAACAATGCCAATGCCACTAAGATCAAATCAATTATATCATTCAACATTCCACGAGACAAAGTATAGCGAGACCCCTTCTGTTCTCGTATAGCAATGTATTCCGAGGTAGGAAAAAATTGTATCCAAAATACAACCCGAAAATTATCATGACATGATTGATTCTGCGATCAGTACTTTTTTGAGGAGCTAAATGCACCAGACGCGTTTTGTGACCGAGGCGAGACCAAACTAAAACCAATCGAGACCTCTTTCGCTGTTTGTAGAGAAAGAGGTCTTTTTGATGTCAAGCAACCAAAGTAGACATACAAATCCCAAAGTCTGATGTCAGGTAACCAAAGTAAACATACAAATCCCAAAGTTTGATACAAAAAAATTCTAAAGTTTGATGTCAGGCAACCAAAGCAGACATGAAAATCACAAAGTTTGATGTCAGGCAACCAATGTTAGATACAAAATCCTAAAAGTTGGTTCAAATCTCAGTACATGCGAATCCCAAAGTTTAGTTCAAACGGGGCCAACGCTGTATAACTTGCTCGACGGTCCCAAGCGTTCTTGCACCTGTGCACACTTAAGCCACACTTAAACCATGGCCGAACGGTCGACAGAGGGCCAAACTTGAAATTGATCAAACTAACAAAGGACAATTCGCTATAGCTTGAACATAACATGGTAACCTTTTTCAGTCCTCTCTTCAGTGGCAATACCTGTCATAACCATGGCTCATGAATTCTTGCACGGCCCAGTCATAGGAACTGAAAATCACACGCTGCAATATTTAATCTTTCCCATGACTGGCTTTTATTTGCCATCAATTTTTGCCTCTAAATGAAGTTAGATTCACATGCCATATCAGCACGGCATAAATAAGGGAATAAAATGTGCTTGGCCGTTTAAGACGGACTAAGGAAAATGGACGCGACTAATGCCAGAGCTGCAGGCGAGGGCATTATCAGCGTTAAGTCTCCTGAGGTGGTCTTAAACTAACATTAAGACCGGCCAAGCACAAAACAGGTGTCTCACTTGAAAGATAAGTATTACGAATGATATTCGAGAGACACAGGCAGAGGTTTGGACGGCAATTTTGCAGATTGTCCCCCCGCCAAGAGCCCTGTTATTTCCCCAGGGTCCAAACTAACCAACCAATTCCAAGTCCAAACCAACTAACCAATTCTCCTCCAGGACCCATGACATATGTTTACACATATCCCAGGGATCTTTGCCCTTTGAAATACAAAACCACAGTTTCATCTCATCTCTGTAACTGTACGATTGACCCGATAAAAAACCCATGCCGGGCCCCCACTTGTATGTCAACTGGGATTTAATTTAGTGGAATTTGGAGCCATTTCCGGCTGCTTGTTTTCTTTTTATACCAAGAAAGAGATTCAAACAAGTAGGATCATTTTGAAGGGAGGGTGGGGATGTGCTCACTCAGTAAGTAATTTCTGCAGGAAGTGACAGTCTATTGTTTGCTTTCCTAATCTGCCAGCTTTTAACGTGGCAAGGGAAATTGGGTCACTATATATAGACTTTTTTTACCTACGTGACTAAAAATAAACAATACCACCACGTGTGGACCGCCTTCGCCACGGTGATTGCATATATTCCTACGGGCAGCTTCAACCACGTTTATCTTGTTTATGTTGAATATGTAGATAACCATCACAACACTATGCACTCATTACCATCACAACATAACATAGGTCAAGCACGATCGTGACATCACAGGAAAAGGTCTTTAGAGGCCCCACGTTCGTGCGCTGACACTGCGCTGTACACTCTCAGTGAGGCGATCTTCTAGAATCATTAGCCAAAAGGCTACATTTCTCGATGGGTGCTTAGTCGCACCTTTAATCCAATGCATTGAAGGTGCACTTTCAATTTGAAACACAATGCATTCTGTTTGAGCCTTGAGTTCATTGTTTCAAAAGACCTTCACTGTGGCTTGTACAAATAGGTTTGTGCCTTCAATACGGGCGATTCACAATAGTGCGCCTCCAAGAGTTTGCAACATGTTGGCCAATCACAATGCGCTAAATCTGTCAGCCCTTGCGAAACGCGCATTGGGTCGACAGATTTCGCTCGGTATGATTGGCGAGTGTGTTACAAACGCTTGGAGGCGCTTTATTGTGAAATGCTTGTATTGTGCATACATCTCACACATCACAGGATATCGCCCTGTTCATAATTTTGCCGTCGTATTTCGTTTTAAAAACAAAATCGGCAGTGCAATAGCTCGCCTGTGTTTACACAGATCTTACAATGATGAAATCTATAAATCAAAGAAGTCATACTGAACGATTTTTCTTTTCAAAATCTATAAACGCGTTTGTATGAAATTCCAATTTTATAGAAGACTTTACATCGACACCATGGTTCTTGCTAAATTTCATTTCTTTCTTCTTGTGTCAATCCAGGTAGTTGACAAGCATGTTGACCCACAACTCACATTACTGACCTACCTTCGAACAAAATGTATCCTTTCTGAAAAAATATTATGGAATAAGCTAATAAAGCACAAAAAAGCAGCTACGTCTTCAGTAAGGTGGTGAAAACATCATCAACCAGAGGTTTATGACTTCAACCACACAGTAACAGAATTCTGCCTGCTGCTCCAAGGGTAACTATGACTTGCTGCTGCATAGCCCACAATCTCTTCACGGTTTTACAGATCCTTGCAAGAGCAATTTATTTAAAAAAAAAAATACCCAGAGGATTATGGGGGCTGTTTCTTCGCGATTATTGATTATTGCAGAATATGGATTAAGGTCGCGTGAAGTTAATCGTGGGAAAGGTTGGATTCAAATAAATCAAATAACACAAGAGTAACTTAAAGTGAAGTCCTTCATACCAGCCTAGAATAAAGCCTGTCTCCACTTTCATATCCTGTTGAGAACAATGCAGCATCTCGTTTCTGACAAAAGACTTCAAGTCGATAATGTTTCCACAAATGCAATGATAATATCAAATACATTGTGTTAATTTCCTGAGTGACAAACAAAGTGCTTCTGACTGGAAGTAAGTTAGGATGCGGCGAAGGAGGTTGTGGGGCGTGTACAGTGATGCTGTCCAGGTATTCTGCCAAGGACCAAACGATCCGGTGAGTGCTTTCTTTCAGTAACATCATAATCTAAGGTAAACCCTCTATTTCCCCATTCTCCCTTTGTAGTGCATCAAATCCTCTACAGCAGTGTAAGTTGATCAAGATGGATTTACTACACAATTTGGTTTTGGCATACTGAGGAGGTTTTGCGCAATGGTACATTTGCACTGGTATAACCCTATCTCTAACCCTCTCCCTTACACCGATTATATTTTTATAATTAAACTATAAACTAACCCAATACTCATTCAAAGCAAATCTACGAAACGTCCTGAAACTAACGTAACACATACCTTAAAAACCAAAGGGAAAATATGCAACAATCTCTGGGAGAGAAAGATATGACAAAAAAAACAAATAGCTTCCCTCAAAAGAACGACTCCCTGTCCGAGAGAGCAATGCAAAGAGTTTAATTCCAAAAAAGTTGCAAGTGAAGAGTGCTCTGCACGTCATTGCCTGGTCACTGAAGTAGACAAGGTTTAAATTGTCACAAGGGTACGGGGAAGATAACCCTACCTGGAGCGTTTAGACATTTATATTACAGTCACCCATTTTGAATTGTTACTTCTGAACATTACTACACTTATTTGTTTTTAAATTGTATTATGCGTCGCCTGTGTGGAGAAAATTTGTGCACTAAATTAGTTTTAAATGCGGGGAAGAGATTATTACTAATAATTCTACATGTAGTCATATAGTCAAGTCAACGCATGATTTGCCTTCCTCTAAATGTGAATATCATTTTTAAAATGTTTGTACGCTTTCCAGTCACTTCGCAGTCAATGCCTGCCTAATTCCTATCTGTTATGTGCATGGAATGGCGGTTACTACGGTTGAAGGCATTGGCAGTACCAAGACTAGACTACATCCGGTACAGGTAAGTGCAAAGAGTGACTTCCTTCAAACTTTAGTCTGCAGTAACTCCCCCCCCCAAAAAAAAAGTAAGTATACAAATAAAATGATAGATTACTTACTCCATTTAAGCAAAAGCTTAGGGGCTCAACTGAATACCTTTCACCCATATAATAGACTTTTCCTTTTCAGTTTCCATCCAGGGCTTCACCTTTCAATATTGTTCATTGTTGGCTCCTGGGCTCACGGCTTTTCAATAAAACAGCTGCAAAACTAACCAATCAACCAATCAAAATGATTCACCAACGAATATGGGAACAAGAAAGAGAAATACTTTGGCGGCATTATATACAGGAGCGCCTTGCTAAGGCCCACGGCTGTCAGTGTGGTTTCTGCACTCCGGGCTTCGTCATGTCAATGTACACGCTGCTGAGGAACAATCCACAGCCAACTATGGAGGAGATTGAGAGTGCTTTCGAGGGGAATCTGTGTCGCTGCACAGGCTACCGCGCCATCCTGCAGGGGTACAAGTCGTTCACTAAGGTCAGAACTACACACCATGAGGCTGAAAAATTGCTAAGGCTTAATTGAAATTCCGGCACTAAACCAAATTAACATGGCCTGATATCACTGTAGGATCAACACTTTCTGAGTTTATATATTCACAATCTATCACTCTCAGACGAAAAAGCACATAAAGAATTTCAAAAACATATTTTTGTAGGAAGGATGCTGCGGAAGTAACAAGAACTGCACTGGCTGCAGTGAGGTTGCAGATGGGGTAAGTAAGCGATAGTTACATTAACTTGAAAGCTTAGCCTTCTACTCACGAACCATCTCCACGATGAATGCTACAATTACGCAAGCTGTTAATGAGGAAACGGCACTCTCATTCTGTGCAGCTTATGCCCTACTAATGGTTTAAAATTCCCCGTTGAACCATAGGTAACAAGGTAACCATCACAGGTTGCAAATAGGTAGTCATGGTGATTAGCGAAATCAATCTTAGTTCACATACATGTATTACTAAACCATACCCCATCAAAAACACTTTAAAATTCTGCAGTAGCAGGATTCCAGTCGATTAAGCAATATTGGTAGGTTTTGGACATCGTTTTACACCTAGTAAAAACTCTTTTATTTTCCAACGTGCAGGTCTTCGGGGATGCGAGAGATGACCAGAAACTAGAGACTTTTTTGGCCTTAGGATATGCTTTTTATTTGTTTTATTCGTGTTTTTATTTTTGATTCATTTTTATGAGTAGTTTGTTCGTTTCAAATGGGTGCAGCTTTTCTGTTCGACTCCAGGTGTCTACTAGCTTGTTTGATCCCAGTGAGTTTGTACCGTACGATCCTTCTCAAGAACCCATATTCCCGCCGGAACTCATGGTAAATATCTTCAACACTACTTTCTGCTCCGAATCGTGGCTTAATGAACGCTGCCTAAAATGAGGCAAAAACTTTTATGTTGTCCTCAGCCACCTTTTTAAAACGCCAATTATTCTGCATTTCGATAAGAAACTTGATTTTACCGTAAAGGCCCACGTCTGTTCCTTTCTCTAAGGTGTCTAGACATGGAAAGATCGTACAGTGAATAGTGACCTCTGGATAGTGAACACTGAACACACCCACTGTTGCGTGTAGTCATGTCCAGGGGAGATGTTGACACAAGTCAAAATGATCACAAAGCTTCAATTAAATACCGGTCTAAGACTTGGAATTTATGAAAATTATAAATTTTGGAAAAAATTAAAATGTGACCCAACCAACGACGAAACTCAATCTTCAAATAAATCACTGCTACAAAAATGAACGATTTGTTGGCACCTGTTAGCTATACATTTTGTTCGATAACACTTTGGGCCGCCGCTTGTGCTCTCACGATAGCCAATGCGTAGCGACTGTTGTCACCAACATGTATGTCTTTAAATCCGTGGCGTAAATTTGTTAGAAAAACATTCTGGCACAAATTGACTGGCAGACCCTTGGGGGGGGGGGAAACTTGTCCAACCATGGAAATTTTAAAAGCCGGAAGAGGGATTGCTGACATCGCCTGACACTATATGGGGGTGATGTTCATGACGCATAATGTAGCACATTCCTGCAGAATGGCTTTTTATTATTCTCCCTTGCTAACGGATTCATTTTGGTTGTTGGAAAGTCCGAAAAAATAATCTTCAAAATCTGCCTTATATTTTTGCACTACGGAAAAGTGGGGAAGATTCAATAACCCACGCCCTGTCAAAAGTGATGGGGATATATATATAAAACCCCATCCCCCGTGATTTACGCCAGTGCTTTAACCCTAAAAGAGTCGGGTTAGTTTGGCAGCCAGGGGGTGGATTCCGCCCCACCCCTAAGAACTCGGCTGTGCCAGGCCTGATTTTTTAAAATTTAGCCCGTATAAACACTCTTTATCATTATAAATATGAAATTTGAACTCAATTGAAGGTTTTGTTTTGTTGTTATAAGTCATTTGAAGTTCATGGCTACATGCGTACCAGTACGCGTGTTTAGCACGGCGGTGGAAAAAGCATACATTTTTTGGCTGACCTGTTTCGAGAAAAGGCGCCCTACGCGAGAACAGCATGTTAAAATTTTGCAAAAATAGTGTAAAAATGACTGCAAAGAATTACTCTAAAAGCTCCTAAAGGCTCAACTCAACAAAAAATTGCAGTGCGTCAATATCGCAAAAAATGTTGAGGGAGTGGCGACTTTTTATTTATTCAACAAGTTAAGACTGTTTCACGCCAATAAACGAACATGTATTTTTTGTTATCCAGATTTGCTCGACTCAAAGAACACTATTAAATTGTTGGGTGAAATTTTACTAGAGAAATGCCCCCGTTTTTCAAATGACCAATTTTCATTTACTTGAATAGCTAAGGCACAGAGAAGAGCCTACCAAATTGTTGAAATTCGTCAGTGAGCAAATTACTTGGTTTCGCCCAGTCACAGTGCAACAAGTGCTCGACATAAAGGCCAAATACCCAGAAGCTAAGATGGTGGTAGGAAACTCAGAAATTGGTGAGTGAAGCTGAGTCTTCTGCACTGAAAACAACATACAGAATTACCCAGAGAGAATATGTATCCCTTCCATTTTAGAGCAGGAAAGATAAAGTTTATTCTCCAAGCAAGAAACATTGAACAGGTGGAAATTGCCCCTAGAAAGTTTTTTTTTCTTTGGGAAAATTAACTTTTCCGATTTGTGTGTTGCATTAATCTAAGGTGTGGAGGTGAAATTTAAGGATCAAGTCTACCCTGTCTTGATTGACGTGAATCATATCCCTGCTTTGACTGAAATCAGTACCACGCCCACCGGAGTCAAAGTGGGAGCATCTGTGTCTCTAACTGAACTGAATCACTTTCTCCAGTCGGTTATGCAAGCACAGCCAGGTAAGCATGCAGGAAAAGACTGGTAGACAACAGAAATCGACCATGTTACGAAGAAGGACTGTGAAAGTCCCGATCTGTGCGAGTGGGAGTAGAAATTATCAGAAAGATCACTGCAATTTCATTTGGGAAGATCTTGGGCTGCATTTGTTTGTCTCGCATCAGTAGTAAAGGCTAACAAATGTTCGAACAAATATTTTTCAAATTCACTCTGTGAGGGAAATAACTGTGAAAGCATCCTTTCCAAAGCACGAACCGTATGATAAGTGACCATTTTTGGTTGCGTCTCTACACATTTTTCTACAGAGCATAAAACTCGACTGTATGCAGCCATTGTGGAGATGCTTCGCTGGTTTGCTGGACACCAGATCAGAAATGTCGCCGTAAGTAGTCTTATACGTTATCAACTTTTATGTTCTTTGCAAGATGATGCACCAATATTGCACTATACACAAGAAGATCCTTGTCCAACCGCTTTTTAAATCCATCCATCAACCCTAGATTTCGTATTACAGAACTTAAATGAAACTGAAGTTAAGATAACTGCACATTTTCCCATCTATTTATTAGGGCTGTGTTTGATTTCTATAACTTGTTTGACATTAAACTTTAGTCGCTCGGTGGCAACATAGCGACTGGAAGTCCCATATCCGATCTGAATCCCCTGCTGATGGCTTCAATGAGCACACTGCAGCTTGCATCTCAAACAGGTAATCACAATACAGAGCTACGGGCACGACAGGATAAAGATATGGGGAGGTGTAAAAAGATGCGAAGAAGTCGTAAAGTTGGAATATCCACATTCCTGCTGGGTTGTGGTTTAACCCTAAAAGAGTAAGGGCGGAGCCCCCCCCACAGTACATTTTTATTCAGAAGTTGAGCCTTTTAAAGATTTGAGAGTAAGTCTTTACAGTCATTTTGACACCAATTTTGTGAAAAACGGTTCTTGCGTAGCGTGCATTTTTCCGAGACAGGTCAGCCCAATATACTTTTTCTACGCTGTGTGCTCTCGGGCTGGCACGCGTTTAACCTTGAACTTCAAATGACCGTAACAACAAAGCTATATGTTTGATTGAGTTCCAACTTTGCATTTGTAATGATAAGGGGTATTTTTAAATCCCTCGGCTGTGAGATGGACCAAAATAACCCGGCTCTTTTAGGATCAAGAAACGTAATTCAGCCTCTGAAAACGATAAGAAAAACCCTTGTTGCAGTGGGGTCATTATAACAAAAATTGACTTACTGAACATTGTTAACTAACAGTTGCCCACAGCGTGAAAGTATTTAGATAACTCTTTGACCCAACTCATGTCATTTCTTATTTGTGTGTGTAAGTTATTATTTTTCTATTTAGGTACACGCACCGTTACTATGGACGGCAATTTCTTCACCGGTTACAGAAAGAGCGTGATTGGCAAAGATGAAGTCATTGTGACCGTGGACATCCCGTTCACAAGTGAGGTAAATGCAGATCAAAAATATAACAGATCACGAAATAAGTTTGACTGTGTCCCGGCGATACGGGTGCCATCTTGAACACTTCATTTACATTATCAAACAACTTAATAACGCCACAATAGGAGTAATGTAGTTCACAGAATAAAACGCATAGCCGTGTGAACATTAGTTCTAAGGGGGCCGTTGAAAGAATGCACTATTTGGTAGTGTTGCATGTGTTTTATGACGTCAAATCGAAAGGTCAAAGAATTTTCTGATGGGCAACATAAACTGTTTGGCAGAACGAGTATTTCTACGGGTACAAGCAAGCTTCACGACGCGAAGATGATGTCTCCATAGTCAATGCAGGTATGAGAGTGATCTTTAAGCCCGGTAGCAATGTGGTCGCGGATTGCACCCTGGCCTATGGAGGCATGGCTCCAACAACAGTCTTGGCCAAGAAGACAATGAAGGCTATCACGGGAAGGTAAGTTTAGATGTTCTCAGTGGTATACAAATATTTGATTAAGCCTACAATTGGGCCTATAGATAAGATTGTCACTCTGTGTTATAAAATACCTTGGGCGTAATACATGTTCGTCTTCCTTACATGTAAATCAAATGATACTTCCTTATGGTTGGCATCAAGATGGCTAGTGACGCTTGGATGATCCTGTTCATACGTTAGTATCCAGTTTCAGCAATGTCATTAAAAAGAACATTTTTTAGCGGCGTAAGAATATCAAAGAATGAAATTTTCACTTCGCTTTGCATTATCTGTATGACTACGGTCAGCCTCTCTTACTTTTCATATAATGTATTTTCAAAGAGATTTTGATTGACCGTGAACGTCTTGGGCTGCCCTGATGTAATAAGTCACCATTTCGCCTGCAGGAAATGGGAAGAAGATTTGGTTGAGGCAATGTATCCTACACTTGGAGAGGATTTACCTCTGCCTCCCGGTGCTCCAGGGGGAATGGAGCCCTATCGCCAGTCGCTCACCTTGAGTTTCTTCTTTAAATTCTACTTGACCGTCCTGGAGCAAATTAGTTTGAAGATGGTGAGCTATTGCCAGTAATAATTGTTAGCGTCGTTTGTTTACAATCTGTAAAACGGTGACAGTAAAAGGGCCTATGCATGGCAATGTCTTTATAAAAACCTTGAGGATGCACCTTTCTGGTAATGAAACCAAGGATTCCTCAAAAGGGTATAGCCACTGTAGCTCGTAAGTTTGAAGAAACCTGTAGAGAGAAAAAAAGACAATGAGTTTAATTGTGCACAAAAACCCCAGAGGAATATTCTGGGTAAAACCCATGAAATCAGGTAAGGACCGAAAACCCAATCCACATGTATACAATGTACGTTTCCATTTACCATATATTAATTTTTCATCTCTTACTTTGAAAGATTTTTGAACCTATTTGGCTTATATTCTAATGTGAACATCCTCATCCATGATTAAAAATGTAATATCACGTCTTCTCTTGGTTTGAGCTGGAAACCAAACTGAGCAGCGCCTTCCATGAATTCACAGCAGCAGCGCCCAGCTCTCCCGAAAGCTAATATAAGTGCAATTATTTTCAAAACACTTTACCCAAAAAGAGTGTCTAAAAATTCATTGCAAGGACCCTCGAAATGGTCTGCTTTTGCTTTCCAATAAAAACACGTGACGAACGACTGGCCAGTATATATAAAGGTGGTTTTAGTTAGGAACTGTGAAATCCAAAGTTGTTTTGTTTTCTTGCTGGCGATGTGCGTTTTGTTTAATAGTTTAGAATTAAGTAAAATTGTTTGTTTCATTCATCGCCAAGCCCGGATTGAATGAAATCAGTGTGCCAACGTCCTACAAGACGGCCACTCAGAGCTATCAAAAGCATCCTGCAATGGGAGTACAGATGTATCAGGTAATTTTTTTTTCTTATCGGCAAAAGAATTTGCGAAAGCTTTTACTCAACATCAGTCTTCATCATTCCGAATTAAAAAAAAAAAGAGGTTCCCCCACGCAAGAGAACTGATCTTCAAAATTTCAATATCACAGGAGGTACCACCTGGTCAGCCCGAGTCTGATGCAGTGGGTCGACCTTTGACCCATCAGTCCGCCCTAAAACAGGCCACGGGAGAGGCTTTGTATGTGGACGATCTTCCCACTATTAAAGGTTGGTACATTTGTAACACTTCTGTCTTCATTATTACAAGGGCATGAAGGTTTAGGTAATAAATTAATGTCGATGTAACACTCTTGGGTGCATCACTGTACATTTTCATTTACATTTCCGTGAATGGTGAATAAAAAAGCATACTTTACATGTTTATTTATTGCAGGCCTAGTCATTACGTCTTAATTTTCTCTATAATCAACAAAGTCAAACGCTCAAAAAGCAATAAGAGGATGTATCATATTACCGAACAAAAATTATGTCCAATCTTCCAATACACTTGAAATTGAAATGAAATTATCTCTATTATAGTGTAATTCGACAACCAGAATTAGACGCCATCATGGCGGTCGAAAAAAATCTTAATTGGTCCATAGAGGTATATCAATCATGGCGCAACCAAAAGCTTAAATCATTAGCAAAACAGAGCACAGTGCTGACCAATGCAATGTTCCTGCCTCTCAAAACCAGGTACCTGGGGCAAAGGGGGGGGGGAATCCATGCCCCTTCTCTCAGTTACGCTAGTATTCATAAATGTATGAACCGATGGAGGGAAGGGTGTCAGCGTGATAAATATATCAGTTATAATTATTTTTGTCAAGAATGGAGTATGGGCTCTATTTGTGAAACGTGATTTTACAAAATAGTGGCAGGGATTAAAATTCCCACAGCCCCGAATTACTTTTGCAGCCCAGTATTACTCAAATCAAGTAGTCAAAATAATATTTTCATTCGCTCTCTGAGGTCCGACAACGTCAGTGAAATAAAAAAATTCATGTGCGTTGAGGACTGAGGACCGCACTGCGTGATCTCGTGCGCGTTACATGGAAGCGTATCCGCTCCGAGCGGAACAAAAGAGGGCGTGGTTGTTGTTGTTGCCGTTGCTGCTGCTGTTGTTGCTGTTGTTGTTGTAGTTGTTGTTGTTGTTGTTGTTGTTGTTGTTGTTGTTGTTGTTGTTGTTGTTGTTGTTGTTGTTGTTGTTGTTGTTGTTGTTGTTGTTGTTGTTGTTGTTGTTGTTGTTGTTGTTGTTGTTGTTGTTGTTGTTGTTGTTTTGTTGTTGTTGTTGTTGTTGTTGTTGTTGTTGTTGGGAAACTTGTCGTAGCGCACAAGAATAGGCCTGACCCCTCTAGCTTTATATCATCTATTGTCTACAGTCATCACCTCTGGCGCTGTGTAAGACCAAACGCTTTACGCCTCTGGTGGGTTCTTGAACTAACTCAAAAATCCGACTTAACCCCGTTATTCCCCAGGTGAACTCTACCTTGGCTTGGTCTTAAGCAAGAAAGCTCATGCCAACATCCTGTAAGTTCTCTTCAGGTTCCTTTGTATTAACCTCAAACCTCAGAATATACATCACATTGAGCAAACATGAATTTTGACACAAAACTTCTCTGACAATTAAGCCTGGGGTATTGACTTTAATTTTTTTTAACTGATTAATGCAGCTGTGGGATGTTGAAAGAACAAACCTTTTTCTATACGTAACGATGCTTTCCAATTTCCTTGTAATTTTATATTGTAATCTTTTATCTCCAGGTGCGGCGTATTTGAAATAAACATGCATCCATAATTTTATCAGGGAGCAATGTTTGTAACTGCTTTTTCGACCTGATGCTTTTTTGAAATGCTTTCAACCCTCTTCACGTATGTGGAACCTAAATTTTATGAAATCAAGGATATTTTTAATGTGACCAAAATGACATAGATCTGTGGATACAAGTGCAGCTTTAACAGTGGATGGCGTTCATGCTTTTGTGGACGTCGGTGATGTCCCAGGGAGCAACGAATTAGGTGCAACGCCGATCCAAGATGACCTACTTTTCGCTGAAAAGGAGGTATGACTTATTAGAATGTCTTAGGGAGTTAAAATTCCGCTCATATCTCTCCAGCTATGAAAGATCAACTTTAGCCAACTCTCTTATTCAACTCTCAATGGTGATTCAACTATAATATGCGTTGAATCGGAGTGAAAGTTAAATTGCCATCAAACTTTTTTTAAAATTTTAATGTGGCGTACCTGAGAAGGTAAGCCTCATAACTACCGTTTATATGAAACCATCAATATTCTGAGCCTGACTGAATTGACCCGGAGACTGTAACCTCGGAGTTCCCAGATGAGTGCACACATAGGCCCAAGGTGTTTTTTCGAAGATTAAATAACCCGCCCCGAGCGGATCAAAAGAGGGCGTATTTTTTGGGTACTCACTGCATATGTGCGCGCCATGACGCATGCAAGTATATGTGCTTTTGATACGGGACACTCTGAGTACGAGTAACTAGTTTATCCGGTTCGTAAAAGAGACGTCACATCAGTTTAAACCACGCCTACTGCACACGTGCACTGCACATATGGTTACATGCATTGATTGCCGTTTACGTGGAACCATGGAACCGGTAGTTTAATGATGAGCAACTTCAGCGATCGTCCGATGGAAGCCTGCAAATCGTGGCACGTCTGCCTTTGTGACGAAGTCACGGATTGCGGCATGCATGGTGCGTACACGCAGAACGCATGCAAGAACCCGCTTATAACCATCTGTCATTATTTGGCCGATTGGGGGTGCACTTCAGCTCGGAGCGGATTAAACAAGATCTGGTAAACTGAAAAAATGCTATGGCCTTAAATTCGTGAAAGTCTGGACGTACCTCACCAGCCGTTCACAGGGACAGACTATGTGAAATAGTACGCTTAGGACTACGGTATGATGTCATTATGAGCATACTTGTTAATACATCTTATTCATGAAATTTGAGAAAAGATTTGAAAATATAAAATACAGTTACTGGTACATTTTGTTGCATATCGTATAGTATCGTATTCGTATAACGTATACAGTAGTTGCAAAGGTTGAATCAGCTCATTGCTTAGAACTCCGAATATTTCTCCCGCATTCCTGATTTGTTTCAGCTGCTCATTTAGTTGGTGCACCTGAGCACTAACTTCGCTAATTGCCAAATCTGGCAAAAATGGCTACTTACCATTGCAATCTCAACTTAGAAATCTGTCCCCAACATACTAGAATTGCAATATTTCTCATTTGTTTCCGTGTTAACAAGAAATTTCAACGCTTCAAATCAAATCAACCTGCTTTTGAAAAGGAGATTGTTGGTGCCAAGTATCAAAAGTGTTTTCCTCTAGCCTAAAAGCTTTCAAATACAAACAGATATGAGTTTGGAAAGCCTTGCCCCATATGTACGTGCATACAGTTATGCAGTACAAGGCCCTCACCAGGGCTGGTGTGAGGGGTTCATTAACATTGTGCATGGTTATTTTTGTAGTGATTTCCCGTTTTATGTTTTTTGTCGAAAAAAAGCTATATTCTCCCCTTTTTTCTTTTCCTGCTGTCCTGTTCTTACAGTAAAAATTTCATAGTTCTGTTTGCATAGATTCTTACAAATATTTTCACATTTCAATTCTGAACAATATCATTCCCTCGCAAGTAAATATCGATATACATTGCGTTTTGTAGATTAATATGTTGTAATGACCATTGTAACATGTGTAAAGACAAGAGTGCTTACACAAAAGAGTTGTCAACAATCTTTTTCCCGCTTTAACCATTTTCTGAATGCGGTGTAGGTGACGTGTGTCGGGCAAGTTATTGGCGTCGTTGTTGCAGACAACAAGGACATTGCTCAGCGAGCTGCTCGTCTCGTGGAGGTACGGTATGACGAACTTCCCGCCATCATTACTATAGAGGTGAGCGTGTTTGTGAACCTCATGCTTTGTGAGAAAAGTAACATTGACTGTGTTCATGTATAAAACAACTCATTTTTTCTGTCAAAACCTCGATTTGTTATCCTTTTATTGTTTTCACGGATTGTTGACGATTTGTGGAATTTGGATAGTGTGTCCCGAGAACACACAGTTAGCTTCTTCATTTACGATGTGAACCTTCACAAAGCGGCAAAATAACTGTCGTGTGACAAACTGGAAAAAACAACACGGCTCTTGCTGTGACCATGATTCCAATACCCGACAGGTTGGAGCAGAATTGGGAGAACAGTTGCCATTGACTTTGACATTTCATTTGGCCATCTCTGCCGGAATATCTGCCAGCCATTAGACTAGATCAAGCTAGAAAGTGTGTCTGTCACGTTTCGATGTGTCGCGAGGGGTTTCATCCTGATTGGGGTTGATACGACCTTGTTTATCCCTGCAGGATGCTATTGAACGAGGCTCCTTCTTTCCTTGCAATCTCGCCATCAAGAAGGGCAACGTGGAGGAAGCTCTCGTGATGTCTGAATGCATTTTAGAGGGAGAAATGAAGATTGGTGGACAGGACCACTTCTATTTGGAGACCCTGTCCACTTTGGTCATCCCTGGAGAAGGGGGAGAGGTTGAAGTTATATCTTCCTCTCAGTGGCCAACGCTCACACAGGTGGGTATACCACTGTACAGCTAAAGGGGGGGGGTAATATATGGACATTTTAAAACGGCGACCAATATACTATCACAAGCTGGGCCAAGAAAAAATTTCGACCCCCACCCCTCTCTCTGTAAGGAAATCCGGGATTTTCCTCTGGAAAGGCCAGTGCAATATCACATTGCTTCAAACTTCAAGCCAGATGGAACATGCTGCAATATTTATGGTCTTGGCGAAGGAATGGAAGAGTGGGTATGTAGCGGGGACGGGGGAGGGCGGCGGGGGGGGCGGGTTGCCCCAGACAGATTTTGGAGTAAAGCTTCTCATGTCCCCCAAATCATGTTGAATAAGCCAGAAGTTGCATTCGCTTTTGCATTAGCCTCCACCCCCTCAACACCAAAAGCTGGATACGCTGCTGGGGTGGAGACTGAAAAGTTTGTTTTGGGTTAGTGCCTTGCTACCCCTTGGAGAAATAGAACCTCCCATAATAGTATTGATTTTGTTCTCGCATCATCGCAAGGATCTACAATCTTTTGTTACTGCAGAAAATGGTTGCTATGGCCTTAGGAGTGCCAAACAACAAAGTGGTGTCGCGAGTGAAGCGAATTGGTGGGGCGTTTGGCGGGAAAGCGTCACGATCTGGATTGCTTGCCGCCATGTGTGCTGTGGCAGCCAACAAGTAAGTTCAAACCATTAATAGAATGAGACTTTATAATTTATTCACTACGGCAGTTCACGTTGAAAATGCAATGTTTGATAGAAATAAAAATACACTTATTAGCCACACCACTATATTGTACCACGCGCTGGCAGTAATAGCTGCAGGGGCAGGAGTCCTTTTTATTATTTTTTTTAGTTTCTTGTGTGACGTGACAGAGGGCGCTAGTCACTAGGTGCGGTGCGAAGTTAAAGATAGCGCTCTGCCAGTAACGGGCAGATGTTAGGCGTGCTTACCTGTGTGTTAAGCCAACGTAGCGCATAGGCTCCGCCCTGCGCGTAAGGCAATTGGTTATACGGAAGTCACTGCTTGGTCATGTAGCGCGTGCGCAGGCGCAGTTACAGCGGCGGCCGGCTCGCGATGCTATAAAAGGCGCGGGCAGGCAAGGTTTAGTCGTTCTAATCAAATATTGTATAGCGCCGAAAGTTCAAGATGGATAACTCTGCCCAAAAGATATAATTACCATGGGCGCCCTTTGAGCAAGCGATACGCCTGCGCAGTTTACGGTAATGCTTGGGCGCAGGCTCGCCAGGTGCACGTGCCTGCCGCGGCGCCTGCGCTCTGTGCACGTACATTGGGAACGCGTATCGCTTGCTACGTGCCTATTTTCTCTCACGTACGGGTTGTTTGCACAGACGTCCAATACGTTAAACATGGAAAGTTCACGTTGGATCAAAACGTGAAAAACTGCAATTTCTTCAGAAGGATTGAAATTATGTGTTGAACATTCGCTGATGTGAAATGGACATTTTTGCAAAGTGCAAAGGTTACGCAACTGGGATTTGTTCATGCTTGGTTTATGATGACCGATTGCACTTCTTTTTGAGAGATTTGCTGGATGTTACTGATCATTTGTCCTTTTATTCGACTGTTCATTGGAAGATGTACATTTTGTGTGGGACGTGGATCTAAACGTTCAAACAGGCAATTGACGCACGCGCACCTGTGCGCAATGAGAAAAATTGTCGCGTTTGCGTTCACATTTGGGTTGCACGTGCATCTAAACCTCCCTAATGTTATGTGTGTAAAACGTGAGAACCAGCGAGTAAACCCACACGTGCGCGTATAAAGTTGCACTACACCAAATGTGTAGGAAAACAGTGCAAAATCGGACCGAAATAGCGCCGCCTGTTGACTCTCGTGAAGAGGTTGGCCCCAGTTTTTTTTTCAGTGGAAATTAAAGATTATGGCCAGACTTTTTGTTTTCGTTTCATGGGGGTTAGCCACAAAAAATTTTCATTCGCCTTTCAAGGAATTTACCCCCAAAATAGCAGTAAAACTCAGCGCTCATTTCTGAATGTAGTGGCCCGCCTCTATCTAAAATATGCCTGCAATTTTGGGATTTTGTATGAAAGAAATACCCTGAAATGGAAAATATCAGTCCCAAATTTGAGGTTTATAGAAATATTTCTAAGATCGCTCTTGAATATGGCATGTCTTATTGTAAAAATCCCGTGGGATGACAAAATGTTAAGCTTGCACGCTGAAATACAACCATTTGGTGGAACGCACTCATTGAATACCGAAGTGCGACGTCACTGTGAACCAGAGAGTACAGTGCAAACTTGTTGGATCACGCACTGGTTTTCGCGCTAATCCTTTTACACACTTATTGTGCGCGTGACGTACCGTACTCACTTCGGTACTCTACCTGGTTTGTAAGTGTGACGTCACTTCAGTTTAAACCACGCCCACTGCACATGCACTGCAAATAGAGTTACATGCATTGATCGAGAATAAAATATAACATCAGTGCTCTGAAATATGTGATTGCCGAGCTTTCGGTAACTGAGTACCTTCTTCAGGGCAAGCAACTGAATCTGCTTGCCCTGAAGAAGGTACTCAGTTACCGAAAGCTCGGCAATCGCATATTTCAGAGCTCTCAAGCTGATTTGATATTATATTCTTGTCGTTATTCTGATCACGGTGCTACGCATCCCTTCCATATTTACATGCAATGATCGCCGTTTCTGTGGAACCATGGAACCGAAAGTTAACGCGCAACTTCTGCGATCGTCTAGTGGGAGCCTGCGAATCGTGGCGCGTCCGTCTCTCTGACGAAGTCACTTACGAACCGGATAGGCCTACTCCATCTATTTGCACTTTGGTACTCTACAGATACGAAAAATTTATGGAGAAAGCTAATATATATAGACTCAACAAACAACCCGTTGCTCTTTTGAATTCCTCAGAGTGAACCGTCCAGTGCGACTAATGCTCGATCGTGACGAAGATATGGTCATGACTGGAATCCGGCACCCCTTCCTGGGCCGCTACAAAACTGGATATACCAGAAATGGGCGCTTGACTGCCTTACAGATCGACCTGTACAACAATGGAGGAAACACGATGGACCTCTCCAGCGCTGTAATAATCCTGATCGACTAAACTCTTATAATTGTGACACAATTTTATGAAGAAACTATAAGCATAACGCTAAATGCTTTGCGAACAGAACATTCTAATGTGTTCATTGTAAACATTACCAATGACTAACATTTCAAGGAAACAATAAATCAGAACATATGGTAAGGATTCTGGGCACACCATGGGATCAATCTCCTCAAGAAGAGGTAAAGTTCCAAGAGAATCGATGAGTGTTGACTCGATGTTTCGACTAGGATGCTCTGGCCGTCTTCAGGCTTGACTCTCACCGGTTGTCTTCAGAACCTTACCTCTTCTTGGAGAGATATGTTCTCATGGTGTACCCGCAAATCACTGCCGTATGTACTACTTCCACCATGCAGTTTCAAATCTTACTTAATAAATCATAAGTCTGGTCTTTGGAATTTTAGAATAATTTTAGCGACCTTTTGTTTTACCAGGCATTTATCCATACTCTATAGAAGTATAGAGAATCTCTATCAAGATAAATAAAGGCACCCTTTTTGTCGTTTTATTTTTTTCAGGTTATAGAAAAGGCACTATTCAACATGGACAACTGCTATAAAATTCCAAATGTACGAGTAAGTGGTCATCCGTGCAAGACAAACATCGCATCCAACACGGGTTTTCGAGGCTTTGGAGGCCCAGAGGCAAATATGATGATTGAATCCATCTTGCACACAATTTCCATTGAGTACGGATTGTCCCCAATACAAGTGAGGTTTTGTTTTGTCAACATAACAACAAAAATTATTTAAATGACATGAGTTATTTTTTACTAACTTAAACTTTTATCTTAAACAAGAGTCTCTTTGAACATGGGCTTGGTTGAACACTTTTGTTTAAGATTGTTTTAAAATAACAATAGTAAAAAATAACTCACGTCACGTCTTGTTTAGGATTGTTTTCCCCATTTTACCATATCTTCCCAAACGAACTGTCTGCTAACTTGCTCTTGTTTTTCGGTACATTCAGATTCGAGAGATGAACTTCTACAAAGAAGGAGATCGAACTTATTTTGGACAAGAACTGAAAAACTGGAACTTGGATCGATGCTGGAGCGAATGCATAAGAAAGAGCGACTTTCACAGACGCAAACAAGATGTAGACGAGTTTAACAGGTATGGGATTTTCAAAATACGGGAAAATCCCCATTTGGCTTCGTAATGCCAGTACAGGTGCTCTGTGATGAAGTTTGGCACCAGATAAAAGCAGAGTTTTATCCAATACAGACCAAAAACTGTTTTAGATGTTGAGCAAACTTGCACTATTCTGTGGAGGGTGGCAAGCATTTAAGAAATGGAGGCTTACTCATTTTGCCCACAAAACTTGTGGCTGTCTTTCATCTTACGGAGTGAAACTTCATGGACATATAAACATGTATTTATTGAGAAACTGCATTTGAGTAAGGACATAGCAAGAGATTTTAAAACGGTGGCCCTTAACGCTCACTAGATTATCTTGTGACCACGTTTAACTAGTGCATGAAACTTCTCAGACATATGAATTAAGGCCATTTTCCGATGTGGAGTCAGTTGAAACGCTAACTTCAAGGGCGTGATATATCAGAGGGTGTACTCCAGAGTGGGACTGGGCACCCGTCATCTAAAGCCCAGATTAAGAGGCTGACCCTCAGCACCCAGGTCGAAGCTTTACATTAAGTAAAACAAAGTCACATAATCACTGAGCTCATGTATTTAGAAAAATGAACAGGTGTTAGTTTCAGCAGTACATTGCGTTACGACCACCTTACAACGTGACGAATCATTTTTGATAGGCGTTCCGGAATGTTTAAAAGAGTTTGCTTCCATAGCAAATATTTGTACATTTCCCTTACAGAAGCAGGTACGGCTCGAGCATGGAGTCTTGATTGATTTTTCTCTTCTTGTCTTCTTGTACAATGTGTCTTTGCAGAAAGAGCCGTTGGAAGAAGAGAGGAATTGCAATGACGCCGGCCAAATATGGCATTGCATACACACACGTGCCCATGAATCAGGTATAACTGTGCACAAAACAGATTCACAGTAGCATCTCGTTACTAAGAGTCGTTACAAGCCATATCTCAAAGTTCAAAAGAACTGTAATATCGATGAGGATAACAGTGGACTACAGTACTTGGTACTTGTACCGTTTATTTTAGTTTATTTTTTACATTTTGTGATAGATTTTGCATATTACCTTCTATTAATTTTGTTATTTTTCAACAGCCAAAAATGAGCATAACAGACCTCATGAATGAGGTAATTCGGAATTTCAAAAAGGCATGGTCATTCAAGAGGAAACCAGCTGACGTCACACCAGTACAAACCAGATCAGTACGATACAGCCTCACTCATTCTGACGACCCAGTACGCGCGTATTGATATTCTCAACTGCCTTCGACCTGCTTCAGTTTGTTCATGCGTCTATGTTGGATTACCGAAATGGCTCATTCATGTTCGCATTATTCGTTTCAGGCCGGAGCTTTGGTTCACGTCTACACAGACGGTACGGTTCTAGTCACTCATGCAGGGACCGAGATGGGCCAAGGGTTGCACACCAAGATGATCCAGGTGGCGAGCCGGACACTGAGAATCTCCCCGGAGAGGATCCACATCAGCGAGACCAGTACCAATACGGTGCCTAACACTTCACCCACTGCAGGAAGCACCAGTTCAGATCTGAACGGCATGGCTGTTAAGGTGGGTAGAGATGGTGTCGGCTTTGGCTCAGAAATACGGAAGGGAGCTGGTTTCCATAGTGACAGGCGTGATTTTTTTTCAAAAGTTTTGGCAGCAAGGGAACAGGGTTCTATTTGCCACACTGTACTAATCAGGATAGGATCTGATGATTGAGCTCTCAAGAACTCTATAAGAGGGGATGGACCAAAATCTTCTTATTTTTTTCCCATCTACTTCTCTGGAATTTCGTTGAAAATTTTTGTTTCCATGGTCTGAAACCCCCAAAGTTGGAACATGGCCAAAAATTGTTCTCGAAACTAATAAGAACTTTCAGATCGTAAAACCAGAGTGAAACACCTACAAGTTCGGTGTATGAACCGTTGTGTTCTGCAGTGGGATTGACTGGTTTGTGTCATGTTGTATATGGGGCAGATCTGAATCAAACAACATCAATTGGGTTGTCTTTTGTTCTCATCAGGAAGCTTGTGAAACCATCCTACATCGCTTGGAGCCTTTCATTCACAACAATCCAAAAGGAACATGGGAGAGCTGGGTAGGCTCAAGATCATCATTTCCTTGTTACTTGAATTAAGATTTACAACATCAAGTGAATAATTATTGTGGTGGATTCAAACTTGGCAATAAAACTTTCTCCAGCATCCGCCCGTCCAATTCAAGGAGCTGGTAGACTCTTTTGCTGAGCTGCCATTTGTAGAGCCTTTGTTTTGGTGTCCACTCTTCCTCGTCTACAGTCATATACTGATGGCTACCCAGTCATTTTGTAGATGTTTCCTTGAAAGTTTACAAAGCAGAAGAGAGGCAGTCACAAGAACCCTCCAATATGGGGCACGACTGGTGTATAAGCGATAATCAGAATCACAGCTTAATCAAATTGATTGCCATAGCCTACCAATAAATGCATATGTGTGTGTGTGTGATTCCATAGATTAATGCAGCTTACTTGAAGCGTGTCAGTCTGTCTTCCACCGGATTCTACAAGTGAGTGATGTATCTTTGTTAGTTAACTTTTCTCCGTTTTCTTATTTGCTGTTCGTTCAGAAGGAAATGGTGTCCTTTATGTGCGTTTCTTTTACAATGTTATTTCGCGTGTAGTTTATGATTGGAACCGTCTGTGGAATAGTATTTCCTGAATAAAAAGATTATGTCAAACTCCCGTGCGTTTAGGCCTATGTGCTCAAGTTTTCACTTCACCTCGTTCTCTAGAACTCCAGACCTGCACTTCAACTGGGAGACTGGAGAAGGCAGACCGTTTAATTATTTCACTTACGGTGTTGCAGTCTCTGAGGTAGAGATTGACTGCCTGACGGGCGATCACCAAGTGCTGCGCACCGACATTGTTATGGATGTGGGGGACAGTATCAACCCAGCGGTTGATGTTGGTCAGGTACCCAAGTACAGTACACTAATACTCGCCAGATTTTGGGATGATGTCGTTCTCATCTCAAAGAATAGTAAAAGCTAAAAATCGCTTCCGCTAAATGGCTGTAAGATTTAATCTTATACAACATATTTGTTACAAAGTGTACTTTTCGTCGGGGAGATGTAATTTTTTTTTTCAATATTTGTTCGAGAGCTTACGAAAAAATTGAGTGTGCGGTGTTTGTATGAATACGTCGGGGTGAGGGCAAAGCTATTAATACCTCACGTTTTCAAAAAGTGTTTGTACTCACCTATAATATTACTTCCAATGGTACATGGAATGAAGTCTTCCTAAAACAAGTTTAACTCTGATTCTACCTTCTGTTGGCCTTTCGTTTTCAGATCGAAGGTGGCTTCGTTCAAGGCTATGGCTGGCTCGTCCTGGAAGACTACCGAATGACCCCAACTGGACATCTCCTGACCAAAGGGCCTGGTTTCTACAAGATTCCCGGAGTCGGTGACATCCCAAAAGAATTCAATATCAGTCTCCTCACCAGAGCACCTAACTCCCTCGCCATTTGCTCGTCAAAGGTCAGTTCGGGTTTGCTCTAATGTCGCAGTCATTTGTCATATATTTTGACATTTAGTCTTCTAAACCAGGGTGTCTTTAGCCACCCTGACAGTTTTTGCTAACCTCTCGCTTTTGGGCTGAGGATATCATAGGCCTGTTTCACACGGATAGGGCCTAGAGATTGTGATCAGTGATCCGCCGGTTGACTGATATCAGACCCCACCTAATGGATAAAGCAAAACAGTTTTATATCATTGATCGAGATGCACACTCGCTGGTGGGAGCTCAGCGTTGGTCGGATCATCATACCGAGGGTGTGTTATTTTTCGTCGGGGGGGTTCATGAATTACAAGTCGACCCACTTCAACCACAGGAAAGACTGGTGAGAGAAACCTACGGATCTTGGACATGCGGTAAAGATAAACTCACTTTGTATTCATTTCTGAAACCAGCTGAAACCATCATGGTGGGCAAGGGGGCACTTTAGGAAAAAGAGGAATAGAAAAAGGAGGGGGAAAGACAGTTTAATACGACGAAACTGATGAGTGCTCCCCCTAGCATCCTGGATTAAAGTCCTTGCGACGCCCATAGTGAAAACAAAAATGCTTAATTAATTCAGGCCAGATTGTTTTGGGGTAACGCATAGGACACTTCTGCATACAGATTGCTTAATGCACATATATTCTGCTCTCACATGAAATTGATGTAGAGAAACCACCTGTTCTTACGTATCACAATATTCTGTCCAATTCCGTCCAAATATACGTCGTGCTACCTACAGAAATAGCCCAGTTAGGAGTTTGAGTGCACTTATTACTGTCCATATTATATTCTTCCAAAGGTAATTGCTGTGTTGATTTAAGTATGGTTTGCCATTTCTGTAGCCTGCAGAAGGCATCATTCCGCTCATGTTTTAGCATATGGCTTGGATCTATTCATCTCTTTCGGGTCCAATAAAACTTTGTTCGAACTCAAATCTTGTTACTATGTTGTCTTTGTTAACCTCCTCGTCAGTATTTGTTTCTTGTCCCTACCAGTGCCTACATTTTGACTTATAGCGTCAGTGCCCGTTGTATACATTATTTATGTATTGTATCTCTCTCCCTTAGGGAATAGGAGAACCTCCTGTGTTTCTGGCAGCTTCCGTCTTTTTTGCAATCAAGGATGCTATCCAATCAGCGAGAGATAATGCTGGGCTACCCGGCGTCTTTCATCTGAACAGCCCAGCCACGGCAGAAAGAATCCGCATGGCCTGCCAAGACAGGTTCACGCAACAGGTATATCAATGCTTACAAGCTTGCTTATTTATTTTTATGAAGTTTCAAAATGAGCACATCATTGTCACGGATATTTTTGTGGAGAAAATTTTGAAAAGTTTGGCTGCTCAGTTTACTACACGATACTCCAGAGATGTTACTGTGAGTAAAATTTAATAGACCCACTCACATTCTTGTGGGGTATTACGTTTATTCTTGAATACTAAAAAATTAATATGTCATGACCCTGACATGCCATAACGGTCATAGCCTCATTGCATTCTCACTGTACTGGCCGTATTACTCCTCTTCTTTGAAACGATGTCACATAAAGTTGAGAAAAGGTCACTACCCCCTTTGCAAAAGTGTATAAATGTGTTCATTTTCCCAAGAGAATTACACTAAAGCAATGGCGTAGCTAGGATTTTACAATTGGGGCATATGGGGAACCAGCATCTTATGGGGGGCACCAGCTTTCAGTGGTGTGTGTGAGTTTGTTTCTGCATTCAATTGGGGACCCTGAACAATAGAGGACAATAAGGTCCCCGATTGACAGAGGGTCCCCGATTGACAACTGTGTACAAAACATATTGGTGGTCTTCTAAAAAAGTTAAAGTACAAACAAAAGAGGAACAATAGGGGGTCCCCAGTTGCAGGCAAATACACACTTATGTGTGTGTGGTTTTTTTTTTTTTTTTTTTTTTTGGGGGGGGCAAAGTTCGTCAGCCTTGTTCAATGTCCATTCATCCGTTTATTTATCGGGGGGAACCTGGGGTGCACCGATAATTTGAGGGGGCACGTGCCTCCAGGCGCCCCGTGGCTACGCTAAAGCTAAGGATTGTAACCTTCTATCAATAAAGCCATGCATAGTCACACTGTGTGCAGCCTTATATGTCCTGCGGTACCCAATTTACATCAGTTAGATTTGTATTATTGTTAATACATTTTTTTGCACATCATCGAAGGACCAACGAAATTTCCTGATTACATCCAATAAATCATGCGACTTTATCAAACAGGAAAATAATGTCGCCGAATCACCTTGCAGTCACAATCACAGATCCATTGGTGGTTAACTTAAACCGGAACCTACATAATGGATAGCGCGAACCAGCTCTTGGATCACTGATCGCGATCTGGCTCCGTGTGAAACAACAGGCCCAACTTGTCCCGTTGAGTTTCCAAAGAAGTTGCACGAGGCACCGAGCTTTCATTTTATTCAATATCAAACCACCGTTATAACTCTACACACAGATGTCATGCTGCATGGAAGAAGGGACCATGGGAAAAATTAATTGGATAAACGTCGACATTTGATGCGTTTTGGAATGGAAAAAATACTTCTTGTCTGTTTGGCCAACAGGTTCCGCAGAGTGATCCAGGAACCCACTCGCCGTTTTTTGTACGTCCGTAACTGGGATTCACGGCACCCTCCTGCATATGAACTTAAGATCTGGTAAAAGGATGCGCCATGACCTTTGTTGCTGCTTTGCACTGTATGGCTGCACTGCTGATTGCAACTCAATCAGTGATTACTTTACTCCATTTTTTTGTTGAGTTGGCTTTTGGTCCCCACTGCATTTTATCCAGTGACGTATCTAGCGGGGAGGGGGCAGGTGGGCAGTATACAGGAAAAGTTAAGATGCATGCCATACTGACGTCTTTGGTTTCTAAAGTGCGCAATGCCAGGAACTGCGGGGGACACTTCGTGGACCAAAACAATTTTACGCTGTGAAAATTACCTTCATGCTCGATTAGAATGGTTGAGCGGGGAATCACCCGATGCGAAATTTTTGTGGAAACTTGATGAGAATTTCTTGACTGAAAAGATTTCACTCGGAGACTACCCACCGCTACTTATAAGTAGGGTTGCACACCAATGCACCGTGCTGTGAGTAGGTCGGTATCATAGGATCGTACCATGGACTACGCTCGCCACACTTGTAAGCTAGACCAGTTTTGGCTTGTGCACCGCAGCAGTGGCTCTCTGTTGTGTGACAAATGGGGGCGCTTTTCATGCCATGCTAACAAGCGTGGCGAACGCAGTCCTGCTACAATCCTATGATGCCAACCTGCTCATGGCATGTCGTATTTGGTGCACAAGCCCTACTTATAAGTAGCGGTGAGTAGTCGGATCGGGTGTTAGTTTTAGCTTTGGGAAAAGAGATCAGCAGGCGTGTAATGAATTGCGCCCAGCCTCTGCGATCCATACACTGCAATATTATGCATGAAGTCCACATCAAAAGTATAGCAAGATTAACAATAAGTTACGAAGATGTCAGGTGTGCATTGACAGAAATGGTGACCATATGGAGGGCTCAGCACATTAAACCTATGAGGTAAGTAGCGAAACCAAAGCAGATTAAATTGATTTAGGTACATTCCTTGTTTTCAAGAATGTGTTCTTAAAGCATAGGCACTTGGTATTCTGCAAACTTGCACGGTTGAACCTCGTTAGTCAAATATGCAAACTTGTCACATTGCCGATTCCAGCACCCTTCACCTCGGTCTGGTTTGTTCACTCATATGTGTCGATAACATCACTAGCTGTATACAAAATTGTAAAGAGGACATTCTACCATTTCTGGAGATATATTTCTCTCATGTGTAAAGTAGTTTTGCCATATACAGTAATTTTTATCTTGGTATACTTTTTATGTGGACACCCATAGCGCGCACGTTTTTGACGTCACTGGCTCATATACATGAACATGCGGTTTCTGCCTCCACCGATGTCCTAACCCTGGGGCTAGTTAAGATTTTGGCCCCTTTTGGATATAAAAAAAATAATGAATCTCTTACTATTCTCGATCTATGTTAGTCAACTTAATTAACAATTACTGAATGTCTAGATTGATATCAATGAATTGAGTTTTTATGTTACAGACCAACATTATTTCTTCTGAACATTAAGGAGTCTTCACGTGACTAGATTTTCTCCTTTAAAGCAAACTTTACCATTTCTTTCGTTGAACTAAATTGATCTAACGTTTTCTCAAGAATCTGCATGCAAAACAACGTATTTGTACAGTGGTGTATTAAGTGAAATTTTGTGAACACATCAAAAGAAAGCCAGTTTTGCGATACCTATATATGCTGTTTGAAATACGTTCCTACTAAGTCTAAATAGGCAGTGGTATGAACAGGTTTTTATATCTACATAATCTGATTCAACAATCAGATAACTTTTTACAACACAGCTATTCATTTATGAGTTGATCAGTTGAAAAAGAAATCACAAGACTACGCAAAAACTTAGGCTATCTTTTAAATGTTAGGTTGTTGCATTTTCATTTCAATGGAATAGAAATAAATGTTTCAGACCATTTCAATGAAACTGCACGCAAAACTCAGGCAAGTCATACTGTAAATCTGCAGAGATCTTCGAGATGTCAGTTCCTCGGTAATTCAAATGTACCAGGACGAGATTGCATTAGAGGCTTCGTCTAGCTTAATAGCTGTTACTTCCTAATAATTAATATATTAGCAATAATTAATCGTGGTAATATCACGCAAAATAACTCAATTTTTTAAAGAACAGTAGCCTATGTAACGTATTACATAAACTTTCACATTATGCTATCTGCAGCAGTGAGCTGCCATGTAAACACATCTTCTTGACATCTTCCTGAGATTTCAAATTAAGACCATAGAGCTTATATTCCTAGTTAGACATTACGATGATCCTCAACATATCAGCTAGAAAGAGCAGTAATATCTGGTAACGTTTATTTCATTCCATTAGTTCCAACCTCCCATAGCAAGTTAATGGCGTATATTGGGAGAGCACAATGCTTTATCAGATGTTCCTCTATCCATTGATGCAAGTTTCATATCCATATTTGCTTTACTTCCGGAAATATCTGCAAAAGAAAGCGCGAGTTCGTGTGCAACGGCAAAAGTTTTTTGCGTAAGTCTGACATACTGTGACGTGACAGAGGGCGCTAGTCACTAGGCACGGTGCAAAGTTGTAGATACTAGATTGCGCTCTGCCCAGTAACAGAGGCAGATGTTAGGCGCGCATAGCTGTGTGTTAAGCAAGCGCGGCGATAGGGCAGCGGAAGTCACTGCTTAGTCACGTGAGCGCGTGCGCGGGCGTGGTCAGAGCAGCGCAAAAGCTATAAAAGGCGCGCGCAAGCGTTAAGCAAGGCTTAGTCGTCCAGATCAAGGGCTGATCCCTAGGTAAGGGTCGAGAATCCTGTGCAAGGTTTAAAGTCACCTAGCCTAGTGTGTCTGTGCCTAAGTCCGAGTGGTGCGTGTGTTGTTGAGGGGCTAATTAGTGGTACGGTATAGTTCCTGATAGGAGCTTGCGGTCGATGCAAAGCGCATGGGCGGATTGCTATCTCGTGACGTGAGTTGCGTTTAGCGCAACCCTAACAATAAGCCCTGAAAACTGCTAAAGTCCCTGATTCGGCACTGGATGCCGACAATTTATTGTGGTGTTCGCTGCTCTGGGCGAAGTCCGGTCACGTATAATCACACAGTCTCCCGTCAATAACGCCCTCTACTGGTGTATTGGTTGAGCGTGTTGATGAATAAACCAGCCGCTTGTTAATTGTTGTATATAAGTCAGGAGTCCAGGCGAAGTTTATTTCAAGTCAGGTCTGTCCAGGTTACGTCACTAAGTTTCGACCAATCAGATTAGCCATCATCTCGACGAAAACCAACTTTCTTGGGGGACGGTGTACTTCGGTTCCAACGGACTCGTCCCTAGCCGCTCAGGGACTCTCCGGCGTGCCGTCCGACGCACCGCGCCGCGAGGAGGAGGGCGCCCTCGCCTTCGTCGGAGGGGCGCGGCGTCACAATACTCTCCACTAGATGGGCTCTGTTCTCGCCCAAAGAAGGCTCGACATATTCGATCTTAAAGGATCTACACATTATCCAGTTCTGACAATGCTGGTGTCACCTGAAAGGGTAGATGCTCCTCTATCGATTGATGCAAGTTTCATATCCATATTTGATTTACTTATTGGAGGATCTGAAGAGAAATCGCATGTTCGTGTGTAACGGCACGATTTTTTTGCTTGGACAAATATGCCCGTTCATAAATACAAAATCAGAATGGTTTTGATCAATGTTGGGAGTTTTTGTGGCAATGCGAGGTCTTTGAAATTTTGCGTCACATTGGGGCAAGAAAAATCAGCATTCAAGGTGTGAAGAAATGACTGATTGTCTAAAGTTGATATTTTGTTAACAATGTTGCTTTCTAATTGCGCTAAAAATTAGTTGAAGAAAGGAAATATTTTGAACGACAAAGCTTTTGGAGTAATGATAATATTTTTTTCTGGTAACACGGGATTTTAGTAGAGGTTTGTGTCACTATTCGGTATTGCATTGTGCTGGCTTCGTTCGAGCGGATGTGATCATTAGTATTATTCCATGTTGAGTGTTTAAATCAAAATAATGTTTCTGAAGGCAAGAGTGAAATTGTAAATACACCTACCCAGCCCAAAGTCATGTGACATGAGATTCACTTAACTGCGCCGACACACTAGGATTGACATTTACTGGATTCAAAAACAAGCGAGTTGAATGCAACTTCCCACCTTTTATCTGAAGCACAAGTCACTGCTACTTTTCAGTCACAACTTCACAACTAAATTAATTTTTGCGAAGGCAACCTGAATGGGTTGTTTAGTGTGCAACCTTTGGCAACTTCTCCCGAAACAACTGCATTACAAGAAGGAATTTCTTAATTAAAAGTCATACCATGCAAGGATTTTCCCCTCTCCAATGGTGGGAGGGCTGAATAAAGTAACTTGAAAACAAATATTGAGTGAAAGCACAGAAGAGAAACACAGCGTACTAATAGGACCCCTGTCTAGCTGGGGCTCGGAAAGCCAGGACCCCTTGTAGATTACTGATAAAATCTGTTCATTAAATTCGAGACTTTTATAGTGTACAGACTAATAAGGCGCAAACATCGAGTCGTTCATATTGAGACTCAGCGGTGGTCGCGTTTGTCTATCACTGCCGCCCCGCAGACCACAGTTTGTGGCAAATTGCGAGTGAACATTCGCATTTCTCATGGAAATCATTCTCTTGAATCTGATGCTCGTCTTTTTCTCGAATTTCGTGACCAAATATGATCATTACCAAACCAAAATATGAAGTTGCAGTTTCAACCTTATTCCCACTTCCTCAGCGGTGGTTAAGTTTGTTTATCACTGCCACCCTGCGGACAAAAGTTTGCGACGAAAAAACGAAGGATTGCGAATGAAGATTCTCTTTTCTCATCGAAATCTCAAGGCGCATTTCTTTTGAATCTGGTGCTCATCTGTCTCTCAAATCTCACGACCAAATTCCCGAACCGAAATTTACAATCACTGTTTCACAATTATTCCCACTTGCACATTCTCAAACAAATGGAATGATTTGCTTCTTAATTCCGATTAATTTCATGAATTGTAAAAGATGAACATTTGAAGTTTTAGGTTACTTTTTGTTACATGGTGCCTGAAGAGGAATTAAAACCTTTTAGTTCAAAACTTACTTTTGATCTTCGTAATGATGCATGTTAACAGCCTTCCTTCCAACTGCTGCGGTGTAAAAAACATGGTTGTTCTTTGCAGAGGTGGCAGCACGTCCAAGTCAAGTCACAAGTCATTATATGCAAGTCCAAGTCAAGTCACAAGTCATTATATGCAAGTCCAAGTCAAGTCACAAGTCATTATACGCAATTCCAAGTCAAGTCACAAGTCATATGCAAGTCCAAGACAAGTCATTAGGTCCAGTCACGAGTCAAGTCACAATTGGTCACAGAGCAAGTCAAGTCAAGTCACAAGTCAAAGCTGGTATTAACAAGTCAAGTCACAAGTCACAAAAACAACGACTCGAGTCCGACTCGAGTCCAAGTCACATGACTCGAGTCAGCAACTCTGTTTCTTTTTATCGGCTTGAGCAACGACCAACGGGCCCGTTCCTTGGTCTAAGAGACAGCATTAGTTGAAGAAATATGCTGTCATATTAAGAGGAATATTATGGAACAAACTGGAAAACTGACTGACAGCGTGAGGTCACCTTTTAAGATAGAGTAACTGTATTTTAGGTGACCAATCAGAGGATGAGAAGTTACTCAGGTGTCATACATGTATAAACAATTATTGAATATTTACATTAGTATAATTGATCGCCTTGTGGAATAAGAAATTCCTTCCGTCAACGTAAACATTATTCTGTCATCGCACATTTAGAAACAGTGATGAAAGTATCATGCTAAATATACAGGCGCATGAATTCAAAACATCTGCGCTCAGGACGGCTTCAAAGTTTCACCGCGCTGATGGATGAGTTAGCGATGTCGTAACTAATTGACAAAGATGTTAAGCTGCTGAGACTCGACTTATTTCCTTCTTAGTAGGTTTCGGTGTTTCAGTAATATTATTATGTATTAATGTTTTCAGAAGTTATGTCGGACACGCTGTTTTCACCGTATAGCAAAACCGAGGATGTTATACACCCCCTTGGTATTTAAATAGCCTACTCCTTTGTGAAAAACAACATTTTGCAAGTGCAATTATCACCATGGAATATGACCTCTGTCCGTGATACCAATGACGTAATGGCAAGCTCTCCCTATATTTCAAGTATTTGCTGGAGCTGCTGTAAAAGACCTCATGTTGAGCAAAATGGACATGGACAAATGGACGTTTTGGCCGTTTTCCTATCAAACAGCAACAAACAATGGCTGTGATGAAATATATACCACTTTTCTTTTTTACCCACTTTGTGAACAATGGCCCTTAACAATAAGTTGGTGCCATTGTATTGTATAGTATCGGTTGTCGATGTGTAGTTCTCCAATCAACCTGCGAAAATAAACGATTTCAAAACAGATGCGGTGGTTACCTTCAGACCCTCGTAAACCATGTACGGATAGTTCTTGGCAACTTGGCCATCCTCTGGTAAACCTTCGTTGATGCTTCATACGCATCAAATTCACAGAAGATTATATTGAAAGTCTGAGTATGTGCTAAGAAAGTTTGATAGCGAATAAAAAACTCAGAATCTGTGTACAATGTGATTCATTATTTAGTACGCAGGGGCCTATAGGAACCTCTGGGTTTTTTCACTGTGAGTTTGTAAGTTCCCTTGCCTTGTTGGGCATTTGCCGTTCAAATTCGCTGAAACACAAGTGTCGGTGTTGCTAAGTAATAACTTGTGCTGCAGGGTGCAAGTTCGATTGAGTATAGTTCGACTAACTCTGATCAAACGCACACTAGACAACGACGGTCTGACCAGTCCAGACATCAATTCACGACCAGCCTAGATTGGTCGTTCAGTTGAATGACATAGCCGTTCACAATGATTTTTTAATGGCACAGTGCAGGGAGGACCAGTTCTAAGAAAAAATGGCGGAAATAAGCGATCATTTTCTCTGTTCTTTTATTATTTTGCCCTTGCTACGGCCGCCTTTTCTCCCTGGCCACCGGCTTAAATGACCAGACAAAGGTTGACTAGAAACGTTCGCACTTCAACTTCACTGCACATGCGCTACGGGTGCACCACGAACCAACCACATGTCAACTACATCAACGGGTCCTTGATGGAACTTGCCCAGGGGTGAAAGTAACGCAGTAAATAGTCTGAGATCCATGCATTATCGTGTGGGTGGCGGGGCGGAAACTAGTTTTCAGTCTCGTATGCGATATGACGATAAGGTTAACATGTGTTTCTATGATATTAACATAATAACAGGATTTTTCGGGGCCAATGAAATTACAGCTTTCAAGACAAACGTGAGTATATCACGGACAGTGAGACTACTTTAAAAACAAACAAACCAAAAAGGCTAAACAGCGACTTGGAACATCGTCTTACCACAACAACAATAAAAGGGGGAAAGAAGAAAACTGACATGGCTGGCTTTAACTCAACATATGAAGTTGTTTCAGAAACTGTCTTTGATAGTTACGCTGAAAAGCAGTTGGTGGCAGCTTTGTTCGGCCTTGTTTCTTTCACCGGTGTGCTGGGTAACAGTACAGTCCTTCTGGCCGTGGTTCTCTCTCGTAAACCCCGTACAACTACCAACGTTTTCGTGGTTAACCTAGCCGTAACGGATTTTTTCGCGAGTCTGTGCCTGCCCATCATGATCTTGGCGGTGCTGAGCGAAAATAGGGAGAAACTGCTGGTTTCGGAGACTCTCTGCACTTTTCAGGGATATGTATCCGTCGTTGCCGTTGGATGCAGCTTGAATAACATTTCCTCAATCGCCGTTTACCGCGCTCTGGTCACTCGCCGGAGGAATCAGAGCCGACTGATCTCGTTGTTCCAACGTCGTGGTCTGGTAGCCATGGTCGCCGCGAATTGGATCATCCCTGTTGCACTTGGTCTGCTGCCCAGTGGGTTTGGCTCATACGGATACAGCGCTGAACTGAGCACTTGCTCCTTCAATTTGAAATCCAATGGATCTGCTACGTATTCCAAAATCCTTTCTGCCGTCTTCTACTTCGTGCAGTTCGTTGTCATTTTCGTCTCCTCCGCAGTCATCCTTTTCACGGTGAGAAGACGCGGCAGAAGATTCAACGTTGTCCCGCCACAGCCCCCAGCTGTGGTTGGCCGAGCAATGAGGCTCCCTTCGCGACGAGCAACACGCATGCAACTGCATTTGTCAGTTCATGGGGATATCTCAACCGGCAAGATGTCGCCCACACCAAACCGACTTCTAGTTAAGAGACGTGTACACCGGGCTTGGACTACCCACCGTTCGTCAACACAATCCGCTAGCGCGGATCCGCCTCAGATAAGACAACCCCTTCTTCGTCGAAACCGTGAAGTTACACGTACTCTCTTTATTGTCGTTTTCGTCTTCATGATATGCTGTACTCCTTACTTGGTCGCAATGGCACTCCTCGCAAACAGATTCCGAAAATTCGTCCCCTTTTTGGGAGTTCTGATCTTCTCAAACAGCTGTGTAAACCCCGTGATTTACACAGCCCGTCACCCGGATTTCAAGGTAGTGTGCCGCTGTATCATTCAGTGTAAATTCTCCAAGATACCGATGAAGTCAGCCTTTCTTCGAAGCTTGCTTAGCTCCCGAGAAATGTGACTTAAGTTTAACAATTCAATCAATGAAGGAACAAACGAGGAGACATAAAAGATCACACATTACGCGCACCCATCAAACGAGAAATTAGTTTTGTTACACATTATGAAAAATATATGAAATTGTTTCAACTCACAGTGATTGCTCCAATTTAACAAATGAGCACCCCTTTACAAGAAATTTGTGAGTAGTTTATGAAAAGATTATAAAATGTACTATGTGATTTGGTATAATGACCCTTCAGAGGTTTTTATGAAATGTTTATAGCTATATCCCATTTCGTTTTCAACAAAGAGCGCTATCACTTTTGAAACTGTAACAAAATTTGTGTAAGTTAGGTCTATGCATAGTGAATGTATGCATAGGAAACTGCGTCCACAAACAAACCAATGTATATTTAAAGATAACGAAGATTAGGCGATGTTAAATGGTAATGTCAACGTTTACTTTTGAAACATTACGTCCGCATTAATAGACAATTTTTCTATTTTAACAGACCTAGTGACCACCAACGTACTTTTGCATATTGTTTCATATGACTTAAAACTGTTAACGATGAAAACTCAGGGTTAGGTAGATGTTTTCAATACTTTCCAAACGAATTGAGTACCGAAGTGTGACGTCACTGTGAACCAGAAAGTGCAGTGCAAACGAATGGACTACGCGCGCGTGTTGGTTCACGCGCTGGTTCACGTGCTCATGCCTTTAACACACTCATTGTGCGTGTGACGTATTCACTCCGGTAGGCCCACTTTATAGGGCCTACTTTTTCCCAGAAAGATGGCCGTCCATATACCGAGTACCAGCTTTAGCAAATGCATTATCAGGCGCAATGACGAAACTCTTTGCTGTTAAACATTACAGCTTGCTAAATCTCCGCATGTTGCAGATTAATTAACATCTGGTGTCAGAATCGCATTTCGCATCAGATTACATTATGGCAGATCTGAGGCCCCCTTTTATAAAAGGCATCCTAAAATTGTTTGAGTCTCATATCAAACCGAAACTAGTGTTGGTTTTTGACCGAAGAGGGCAGACGTTTTTCATGCTTTTTTTGTCTTTTTGAACTCATTTAAAATGACGGGAAAAAAGAAACTCTTTCCTTAAACTTGTACAAAATTGTGCTCTGTATATTTCTGTACGTACCGGGGGACCCCTATAATTATGCTGCAATATGCAGATATTGGTATCTCGTTGATCTAACCTCGAGGCCCTGGGCTGATGGTCTAATAGCCTCAGATGCCTAAGCTTTTCACCGACCCACTTTGAGAGCAGACTACGGGAATCACAGAAATAAAAAAGGACGGCCTACCGGATCCTACAGTCCGAGTTCAAGCTCATAGCAACACAAACTTATTAAAGATAGTTACATGCACAGTCCAAATAAAAACACATGTACTCCAAATGACATACTCTGAACAAACCAAGCTTTGTTTTGTAAAATCGTCTTTTATTCATTCCTTCCATTGCTTATACACTATTCCTCTTCCATGATTTCCTTGGACTTTAGTGATTACAGTAAAATTTTAAACTCTTAATTTTTCTGCTGGTGATGAACAGTGGTTTAAACAGGTTGGCGAGGAGGAAAATAACACTTTTCGCCAAAATGGGGATGTTTTGAATGAAATCATTTGTGATGTTTTCTTTCTTCATCATTAAAACAACCCTCCTCTTCAAATGAAGACGCTAGAGTAGTCTCTAAACTTCATGTGCTTTAAAATTCGTCTAAAGGTGTCTGGGGTGTCTGGCCCCAACCCCATAAGCCACTGGTGATAAATATGGTAGCTTCAACGATTAACTTCAACGTTAAACCTGTACAAAGGGCAGGTTTTTAGACTAGAACTTAAAGGTTCTTTGACCCTATATCCTTGAGACTCCTTTGACGGTACAAAGCACACTTTCTTAATTGAGAATGATTTGATCGAGAGGGCAAATGTCCCATGAAAATCAACTTATACTCTCGACACTCTCTTTTCACTCAACCCTGTTTCAATTCTGCTTATGATTTCCTGGTAAGAAAACATGAAAGACAAAAAAATCTTGCTTTTTAAAAAAAATATCTGAATTCGTAACTAGATACCAGGCAAAACCACACAGTGGAAGACAAATTGTCGCTGATCAAAATTGTCCGAGGGGTAAATACCAAGTGAATAATAACCGACATACGTGTACATAAGTTAGTACTAGGTCGTGATTATTAGTTTTCAGCCGTTTACGTTCTATATTATCAGTAGATTTTGTACAACACTTCTACGGGAATTACCAACCCCAGTCCCTTTCTCACCAAAGTAGACGTACATGAGCCATGAAAGTACTTCTTAAATGTTCAATATTTTAAACCTACATATATGCCACTTAAATATATTATGAAAAAGTACAAATAGTTTGCTCAAAAGCCTTTTAATTTTCAGTTATCTTCTTCCTTTTCAGCCACAAGATTGACGCTTTAAGCATTTAACATGCACAACAAGGGCAACGTCAAAAATGATACCAAAGAGGCCACAACATTTTGACCCATGACACTGTATGGGGCTGAAGACGAATAAAGCCCCCCCCCAAAAAAAAATTCAACTACATGTTAAACTCAGCCATGCAGACTTGACTACGAACAAACATTTCAAATACACCATCAATCAAAATCTGGTAGACTAAACAATGTCCATTTAAACTTTGTCAAGGAGAGAAAAGACATACTGTAAAAAAGAATAAGTCTGGTCCAACCCAGTCCAGCAAGCTGTGAGGCCAGGACCGTCAAAACTGTCAGGAACGAACCAAGGCACAATTTTTGAGTTTTAACACGTCAAGAACACCCTGTCTTTACATCGAACCACACAGGCAATAAAGTTCTTTTGGATTGTAGTGTAATCCAGTAGGCTTAGTCTTCTTTCTCTTTTGACAAGTTCAGTGTGTAAATTTCATTTACCCCACTTTCCAACCCCGACCGACACATCCACAATATTCTCTTCAACTTGAGGCCACAGACTATGTCTGCCAGAGAAATACACCGTTCTTACGGTTCCTTCTAAGTATTTCGCTAGTATTGGATGCTATGCATCTGATAAGTTTTAAACAACTAAACATCATATCAAGAATAGACACATATAATAATAAGCTTTTGTGAAATAAATTGCTTGCCAAGTACAAACTATGACGAAGGGCTGGATAGCACTCTTAGCACTGCTTTCAGGATAGGATGAAATTATGGAAAAATAGAGATATAAAGGGCTGGATAGCACTCTTAGCATTTCTTTCAGGATGGGATGAAATTATGAAAAAATAGAGATATGAATACACGCAGTAAAAATCTAAATAAAACATTCTTCTGGTTACAAACGAGTCAACTACTACGTACATGAACTCTAAGAAATACTCTATGCAAAGCTATTACAAAATACTGATATGATGGCATGCAGTCAAGAACAAACTAAAAACTCTTAATTTCCTGCTACAAATATGTTACCTACAATGTACATGCACATGAACATTAAGACCTGGAAGCACTACACGCACATGTATGCACATGTTAAGATATGACAAACTTTACAATGTTTTACGTACGTGTGTTCTCATGAAGTGACACACAGTGTGTGCCGTGTGATAGGAAAAAAATAAAGACCCCCAGATTTTCCCGTTTCCACCGAGTGAAAAAAAAAGGTTCATTAATAAATTGCTGTTTAATTAAAATACCATTTCTGTAACTAAGTGAGGAAGAGCATGTGGAAACTCTCACATTTCACGACTGTGCACAACGTTCTTCAGTCCATAACAAAGTCGCTAACAACATGTTGCAAAGTGGAAAGTTTTTTCCAACACGTTTATCTTGGAATGTCTGATTTGCAAGACATGGGGCTGTGGGGATCACTTCATCAGATACATGTAATTGATGATATGTATGCTTCTATCATTCTATCGATCTTCATGGACATTATCATAGAGAAGAAATCACGATAAGACCAGTGTTGTAGTCGAGACCACTTAAGACCTTTACAGGACCAACACAAGACCTCCAGTCTGAAATCACGTCACTAGCTGTTCAAATGAACTGCAACAAAAGCATTCCTTTGTCATTGTTCATCCTGTTACTTGTGACTGGTCTTGTGACTGGTCTTGTGACTGGTCTTGTGACTGGTCTTATGACTGGTCTTGTGTCTGGTCTTGGGATGGTCTCGACTACAACACTGGTTAAGACATACAGAGCAACCAAACCAGAAGTGGCCAACTGAAACGACATTTTACCCGAACCATCAAATGCATACAAACATTCTGCACCAAAATTACTGGTGATGTGTTGCCTAGCAGTGAGTATTGAAGCCCCCACAAGGCACACCGCTTGGGCCCGCATAAAACAAACAGCATGCACAAAAACTAATGCCTATGTACATGTTAAGTCAAAACACAGTGTACTAACCCAAAGACGTTTCATGTACATGAAAAACCAACTGTGTTTGCTCAACCAGTCATAAATAAAAGGGACAAATATGCTTACGTCTTCTTCTGTTACATACCTTTTACCATTTTGCTTTTGCACAGTGATAAAATGTAAATGACCCTAATAAATGTTCACATCAGACAATGACAATGACATGACAAACAATGACAGCCACTTTTTAAATCTACGGCGAGTGACAGCATGAGAATGACTGTGTAAGTATGGGATGACTCACAAAGTCATTGCCACCATGTTTGCGAAACTTTCTTCTTTTTAAAAAGCTGTGTCAAGTCCACATACGTGTCGTTCCGCAAACCTTCTCAGAAGTCTGGCTGGTTGTAACTTCCAAGGAGTCTCTCACGTTCCCGGTTCAGGCTGCGGAAGATGTGCTCCCGCTGGTGGTATTTGGCCAGCTTGACGACGGACAGGATGGAGATGACTGTCCACAGCAGCAGTTCCGTCCAGAGCCCAAACTACCATCGGAGAAAACAGAGCTACTTGTACGTAGTGCACTTAGACAGGGTTGTAGGCAAGACCATTACAAGACCGGACACAAGATTAGATGGGTAAACCCCGGGCAATAACAAAGGATAATGGCTTGCAACTTGCATTCTGACTAGAGGTCTCGTGTCGGTCTCACAATGGTCTTCTGGTCTTCAGAGGTCTCAAGTAAAACACTGATCTGAGTAACATGATCGGGTATTATTTACTATTGCACGAGTACAAGTGGGAAAAAAAGAAACCACGGAATGCACCTGGGTGCCACATACATGTGTCACTCAACTTTTGGCCTTGTGGCATGGGAGATGTGGATAAACTGCATTATCCCACGATCCCCAAGATGATGAATTTAAGTAAGTTGGATGCACTGGCACCGCTTTTGAATCCATGGTGCACCATGTAGCACTGAGCTGTTCCTCATAGGAGACGCAATATTCTTATCGCTGGGTACAACATGGCATGTGGACATACACATGGATTGCAGTCCATAGCCATGGATCATCCATGAAGGATCCAGAAATTGAGGGCCACGAAAATGTAACTGTGCTACTTGAACCACCTTCTTTTCCAACAAAAGAGAAGAGCAAAAAAAAAAAAAAGGGCAAAAAAGATGCTACATATACATGTAAGCTGGCACTCCCCTTATAAAAAGGTTTCAGCTTCAGATCAATGCTGTCCTATCAACTGGTGACAATTTAGACACTCTGTAGCATGAGTGGTTGCTAAAATTGCGCATATTGCTCCAACTTTGACAAATATTCACAGTCTGCCCGCTGGTTCCCCTCAAAACTGTCTCTTTTCCTCAATTTCAACCCTTCTGCATTCCTGGATTCCTCCACTGCCCAGCTGGGACAAATACTCCCCCTACAAGACATGTGGACACCGCTCACTCTTTACCTGCACCATACCCAGCTCAACAGCATAGTTATCTGGCTTGATGCCCTTCAGATTCCCCCAAAGGTTGGTGATGAATCCGGCCACAGAGCACCTGCGGGAAGACAGAAACAACATCACAATGGGCTTGCCAACCTTGCTGCTTCTGTTTGGACCCGAGACCAAGACAGGTCCACCGAATGCTGAATGTACCGTGTATTACGCAGCAAAGATTGGACCTGTTTGGCAAGCCTTCCAGATTCCATGCACCATGTTTGTCTGCTTCGACTTACTCAGCCACTCTGTCGATGAGTTGGCACCAAACGCTGTAACCTTGTGTGACGTTGATTGCAGAGGCAAAGAGCATGATGGTCATGATGACATTGACCACAAATGTTCCAAACACACCGATGAATGAGCTATCAAAAGAATAAAAGGGATGAATTAGATGTTTTGAGAATTAAAACCAGTTGAGAGATAAAAGCCAGTACGGACAAAAGACAGTGTTTCAATGGATTGTCACTTGCTTTCAGTGCATTACATGTACATGTACAAGTAGATCTAGGAATAGGATAGCAAGGAAGGTGCATACATCAGGTGATAGAGTGAACATCGAAAATACATCCACTTCTGGGACAGGCTTTTGACTGTAATGTTCAGATTGTCCTGAAGTGACTCTGCAGGTTGTTCCAATTGTGTACGGTGCATGGACAAACCTGTCAAATTCAAATCTGAGTCCCAAACTCAGCCAGTCCTCTTTCAATTTGGCACTGTGTATATGAAGTTCATTCTATTAGCTCTAAGGGAGCTTGTCCAAAAGGTCACCGGGGTTAAGCCCTGGGTCCAATTGGCTTATCCGTCAAGTCAGACTTACTGACTGGTGATGAAACATGTTGAACATTTGTACAACCTTTGACACTGATGCCGGATATCGTGGAAAAGCTATCAAATGAGGGCGCCTGATAAGAAGTTATGCACGAGTATGATGACCCGTGTACTGTGTATGTGAAGAGATGGCTGATAGGGGGAAGAGCAACGTAAGTCCAACTTGATTCAGGTCTAACAGTGGCATTATTAAACGGACTAACTCCCATTTTCTTAACATGGCCAGTTTGTTAGGCTATGCTGTTGATTGCCAAACACATCAAAGTACATCAGACTTTTTCGCCTGACGCACTGTGTTGCGTCTGGCAGGGTTGGGGTTAATTTGGAGTCTGATAGGTGACATTTTTTCTGTCTGTGTTAAACCTGATTTGTTGACACAGGATTAATCACTGAAATTGACTTATTTTGTTTGGCAGGCTATCTGCAATACATGTGTATTCCATCACTCCTGGAAATTTAAAAAGGTGTTTGAAACTTACAAAATCATATGCCAGACGAAATGACAGGAAACCATTTGACCCAAATATACAGATGAGCCATCAGTACATATATTTGTGGGCAGACTGCATAATAGGACCCTATCTGGACTGAAAGGGAACTTCTATTTCTGAATGGCACACGTGCGGCATACTAAAAGGTTCACTTGCTGTATTTTGTAGAAACAGAAAACATCAGATGCAAGTGATGACCTAGGCATACATTACATATACATGTAAAAATCATCCAGTCAAATCAATTAAAAACCAACAGTCACAAAAAAACCCCCAAAGATTAAAGGGATAGTTAACTGACAGCTCATCAGACAACCAGCATGGCTGATACATGTATAATAATGTTGAACTAAACGAATTTACTGACAAAAACCGACATGTCTCTGAGGCAAAATTTTGGGAAGTGGTTCCCTTGGTCAATAAAACATTTGGTACAAGTTCGTGGAAATATTTGATTTGTACATGGAGGCCTCTTGTATGGACTTACCTATCTGTCTCATAGTAGACATGGAAGGCCAACCTGACAATTTGTGTAATGGACACCAATAAGGCAAACACACCAATGGTGATGGCAAAGTTACAACCTGCAGCTGGTCCCCATGACTCGATAACAATTTCCTTAGTACCTTGCACAAAATGAATAAATCGACAGCAGTGAGCAAAATGATATTGAGGCCAAATTCTGGGCTGCCTAGTTCGCCACAACAGTCACACCAACATAAATGTACACATGCAGTCAAACCTCGTTAATAAGAGCACTGTCAATACAAGATTCTGCTTAAATAACAAGAAAAATTACAGGTCCGAATCCATTCTATTTTCATTATTTTCATTCCTGGTAATAAAAGATTTCTGTTATAACAAGGTAATTTGCCAAGCCCAAAGGACCTCTTATTAATGAGGTTCCACTGTACATGTATATGTGTACTTGGCAGAGACGTTAAACGTGGTCAATTGAGATAAGTCCATTTTTCATCATTTAAGAAATCAGCTTTTAAAAATGATAAGCCCTGCCCAATTCTGTCCCACTTTCTCCAGACTGTCCATGTGTAGTCCTACTGGTATGCATTAATCTGCATACCTAAATCACCATCTACATGTACGCATCAGTGTACACGGAAGTCACAGATGCCTCAAGACAATCACAAGGCCATAACTACATGTACATGTAGTCTGAATTCAAGTCACAGGTAAAATCTATAATGGGACTTGCGTCTGGTCTTACAGACTGGTCTTGCCTTTGGTCTTGTACATGTACACACTGTCTTGTCACAGTCTCTCCGGCATCACTGATCTGATATACATGTATAGCCAGGCATGTGCTTGTGAACATACCTGAGATGTTGCCCTGTGCAAAAAGCAAGCAGTTCCCGGCAAACTCTCCATTCTTGTTGACAGCCATCGGTGCAAAGACAAAGAATGCGAAAATACTGCACATGACATACGCCGTCACCTGACAGAGCATGAGTATATTGCCGATACCCATGGCAGCAATTCATCTGTAAATGACCTTGCCAACTGAACTGTGAAAAAAAATCAGTACCGTATGTACGTACATATACATGATAAAGGCATTAATGTCATGATGTATCATGCAGTCAGAACTGTCCACCTGGAAACCTAAAGCCCATAAATACACACAAACGCACGTATGCGTGCATGCAGCAGCAATATTCCTTGATGCATTAACTTTCTTTGTCATGTCTGTTATGCCTCAAACTGTGTTTCTACCACTCTCCAAATTTAAAATCCCCCATGACTTGACGAGCATGACGAGGAAAAGTCAGACTCATGATTTTTAAAAACAATTATCCTTACTTTCAGATTCGCTGAAATTGTCCAGCGAATTATAAAAGCTTTCACCCTCTGTCTGCTTAAGTTGCAACTTACCAACTTGGTTGGATCTAGTTTTCAAGGCTAGTCAGTATAATATACTGTACATGTACAAGTACACTGTATGTCATGTGCACATACATGTACGTACATGTACAGTATGCATGCGACGGTACGGTACGTACGCACCTGATTTTACTTCCAGTTTTTGTAATAGCGCCCCCGCGCGTTGATTTTATCACCTGAAAGGCTCGTTCATTTGATAAATTAATATGTATCTATATATAATCTTTCTTTGAAATAAATACTTGATGAACCAAAATATATAATACGTGTAAAATTATTTAGTCTTCAACAAGTATTTATTAATTGTATGCTCGTTCAATCTTTCTAAAAGTAGTAGGCCCTAGTAAAAGTAATACATGTACCAGGAAAATGCAACATGGCGGAATTAGAATTAGCCGAAGTGTTGGAGATGAACTCTACGATCGAGGCGTCTGGAAATGGACAAATCGAGCCACAGATATCTGAAACATCGCTTACTAGTGACGACTATGACCCAAGCATTCCGACGGATGAGAAAGGTGGTTGCACTTTTAACGGATTTTGCATGAATTTAATTTGTGTGGTGACAAAAAACTAAGGCACGACTGACAAGTGTCAGTGGTTAGAATAAACTGTGTCATTTACCATGCTTTCATGCATGAATCTGCCGGCGCGGCTCGGACAACTCGACAGTTTTGGTACTGAGAAGAAAGGGATGTAAGCTACCAATACATAGAAATCTTAGGGGAAATGGAGCAGCATTTCTGTGGGTACACAACTAGAATAGAATCCCTGTTCGTGCTGTGTTAAACGTCATGTATGATGTATTTTCTATGGGGTTCGTGGAAGCGGAGTGGACGTCGGACCCCACAGTTCTGGGGGTAGGTTAACAGGGTGTCAAGTGGCGTCCGCAAATAGAGGACTTGCATGGTGTGCCCTCACTGAGGACAGGTCTTTGTTCCTATATGATATGCTTGAGTAGGCCCTAGGCTATTGTCATGATAATACTTCATTTTCATGATTGTCATTAAATATAAATAACAAATGTGTCCCCTGTGAGGGCGCTCCATGCAGCTCCTCAGTGGAACTCTTTCATGTCTTTCCAAGTTCATCCTTCCAGTTTGAGATTCAGCATGTTTAAGTTAGGCCTGAAGTGAATGTTGGCATAGTTGGTCAACTCGTAGGCATGCCACCTCGTATGCTTCAACTCGTATGCCAACCAACTCATACACGTGCCAACTCGTACAGTACGGTGACTTATTTGTACGCCAACCAACATGTACATGTATGCCAACCACCTATGCCAGATACAGTCATTTTCCCAGCACTGGTTTAACCAGTCATGCCAGTTCCCAATCGCTTCGAAATAGTCCTCATACATGAAAAGTAACCACGCGAGAAATCCATTTTTCAACCAGGACTATATTGTAAAAAGCTGATTTTCTTAGTTTAGAAAGAAAATTAGTTCATATGTCAGAATTCTCTTTAATTAAAAAACAGACGTTGCATAGATTTTGACTCAACTTTTTAGCTGCACAGTGAGCTACATATCAAGGGTAGTACCATCTCCCGCACCGCACAGTTGACAAACGCATTACGTCAAAGACATTACTGCTACATGTCTGTGCAAGTAGTTATGTTTGCAACATATTTATGTGCATTTAAGGCATGATCTGAAACGGGGAAAAATATTTGTTCAGTTTTCCGCCCATTTTTAAAAACTGAAACTTGAAAAGTTAACCGTTAAAGAAATGAATGTCCCTCACGTAAATGACATCTTGAAAACTGCTTACAAATTGACATGCGTACGATTTCACCTGTCTCGTAATAACTTACCCATTGTAGAATAGGAAAAAATGTGAGCAATGATGAAGTTTATCTGCATTTGAACACGTAGGCTCGGTTGCGGAAATCACACCAGCTAAGATGAAAGTTGCTGAACTCCGCATGGAACTGATGAACCGTGGCCTGGATGCAAAGGGGAACAAGGCCGCCCTAGTCCAGCGTCTAGAGGAAGCACTGGAGGTGCCAGAGGGGCAAGTTTCCAACCAGGAGGGACTTTGGGATGACCCCGAGGATGAAACACAAGACGACGAGGTTGCTGTGATGGTAGGGGTCAGGGAAGCAGTTGAGGATGAGGGAGAAAGTAGTGCCACGGAGAATCTTGAAGAACAAAGTGAGAACGTCGTCAAGATGGACATAGAGACAGGAGTGCAAGAGGAGCCCATGGAACAAGGGCTTGCAGAAGCAGACAAAGTGGTAGTGCCAGAAAATTCCAAGGCCCTCGCTCCCAAGGCTAAAGCTGTCACCAGCCCGGCCGTAGCACTTGCTCAAGATAACTCCAAACAAGAGCCTGTGCCAAAGGCCCCAGCCAAGGCTCAAGAGAAGGTGGCAGAGGAGCGCGAGCCAGCAAAGGGAGCCGTCAAAGCATCTGCAGCTACTCCAAAGAAGAAAGAAGGTTAGTGTTGTCAGATTCCTGAAAAAAGCATCATTTACAGTGTCAAAGACATCCTAAATTTTTCTTATTGACTCCAACCATCCAAGATCCCCCCAAAATCCAGCAGCTTACATCCAGCTTATTTACACGTATCGGGAAGAACTTTTTACAAGTGTGATGTCTCCAAAGCCCCAAACTGCTAAAATGGCACACATGTTTTCCTTTTGTACATGGGCGTGTACTTTGAACCTGATGATTTGCCTTGCAGACGCCACCACTGCTGAAGGGGAGAAGGGGCCACCTCCAGAGCTGGAGAAGTACTGGAAGGCAGTCAGGGACAAGCCCACTGATTTCACCGGCTGGACCTATCTGCTGCAGTATGTGGAGCAACAGGTAAAAATTGAACAAGTTCTACCAGGTCATGTAGGGCTGTGCCAAATATTTGATCGATTATCGAATATTTGAGTATCATTTTCCAAATTTGAATATTCGAATGCAAAATTCATGAAAAGGAAGGAAGAATTTTCTTTTTTTAAATGACAAAAATTGCACTATTGAGGTTTGTTTCAAGCAGATTCGAATGAAAGTGACAGAAATCTTAGAACGATTCAAAAAGTAATTTATTTATCACCAAATTTAAAAGGAATAAAAATTTTCAGCAGGACAAGAAGTAGTCATCTTTTAAGTCTTGCTAAATCGTGGTTCGAAGTACTAGACTAGACATGAGAAGCTATTGTAGTAATCATAATGTACAATTGTGTGCTTACTGCAACTGATTTTTGTGTATGGTTTGTTCGCCAACATTCTGCTTGTCAGTGCAATCGAATATTTGGATATTTGATTGAATTGAAGGTCGAATCTTTGAATAGTGACAGATTTGAATTGACTCATCCCTAAGGTCATGTACATGTGACGGTTCTACCTCTGCCATGCTCCCAGTCATCTTTTCAGTGCTCTTCAATTAACATGTTCCTAAAGGCACTCTTTATCCTTCAGTAACCCCAACCCCAAGGTCCGTTTGGCTGGGATGCATCCTCAGTCTTTCAAAACCTTTCAACTGCCTCATGGAAAAATTGGATATGGCCAACTGTCCTTCAACATCATCCAGTGTTTCTTGAATACATGTATGTTCCTTTGAGGGAATGACCACTGCCTCAATCCTTCAAAATACTCCAACAATTCTCATTGTTATGTTGAGCCACTGTGCGGATGGTATCCCGGAGCAGTACGGATGGTTTCACATGTAATCTAAGGCATGAAATCATGCATTGCAGAGCATAGACAACAACCTGAACAGGGCATCAACTTTGAGATGAGCGATCCCAAAAAGAGAGCGGCCAATGATCGAACACATAGAAATACATACATGTATGCCTGGAGAATGTCCTGACACCATTCTGCCTGGTGGCAAACAACATTCCTCAATTCAGTTCTGATGATTGGTAATCAATATACTTGGACCCTCACCATTTCAGCCCCTTACCCTGTGTAAATGAATGTGTTACGCCCCAACTATAGTATCAGTCCCAACTATAGTTGGGCCCGTCCCAACTAGCAGACTAGAGTGCTACAGCAGAGAGGTCCCGCGTGCATGATGTGCCCGCCATGTGCCAAGGTGATATTGTTCACAAATGTCATGTCATCTGTCATATGGCTAGAGGAACAGATGAAGTCCCCCATTTTAGATGAATTGTGTCAAGTGTGAGACACATTGACTTGGATAATGTTGAGACTTGAGACATTTCCCACAGACATTGGTCAACAATAGTTGGGCCAGCCCAACTGCAGCACTACAGTTGGGACTGTCCCAACTATAGTTGGGACTTATGCTATAGTTGGGGCGTAACAAATGCATTACATAAAGCAGCTTTCAAATCTTTGTCTTCCAGGCTCATATGCCATCGGTGAGGGATGCCTTTGATGCCTTCCTTGCCCGCTACCCCTACTGTTATGGGTACTGGAAGAAGTATGCTGATTTGGAACGGAAGAAAGCTAAAAATGGCCAAAAAGCACAGGAGGTAGGTTGCAAAAACAGTCATTACCTGGTCAACTTAATTCTAGAAGTGACCAATATTCACTGACTTTTTTTCCTTTTTTTTCTTTTCTTCTCTTTTTTCAGCTTCCAAAAATTTTAAGACAAAGCGTGAAATTAAGCTCTACATATACTAGCGCAGTCAACTTATTTTGGCCTGATCTGATTATGATCAGGTATATATACCAGAATCACAAAAGAACATCTGCAGTTTTAATGTCTTACATGTGTACGTCAGCACAAAAATCACAGACACACATCAAAAGGATTTTGATTTTGGGACTTTGCATTGCCTGGTGATATTTATCTGCTCACATCTGCTTTTGGTTGGACAAATACCAAAAGTTGCCAGAAAATGTCCGGTGTCCATCTGTAATTTCACGCTGTGTAAATAAATGGTTCCTTTGAGTTCAAACATGAAATTAGGCTCTGCTATATTTTCAGATTCTTGGTTTATGTGAAAAAAGCAGCACTGATCCTCTCAACGTGCTAAAAATTTGAATGATCAAGTACTCGTTTCGTAAAGTAATTCTTTTGAAAGTATATTCCGCTTGATTTGGAAGTGCTTAATCTAAATATTGGAAACAAAGGCATAAAGTTGATGAATGGCAGATTCCTTGCATGTACAAAGAGATACTGATTGTGAACCTGACTTCTTTATGGCAGCACTAGGGTCTTTGGATGCATAGTTCAATGGTTATCATGTGTGTCGTAGTCAAAATGTTGCCGATTCCAGTCTTTTATTGAGCCAATTCTTTTGTTGCTGAGCTGGTGCCTTTGTTTTCCTCAGTCTCACACAGATGTCATGGAAACAAATTCATGTTGCGCGGCTGCACAGTAAACCATTATGTCAAGGTGTTGGCCATTTTCTTTTCGTAACAGATGACTTTTTTTCTATGGGTACGATTTTTTGTGGGGGAAGGGTATTTAATTGAATAATCTTACAACTTTATCACAAAAAATAATTATTTAAGTTACACTTTTCACTTGCATGTAATATATAGGTGTGCATCTCAGTGATAATGTGCATTAATGTTTGCATTGTCGTAATAATGTTCATGCTGTTACATGGTCCCGCTGGAAAATAAAATGAAATTCACTGCATGAACATGGATGTCACAATACAATGAGAAAAAACTGATTTGGTGTGGACATGGACAACATAACTTACCGTGTGTTCTTGAACCTATTTACATTGTACATGTATAATTTGTTGTTATGATTTAGCATGTTTACATGAAGATGTAGTTTTGCATTCCTTTATCATTCGTTTCTTTCCACTGAAGACAACAAATCAATGAAATCTTACAAACATGGACATCTTATGTGTACGCTGATGAGCACAGTGGCAATTTGAATTCCTGGCACAGTGGTTAAAACTTCAAAGTAAAGTTTGAAGTAGTTTCACGATGAACTCACATCCACCTACATGTATGTACATGTACTCATATGTATCATTATAGTACAGGTATTTTTCCTGAGCACAGGTGCACATATAGACACACTTACCTTACATACCTAGCATGAATATTCCTTTCTTTTTGTGCATTTAGGAAAACTCAGTGAAAATACTTGTTTTTCTTGAACTGGGAGCATAGTTTTCAGCTGGCTTTTTGTACAAGGTTTCCTTGACTATTCCTCTTCCTTTTGGACCCCTACATGTACATGTACCCCAAAATGCCTCTAAACGTCTTTTCCAGAGAAGGGGAAACGTACCGTGGACATGTGTAAGTCCACAGAACGTCTTCCTTTCCTGCATGGTATGGACATCTTTTGTTCACAAGTCCACACTAGGTACATGTATGTAATAGCGCACATGCACATGAGCGTACATGCCTGACATGCAGCCTTCAGAGGAAATCTCCTACAAGTACCAGCCGAGAATTTATATTAATCATTGATATTAATTTTATTTGAATACATGTTAACTAACCCCTCAAAATGGTTGTTTTCAGGATAGGGGCTTAAAGCATTAGTTTACTTTAATACTTTTAACCTTTATTTGCTCTCCATTGTTCCAATGTTCATCAAAAGTGTGATACACCTTTACATTTAAAGACGCACACTTTCTCTTGCATTTCCTTTCTTCCATCTTTGTTTTATGGAGTGTGCAGTTTTTTGGTTGAAGACAGAACAAAAAAGTGAGACGAAACAAAAGAGTGAGGGTAGGAATGCCCCTTAAGTATAAGCGGAGCATTAACCCTCCTGTTGCTGTGAACAATCCCAGCCAGTCCAAAGTTCCTTTCGCTTCTCCTTCTACAGTACAGACATGCAGACATACATGTATCATACGCATGTCATTTGGACTGATTTTGACTGATAGGACAACTTTGTGCAGATTGCGTCTCTGCACAGGAGGGCTCATTATTTTCTGGTTTAAAACCTGCTGCATAAATGTACATGTACATGTCAGCTTGTTCGTGGTTGGTCGGCCGAGATGGTTTTAATTGTCAGAAGGCTGGCTCCCCCACAGGTGGGCATTCAGTCAGCTGGTCATAGTGAGGTTGATTCTAAGCACCTTACGAAGAATCTGCCCTTCTTGGACTCGGCCAAACCTGATGTGACTTCAGTGCCCGGAGATAGTACCCAAGGTTTTAATATGATCAGTATGCTTAGGCCTAGTGTCATGAGATTTACATTCATGCTGATGAGATTATTACCCGTGCAGTTTGTTTTTAATGTTCATTTGTATTTTTGACAATAATTTTTACATGCATGCTTTACAGAGATACGATAACCCTTCTGTATGTGTGGCAGGAGATTTTTGTGTATATAGATGTATTTTTCATATTTGTCAATCACTTTCACTTGGTGTACATACATGTATTTCACAATCTTTTTAACATGTTTTTCCCCCACTCACAATTTTAACACCAATGGGATGGGAAAGAGGGTGTGCCACAGTCAAATTTTGATCCCCCAGATCAACTGTTTCCAGGGGAAGACTGAAACAATTAGACAAAAGTAGTCGTGTTGCTCATCACCAAGTGGGAGTGATTTGCCCGGGGCCAGTCCTGATTGGGTTTCTTTCTTTGTTTTCCCTTTCTCATTTTTGGCCTGTGACGTGGAGGTGTTTGAGACGGGCCTGAGAGCCATTCCGCTGAGTACTGACCTATGGATGCAGTATATCCAGTTTGTAGGGCAAATAGCGCCACCAGAGGATGTTACCGAAAGGCTTCGAAGGTACTGTGGCTGATTGATATTGTTATAACCGTGTTAGAATGGCAGCAGCTCATGTGAAGCAGTTGTGTGGGCAGGTCGTATTATTCGGGGATGCCAGGTAACAGGCAAAAGCCTGCTTTCAGGCTGTATCAATTGGAATTTTGGGTTGTATGTAATTTTAAGCCTAAGCAACGTATACTTAGGCTCCCCTGGCCTTATTTCATTCTTGTGATATGAACCTGAATGTCATCCCTGATTATAGTAAAACCCTCTGTACCTTCTATCCCTGTTACTCCTGACCTTGTTGAGGGGCCGTCCACAAAGTACGTACGCATGAAATGCCGACTTTTCAGACCTTCTCCTCACTGCCTTAACGCATGGTGTGCGCAGTGGCTCCAACCCCCTTCCCCCGTACGCATTCCACAATTTCGGAAGACGCTGTTGGACTTCGTGTGATGAGTAATGTTGCGGTTTACTAATAATGGGCGTTGACATGGGAGGATAAATAGTGGGGTGGACAGTGGAGGATACTGCGTTTGAATTTTGATGCACAAATGCTTATTCTGGTAGTTATTTGTATGAGAAAGTGTATTGATATGATAAGGATTCATTAAAGGCAAGTTTTGGCTTTGTGTACAGTACGCACAGGCTTGAACCCCTTTCCCCCTCTGTGCGAATGGTGTACGTAACAGAACCACACCCCCCCTTTCGTGCATACATGTATGTACTTTATGGATAGCCCCTAATTTGACATGGGATATATCGTTGAAATGTGTATTGTTGAAATTTACTTACAACTTTTTAATTCGTTTGGCAAGCTATTTATATCTCTCTTGAAAATCAAAAGGATGTGTTCTAAGCTTGCAATATCATACACAATGAGTAACAGGGACAGGAGAAAATTGGACCCCAGATTTATGGAAATTACCCGCCTGGCTTCATTAGCATTTTGGCACAGTTTGTCCAAACTATGACAACAGTGTTTAAACTGCATCGGACAATTTGGACAAGCTCCTTATTCTCTGAGTTGAAATACATGTGTATACTGTTCCAAATGCATCACATTCATTTTGTTTGAACAGCTAAAGACTTTTCTTTTTTTTCTCTCTTGTCTGCGTCTTTCCAGTGTGTATGCCAAGGCTATTGCCGCAGCAGGAACTGACTTCCGCTCAGACAAGCTTTGGGATATGTACATCAGCTTTGAGAAGGACAAACAGGAGTGGCAGCGCGTCACCAAAATATATGACCAACTCCTGACCATCCCGACCCAACTGTACAGCCATCATTTTGAGAAGTAAGGCTTGCTCACAGTGCTACACAGTGTTTTTGTACGTCAGGCTTGTTGTAAAGGCAGAATGTTGTTGAGAAGAAACTGCCACAAAGCAACGTAGTTACTGTTAGTAAACATCCCATGGCAGAAAGTGTAGCATTCAATTTGGAGGAACATGAAGGAAGGCGTTACTTTGGGATATGTTCTTGAAGGGCGTGACAATTTGAGGGTACCTTATGCTGATTTTTAAGTTTGGCCTTGCCTCTGTTTTGGCCCTTTCGGCAACATTGCAGCAGATTTCAACTTCTTTTTTCCTCCTCAGATTCAAGGACCACATCAGTAAACATCACCCCAAGGATACTCTGTCCGTGGACGAGTTTATCAAGCTTCGGATGGAGGTGGTGGATGTCCTTGGCGTGGCCGAGTCTGGGCTGGACGAAGGGGACGAGGCCGGCGATGATACACCCCCGGGGGATGACGATGCACCACCTGGGGTGGAGGTTGCTCCCCCGGGGCTTGAGACACCGTCTGCTAAAAAAGCTGTCAGTTCTAAGGTAAAATTTTATTGTAGGCCCCATCTGCACATCCTTACTGTGTTGAGACTCAGCGTAATCTATCACAGCTGATTTACAGAGTTTTGTTTGTCCTCGCCACAGTTTACTGCTGCTTTTTCATAAGAAGACCACTTTGTCATGGGCAAGAAAAAAAGATTGTGGCTAGTAATTTAGACTCTGACATTTAACACTAATCGCCAAGCATATTGTTTGGCTTACACTATACAGTACCACAAAATACTAAGTAATAGTCTGAGCCTGAAGGACCTACATGTACATGTAGCGCTACAGATTACTACTTCTGGCTTGGTTACTTCCATTGTTTCTTGTACAGAGAGCAATAAAGCCATGCATTCATAGTGCCACAGCACTGTATGGTACATTATCTTATCTATAGTATCTCATGGCTTCACAGAACAATAAAGTCATGTCCTCTTCAAGTGACAGTGCTCAGTACTACATTTTACTACAAGTAGTAATTTGTTGTATTATGTAGGGTTAGGGTTAATGACTGTAACCTCACTGTGCACTTGAACGCTGCAGAAGGCACCAAGCGATGTATGCATGTGCACGTGTTTATGGTGCACCCTTTCGTCTGTTTCATGTTTCATCCCCCGACTGCTCAAGCATGCTGTCAAAAATGCCAGCAGTTTTTGAAAAATGTTTCCAGTGATGCCAATCTGTTCAGTTACAAAGGCCCGTTACAGAATCCAGTTCACCTGTCAGTATGGATGCAAATGGAAGGCAGCCTCTACCGTACTGTTAGTTGGGGATCCCAAGGGCCGGGCTCCCCTAACCAGCCACCAAAATTCCAAATTCCCTACGTGACAGTGACCCTGACCCGTAAGCATTCCAGTACATATCACATGTGTCTTGTGTGTCTTCTTTGCTCTCTCATGGAACCAGCAAGTGGAAGCAGAGAACGAGGCCATCAGAAAGAAGGTAATGGAGTCACGGACGGCAGTGTACAGACAGACGGAGCAGGAGGTTAGCAAGAGATGGGCTTACGAGGAAGGGGTGAGTCACTGCTTGACTGCTCAGGCATGGCGTGTAGGGCTGTCCCTGAATGATGAGGCTGTGGCTAGACATTACACGTGACTGCATGAGAAGTAGTTGCAGCCAGCACCATTATGTGATCATGTATAATTTCGAGCCGTAGCCAAGTAATCCAGACAGAGCCCAGTACTTGTAAGCTCTGTTCTTTCCTTTAACCCTAACACACCACGTCCCTCAAAATCCATTTCCACTTGTATGTTGATTTTGATGGACTCAGTCCAGGAGGCCAGAGGTGTCCAAACATTGGATTATGATGGACTTGATCCAGGAGGCCTGAAGCACTACCGGGGGCATTCAGTGCATGTTGTCATGGCAACAGGATGGAGATGTCATGTAAGCCATGTGTAATAGGTCCATCAACAAAGGCTGTCAAAGGCTAAAGGCCAGTGGTTGACTTTTTAGCAGTAGATTGCATAGGGAGTGTTGGATTTGGATGAATTTGATCCATTGCTTGGCAGTAGATACAAGGCCTTCGGGGGTTACCACCCATGGTTAGCCAGCCTGCTGTTTGACCAATAATGAAAGTTGATGAGCACACCGATGAGAATCTTTTTATGAGCTGAATGATTGAGTGTTCCATTTTACTCCTGCACCCGCAGGCATTCAGTATGATTGTTATACAAGGCTTGAAAAGATCTCGTCATCTGATTGATTGGTTGTTGATGACGTCATGGATTACATGGTGTAATCAACAGCAGTCAGTGGAATATGCCCCACTGGATATCTGCACACAAAAACACCCATTTTCAGGCAGTACTGATGAATGCAAAAAACACCATTCGGTCTTCTGTCAGAGGAAGGAATTTCTGAAGTCATAAAGGGACGGTTATTGGGTTGTTAAATGATTTAGAGCAAACCGTTAGATGGGTCATTCCATGAGGATTGGGCCCAATTTGTGACGGTGTCGTTGTTACATCCAAAACTTTTACCACCTGTCATGACCTGTAGAGGAGGTCGTTTACTCTTTAAACATAACACACAAACCTCTGTGTTCAGCCTTGCAAGACGTATAACAATCTCAATTTGGAATCCACTTGCAGGGAAATAGCTGTTCATTTTTATGGAACCCATGTAACAATTGACACCATCACAAATTGTGCCCAAACCTCATGGAATGACCCAGATGCACAGGAATGTGTGTCTGAAGCAAAAACCTGAATCAGATCGAGGAAACTTAGTGTTCTGATCGAACATCGACCTGACAAAAAAAAGGTGCCTGGGACACACATTCACAAAGGATTTATTCAGGCAATGCGTAGAATGAATAATGAATGTTTCACATATGCACAACGCAAAGAATAATTTCTTGAGGGGGCAGACCGAATGTTCTGTTCCGCTCAGCTTTACCTCACGCCAAAGATTGAATGTTCTATTTGTGCGTGACTGAATGTTCCACATTCTCTGAGTGGAATGTGACTTGCTTGTGATTAACTTGAGGATTATGCTTCTCCCAAGTTCTCAATTATTGGTGAGGTACATGGACACGTTCATGCATAGGCATGTAATGTTATGTAATTTGCAAACATGATAAGTTATTATCAAGTCTCATTAGTTCATTGTTAACATTTGTAGTTCCTCATTATTAAAGCTGAAAAGTGAACTGCTCTTTTAGCAGCAGTTGCGAGTAAACCTTTCATGTTGCACTCTCAAAGATAATAAACTAGCACAAACAACTGTTTTTGGAATCTAGATCAGGAGGCCCTACTTCCATGCCAAGCCCCTGGAGAAGAGCCAGCTCAAGAACTGGCGGGAGTACCTGGACTTTGAGACAGCCAACGGCACCCACGAGAGAGTCCTGATCCTGTACGAACGCTGTCTGATAGCCTGCGCCCTGTACGAGGAGTTCTGGATGAGGGTATGGCACTACCAGTTCTACCAAAGAACAGAGGGAAATGTGATAAGGAGAAGAGAAAGCAAATACACATTTTCACCCTGAAGAGTTTTTGTTAGCAGTCACCAGACCATTTCTAAGCAGCTCCTTGATGTGTGTTATCATGGAGCTCTGTATCAGCATTGAGATATAGTATACATGTAGTAGCTTAACCCTCCTTTGGTTTTACAGCACAAATGTGCCCAAATGCCCACAGTCACTGGTGAGCATGTAATTTCTATATGGAACTCAAAGATGCACAGGTTCAGTGTGTACACAGTAGATTGCCAGCACAAAATGACCCAGGGTCTTTTGTGCAGTCCTCTTCACTGCATTTGGTTTACTGCACAGCTATGCACATGAAACAGTGAAGCACAGGTGTTGGGCAGCACAAAAGTGCAATCTGATATTCCTGTGAGGGACAGTTGGTGCAGTGCACAACACAGCTGTGCTTCTTTGAGGTGTTCACCAAATGACCCGAAGAGTGACTTCAGCATAGGAGGGTAAAAGTAAAAAGGAGAACAGATGTCCTTGAGTGACCAATCTAGTGGTAAAAAGCCTGCACAGCAGTGTGTGCAACCTGTTCGGGACGATTTTGTTTAAACAAAGTGCATACTGGATAGCTTTGGCAAGCGGTTGTCCAGACGGCATGTTGGCTGCCACTGGACAAGTCCAATCTCATTGATTCCATGGAGGAACAGTAGATAGATACCTTGTGGCCCACCACCAGTGGTATTGAGAAGATTGACCTGATAAGTTCATAGGTCGTCGCTGACGCGCTGCACACATCTTTCACATCCTTGCAGAGGAGTGCATCTCGGCATGGGTGCATGTCGCCAATGGCACTGAGTGCTCGTTAGTCTGTTTAACAACAACATTGGAACATAATTTGTGTCACAGTGGAAAGCAAATGGGATTTTTAAGTACGTGTCAAGTAGGTCATGGGGACACCAACCCCTCAGTGCAATTGCTACTTTGGGTTTTTCATTCCAGTATGCCAAGTACCTTGAGCCGCACAGCATCGACGGTGTGAGCTCAGTCTACAAGAGAGCCTGCACCATTCATCTTCCAAAGAAACCAAGCATTCACCTTCGCTGGGCTGCCTTTGAGGAGAAACAAGGTACATGCGTAGCCAATATGCCTATTCTAACCCCAGTCAGATTTCCTCCAGTGAACCCTGCACTTAGTAATGCGACAGCATAATGAAATATGCTATAAGAAGGGAAAAAGTGGACTCTGTAGCATTTGCACTGAACATTCAGCGCAGTGTACCCTGCTACCTGTCTTGACTGCTGTAAGCTGAAAACTTATACAGCAACTGTGGCATATTTAATAGCAGGGCCGTGTTAAGGTACTGTACCTTTGAAGGGCCCAAACGAGAGAACAAACAAGTTTCTTAACAACTGATTAAACTGCAGTCTGTGGGCTTGTTCAGTTTTACTGAAGTACCCAATTTACTGTGTTCATGTAACAACAGACAGACAGCCCGGTGATTTTGCCTTTAAAAAGCGTCCAACTGTCCGTGCTTGTTTCTGTAGGTATAATTTTGACGTTGGAAATGGAAACATTGAACCCTCCAAAAATGAGTGTTTTGTTTTGGACAACCAAAATGATTCAACAACAGACAAGTAAAGTAAGGCATTTAATATTTTTTTTAAACAGAAAAGGAAATTTCTTTCATTGGTGGTAGAACGAGTGAAATATCACTTAAATGGAAACACTTGCTCCTCCCTAATTGCTGTCTTTCTTTTTTTCTTTTCTTTTCCTTTTTTTTTGGCAATGTTCACAGGAAATACTAAAGCAGCTCAGGAGATTCTCAAGAAACTGGAAGATAATGTGTCTGATCTTGTGATGGTGACCCTGGAACGGATCAGCCTGGAGCGTCGTCTAGGTAACGAGGAGGAAGTGGTCAGCATCCTCAAGCAGCAGATGGAAGCCCACCAGAAGCCAGAGCTCAAGATGTTCTTTGCCACGAAGCTCTCCAGATACTACGCAAAGGTCGGTGTCGCCCCAAATGGAAGATCTGTGGGCCATTCTGCAAAACTCTGTCTAACTGACTATTTCTCATTGTTCACAGTTTACCAACTCCTGTAAATCAGTTGAGAAGTTAAACTTTACAAACGCTGACCCCGAGAGGTTCTAGTAACTTGTTCCTGATTTGTGTGACATTTTTTTCGCATTGTCACTTGTTTGAAAGTCCACACACTAACCTCCACCGACAAGTTTCAGCGTCTATTTGTGGACACTGGGAATACTTCTCTAGCCTGGCGGACAAGGATGGACATCATCCAGCACGGCACGCAAAATGTTCATGTAAAATCGTCCGTGTAAGAGGCTCAGGAAATCCTTGCATGTTTAGCTTGCCCTCTGACAGGGATTGGTGAAATTTCTTAAACACCAAAATAGAAAACTCGGTGGGCCACATTGGTGCATAGTACAAACGATGGTCCATTAGAATGCATTAATAAGCAGTGAAGAACTTCAGTATAAGAACATGTGTAAGAACCTCTGATCAGCAAGAACCTGATTAGGTTTAGTGAGAGATTATTCAGCATGATTTGGGTCTGCATTTGCCTGTTTCCAATCTCTGCCTGCAGGTCCTCAATGATATTGGCAATGCCAGAAAAGTCTTGGAAGATGCACTTCAGTGGACAAAGGTAAGATGATGAACAAACTCAGCGCAGAGCTACATCAGACATTGTTTGCTTTCGGGGGGGGGGAGTTGGTTAAGTCACAATGTCCAGTCACAAAGTCCTTTCCCGAGTACAGTCTTATGACCAGTTAGAAGTAGCAACATGAACAGATGCAAAAAAAGTATTTTGTCGCCATTCAATGGAATAGGTAGTAACCTGGTCAAAGATTGGATGACTGATGGGGCACATAGAGACTCTGAATGGACACAACTCAAACCCTGCTAACAAAGCAAAAGATTATACTGAAGCATTGTCAAAACCCTGCTAACAATGCAAAAGAGTATACTGAAGTATTGTCAAAACCCTGCTAACAAAGCAAAAGATTAAACTGAAGCATCATCAAAACCCTGCTAACAAAGCAAAAGAGTTTACTGAAGTATTGTCAAAACCCTGCTAGCGATGCAAAAGATTAAACTGAAGCATCGTCAAAACCCTGCTAACAATGCAAAAGATTAAACTGAAGCATTGTCAAAACCCTGCTAACAATGCAAAAGATTAAACTGAAGCACTGTCAAAACCCTGCTAGCGATGCAAAAGATTAAACTGAAGCATTGTCAAAACCCTGCTAACAATGCAAAAGATTAAACTGAAGCATTGTCAAAACCCTGCTAGCGATGCAAAAGATTAAACTGAAGCATTGTCAAAACCCTGCTAGCGATGCAAAAGATGAAACTGAAGCATTGTCAAAACCCTGCTAACAATGCAAAAGATTAAACTGAAGCATTGTCAAAACCCTGCTAACAATGCAAAAGATTAAACTGAAGCATTGTCAAAACCCTGCTAGCGATGCAAAAGATTAAACTGAAGCATCATCAAAACCCTGCTAACAATGCAAAAGATTAAACTGAAGCATTGTCAAAACCCTGCTAACAATGCAAAAGATTAAACTGAAGCATCATCAAAACCCTGCTAACAAAGCAAAAGAGTTTACTGAAGTATTGTCAAAACCCTGCTAGCGATGCAAAAGATTAACTGAAGCATCGTCAAAACCCTGCTAACAATGCAAAAGATTAAACTGAAGCATTGTCAAAACCCTGCTAACAATGCAAAAGATTATACTGATGTATTGTCAAATTTGACATATTTTTTGTGTTTTCTTAGTTCATGTTTATCATTTAATGGCTGCTATTACCATTAAGAAAAAAAGTAGAAAAAGGCCAGCGCCTACTATGTACCTTTCTCTGTTGTTCCCCTTTGCATGGGAACTGCCGCTGATTTACGTAAGTGTTGATGCCAAAACCTTGTCTAAGAATTATTAAACCGGGCACATGTAACCAACTGAAATAAATTGATAGCTGTTTGGTGGTGCGAGTTTTGGAGATCCTCATTCTGTCTCCGTTGGTCTCCAGGACAAAGTGTCTCTGTACCTGCGGCTGCTGGACCTGGAGTTGCAGCAAAGTCCCATGAACGAGCTGGCCATCCTGGACCTGCTGCAGAAGGGCATCGACGCCAGCAAAGACACGCAGGACAAGGTGAAGTTCTCCCAGCGACGCCTGACGTATCTCATGGACTTTGGAACCGACGTAGCCAAGTAGGTGCACTGCCCCTTGCTATGTTTCATTTTTCTGTCAGAATTGTCAATGCTTTTGAACGTTCTTTACAGTGTTTCTGCAACCCTGTTTGATCAGGACCACCTGGATGATTTGGTATGGGATTAATGTTGCCTTCGTACATGCTATCATGGACTTCCTGTGTGTGTCAGACACAATGCAAGAAAATGTGCTGTTTGTTAGTGGACCAAAATCCACATCAATTTGTGTGCATTCCGAGTTATCCCTGAGTTTCACAAATGCCTGATATTAACCACTTCCTGCCGAGGACTCCAGAATCGGAGACATATGGTGTATACGCGTGGCTGGGGTCTCTGAACTCCGACAAAGGAAACAGGGCCCTAAAACAAAAGACCGTACTCCGAACAAAAGACCAGGCTGCTGGGAATTACCGACATTTTTCACTCTCAAAGTGGTGATAATCCAGCCTTGTTTTGAAACCACATACCAGGGTTTGGGGCATTGAGAGCAAGCGGATTACCGCCGGGGACAAAAACGCTCCACCACCGCAGCGATTGAGCCACACAGCACCGCTGCATGCTAATCTGGCCCCTATTGAAAAGAGGTCAGCAGTGCACTGAGCCAGGTTCATGAACAAAAGAAAGTTATATAACACCGAACAATCTGGGCTCTGTTTACAAGGCTGCAGGCCTGGCTGAAATACTCGGGCGTCAATGAAGGTCACCTGTCAAAGTAGAGTAGTTCCTAAAGATTACTTCGTGCGGCTATAAACGACCGTTAAATGGAATGATGAATTTTTGAAGGATTTTGAAAACGGAAAAAATGATAGTCATGCCGGCCCAGCATCATCAACATTGAAAAATGCCCCGGCATGAAGTGGTTAACCAATATTACTATTGCACCTGTGTCTGGTGTAGTGGAGGCAGCCATCAAAGTCACTGGTGTTTTCTCTCATACTGTCCAGATTACAAACTGCCTATGAGTCGCATCAGGTTCTCCTCAAAGATCACCTGGACATTCTGCAGGCAGCCAACAAGAAGAGAAGCACGGAAGCGAGGTGAGATCTTGAACGATGAGATGAGATGATTGAACGGGGGAAAGCAGTGGGCTCACATCCTTGGTAAAAGTGCTTGCCACAGGTGCATCCCTAGGGGTTGGCATCAGTTCGGGTGAAATCAGTTGCCGTGTGCGTGGTTGATTACTTTGCAAAAACTTCCCAATGCGGGTTTGTTTTAACTTGCATGATGTAAGTGCATGAAAAATACATCAGTGAATTTTGCCAACAAATGAGAATGGCGCAAGGCAGCCGTGCTCGCAAGTCATACAACACGAGTGCATGGGATTTTTCACCCGGATGACAATTCTGTGTTTTGCAGTCACCGTGCACCGTCCAACACTGCCACTGTGACTGCAGCTGCAGTTGAGACACCAGCCAAACCCGTTCAGAGGGGCTTTGTATATGCAGGATGGAAGAGGGGTTGTGACCTAAGCTCTGTTAAAGGGTATATAAACCTATCGCCATCTTTGTCTCATGCCGGTCCCTTGATGCTGATGCAAAACTTGAGTTTTTTTCTCCCAAGCCAGTGAAGTCTGACAGGACAAGCAAAAGAATATAGAACAGGGCCCAATTTCATAGCACAGCTTAACACCCAGAGACTATTACCACATGCTGCCGGGTGGTTTTAAAAATGCAGTGCCCACATACGGGCGATTTTCAAGATTTTCATTTTTAAAAACTCTTCAAAGATACATGATTTCATTTAATGGACGTTTACACCCACACGAATGACTGTTTGGTGGCTATTCTAAGCTGACAGGTAACCTCCATTGACTCCTGAGTATTTCAGCCAGGCCGGCTCCCCTGTAAAGAGAGCCCAGAATTGTGCTGTGTTTAATTTCCCTTGTCCCCCTGGGGAATGCGGGTGGCGTCTTTTCAAACATGGCTGGATTAGCATGCAGGGTCGCTGTGTCAATCATCAATGGGGCCCTGGAGTACTTTTGCCTGCAGTGCTAATCCGCGGGTGCACTATGCCCAAAACAGTGGTATACTTTTTAAAAACAGTGACGGATTACCTTAAAAAAATGCAAGCCGAAAAATGATGGCAATTCCCAGCAGCAGGTCTTTTGTTCCAAGTAGGGTCTTTGGTTATACAGACCATCTCTTTTGTCCCATTTCAGGCACCCCGGCTCTGCATATAAACCCATGGTGCTCAAAACAGGGCTCCCCGGCAGCAAGTGGTTAAGGTCCAAGCACAGAAAAGGCATGCTTTTCCACAAGGACCTGTTAGTGCTGACAAGATGATATATTCATGTCCCGTTACCTTGTCTGTTTTCTGCCCGCAGTGATAGCACGCCCACCGCCACTCCAGCAAAGAAGGCTAAGACGGATGAGATGAAAACCCCTAGCACGGCTGCCGCCGCAGCCTCTCCTGCCACAACGTCAACACCAACCTCGGCTGCTGCCACCTCAAAGGCCCAACCGCTGTTGTCCAACCCAGTCCCCGTCCCGGCCGGCCAGGACTACAGTCAGCAACCTTCCAGTGCCGGATGGGGAGGGTACAACCAGCCTCAGTACGGCCCACAAGGGGGCAATTACGGGCCCCCGCCCCCTGGACCCGGGGGCTACAATCAGCCGCCGCCAAACACCTACAATCAGGTATGTACATTGTGATGATGCTCTCATCCTCTCCCCGTGGAGCAATTCCGTTCATACACAGCGTCCCAAGAATAAAAAAATGCACCACTAAGCATTGTGATCCAGCCGAAGGTACAAGGAAAAGGCACCCCTTCACACAGCAGTGCAATTGAAGGGATTCTTCACATGAAAATGCCGCAGGCTTCAGGGTGCGCACCTTTGCACTCACCGTGATACTGTAAATCCCTCTGCGTTAGGCACCGAAGTGACTTGTCCAAGTACTGTGTAATTGATGCACCTTCTGACTGTTTTGTTATTTATGTGTTGTGCTTGTCCCTTTCTACAGTACCAACAGTACCAACAAGGTTGGGGAGGGTACAACCAAGGCTACTACCAGCGATAGCCCAGTCATCAGTGCCAGTCCTGAGCAGCCCAGAAGGTGTTTGAATAGAGAACTCTCGGCCTCAATTGAATCTTAATCCAGTAGGGAAGCATTTTCCAAGTCAGTCAGCATCTGTCGTAGTTGCCTTCTGAGATGCTTGGTTTGAGAATAACCTTGAAACAAAAACAAAGAAATGGGCTGCTTCAGAGTATTGGTTGGCTTCTATTCAGTTTTAGACAGTTGAAGCGGATGGATATTAAAAGGATAAAGGGGGGCAAATCAGATCGTATGGGGCACCAATTAGGCATGCTGTTTTTCCTCAGATCAGTTTATTTCCTCTTTTTTTTAAGTGTTACCACTGTCGGTTTAAGCAGTTACTGTTATTACCTGCTCTCATCTTTTGAGGAAACATTCTCTTTCTTGAAGGACATTTGTAATTTTAGTTTGTCAATTTGTGGATTGGTTTTTGTAGTTTATACCAAGGAGTGAAAGGGTTTGGCGGTAAAAGCCAAGCTGCCAAAAACTTGGGTAGTGTGTGACTGAAGATGTAAGGCAAGGATAATTATTGGTATCACTGGATGAAGTCTGTGGGCTGGACTTATTCTAAATGTAACGGTCTACTTTTAAACATAGCTTCTTCCCGAGACCCTGCTGTGCCAGTGGTGTTGCATTATTGAGGGTATGGGGGCATTCCCCATTTTGTACCAGGTGTTCATTTTCTTTCTTGTAAGTGTCCTGTTTTTCACTAGCACCGCGTTCGTCCTTGGCACATGAACTTATGAATGTTGTATAAGTCTATTGCCTTACGAACAGTGGCATCATGAAAAGATGATGCCAATCCCTCACTCCACCCCCACACATTGATTTTATGGAGGTCAGGGTTAAAAATGAAAATGTCTACCTTTCATCGCTGATGCTTGTTTTGCCCCATTTTCATTTGCCCCATGTCAGAGTAACCTTGCCATGCCAATGAAAGCCCATATGTGAAAAATTGCAATGTAGCAACCACTCCTGCTGACGTGGCAAAGGTTATCTGGAAATGCACACCCTTGATATTAGCGTTTCTGAGATACACTGTGAATTTGAGCACTCCCATTTCGAAGCCGTTGATTCACATTTTTGTTGAAATAAAGAAGTAAAAATCATTCCTGTAAATATTTTCCCTTCTGCTTCAAATTCAATTTTTATTGTGTCACTTTAAATTTGTTCGGTTGTGTTGATCAAAGGCTGATTTTTTTTAAGGGTAACGCTGGGATTTCTTTTAATTTGTACCTCGGGAAAAAGGTTCAACAGAATAGTTTGCATATCCATTCAAAAATTACATGTACTTGCGGGTTGGACTCTTCGGTCGCTCATACGTGATACAGTCGACTGTGCAGTCTTCAAACGTTTTTGTACGGTCGTCTTGGCTACGGCTGATCAGAAGCAATCGTGTGTCATGTTGGAGAAGTGAAATCACCAAAAATCTAAAAAGAACTTTTTAAAAAATCTTGGCTTAAGACCGAAGTGGATGGCCAACCAATGCTTAGTTTGTGGCCCTTCTGCCGGGATTGGTCCAGAGATTGGAAGACAATCTTGGTTGCCAGTGATAAATCCATAGCCTAGGTCCAACACGGTATGGATGCAAAAACGTCTTCAAAACTTGCCAAGGCGGGATTTTGGCTTTGATAGTGCCCTCTGTCGACGATAAGGCCAAGTTTAAATACACCTTGGTTCGTGCATAGAGGAAGGACACAGGAGGAGTTTCAACTCTGGCACTTCAAAGTGTTCAATGATCGTCGCCGCCAAGTCAGATGAATAATAGAAAACATTCCCAAAATGCTCGATTAGTGCCTGTATCTTAGCCAGACAAGCGGGGCCAGTAATAACCTAACAATACTTCTCGTGTTTTGCTTGCAAAGAAATACAAATTATTGCTGTGACCAGGAAATAGCGAGAGAAAAATCCCTGATGTTAGGTTTACTTTTGCCATCGTGAATAAACTTTTGTAATTTTGATACACTGTTCCATTATCCATGCAAAGTTTGTAATTATATTCTCCCTCCAATACATCAGTGTTCAAAGACTTGGTACGAATTTGGCAAAGACTGGCAAACAACATGTTGACTACTTCTGGAAGGCTAAAGTTCACAAGGAACAAAATGCGCTATTTCATCAAAGGGGTGATCATGAAATCTCCTAAAAACGCTTTTGTACAAATGCCATAATAAAAATGATTCAAACCAAACATTCCTAAAATAAGACCAGAAAAAAGAGCTCATTAAGGGCAATGACTGTATATATACATGTCGGCAGTCAGAATCGGCGCTAGCGCTCCGGGACCGATTCCGACAGATAGGCCTACGCAACGTGCTGATCGACGTGCATATGGGAAGGCGCCTTACAAAGTTCCTAGTCCCAGCAGTCTAATTAAGAAATGTTTACCGTAGAGGATATGGAAAGGCGCTTTGCGTCGAGTTGTTAGACTTGCTGTATGACAAACCGACGACTGCGTCACATCGGAAGACGGGAGCGTCCAGTGCATCATCTTCGGCGTTAAAACGTTAGGTGTATCGAATCGTTTGACATTTGCCAGGTATATGCATTCTGTAACGGAGCCATCAAGATGACTTGATCAATCATCAAGACTTTGTCTGTTTTAGCTGTTGTTTAAATATTACATTTACAATATGTTGATTCGATATCTTTACGTGTAGGTCTACTACGCCATGCACGACGCGAAGCATGAAGCAACCGTCGGGGTTTCCCCGGTGGCGAATTTGTGCTCATGGGTACTAGGATGATGCACATGATGTACAAGTGTGCAGGAGTTTATTTTTGCATTCAGTGGGGACCCTGAACAATAGAGGACAATAAGGTTCCCGATTCAGGGTCCCCGATTGACAAAACATATGAGTGGTCCTCTAAAAAAGTTTAACTGCACACAAAAGAGGAGCAATCCAGGGGGTCCTCAGTTGCAGGCAAATACAAAAAAAAGTGTGTGGGGATACCCCTATATCCCCCTACGCCATTGAGACGCACGCACAAGGTGTCACTGTGGCAACTGCATAGAGGTCAGTGCTGCAGTGCTGCAGCCAAATGCAGCCGGATATGGGGCCTGCATTATTCGTGCCTGCTATCTGTAGCGCTACAAACCCTACACGACTGGTATCCTGGTTTTGTGTGTATCAATTATATTACCATCCAGGAACCAAGGAATGGTCAGCACCTCTGCGCGACATTGATATATGGAACTATATCCAGAGAATAAGGTACCAGACCACTCTCTGCATGCCACGCCACGTGTTTATCAAATTTAAGCCTTTCTTGTTGATTGGAATTTTATATTGTGTTGAATGTGTGCGTGACAAGTAAAAAAAAACAACACAAGGTCTGACCATGGAGAAATAAAACACATTATTTCTCCATGTTCTGACCCATTACCTCCAGTCGTGGCATTCTTTGCACTCTGTCATGCACTGTTGCCATTCACAGTTTTGTAAAGTAATGGAAACTAACGTCCACTAGTGTGTACATTAAATGTTTTGAACAAAGTTGTTCCCGTTGCCGGTTTTTATTTGTTTTTTTATTTTCTACTTTCATAGAGTGTGGTTTCAAAAATAGAGATCCCAGGTCTCCCCGATGTCTCCACTAATGTTCCACTTCGTGGCAAAGCCTTTTGCCAAGCACATTGTACAGTGGCAGAAAAGTCTGACATCCCCACTGGAATCCATGAATTCCTTAAGCACTGCATGTGGTGTGCAAGTTGCTGACACCATTAAATCAGGTTGGTGTATTGTATACTCTTAAATTGTATTTAATGTAAATGTCAGTAAATTTCTGCTTGGCAAGTCTTAACCACTTGCTGCCTGAGTCAGTTATCAATGTTGACGATGCTGGACTGGGCTAATTATCTTTTTTTTCCCAAAATTCTTTGAAAATTACTCCCTTCATTTACCGGAAACTTGCACCCCCACGAAGGACAGACAAAATCTATTGACACCCGAGTATTTCAGCCAGGCCTGCAGCCTTTTAAAAATCAAGTTAGATTATCTCCACTTTTGAGAGTGAAAAAATGTCGGTACGTGTCTGGAACCGGAATCCCTGGCAGGAATTAATTAAACATACATTTAAGACCGATTCAGGAGAATGGATGCCTTTAATCCTTGAGTTTTCTTCTGTAAGACGGGCCAAGTTCATTTTTGTCTTAAATGCCTAGTACATGTATGTCGTGGAGTAAAATGTAGTCAATGCATGATTGAACTCATATGTCTTCGTTTTAGAATTTCATGTTCCCACCATCCTGCTCATGTTATGGCGTATTCATTGTGTAATTTTTTCCTGATGAAGCTCCATATATTAATCTGGCGTGCCATGGCACATTTTGAGCATTTAGTGAGATATGGTTGAATAAAATTGTCCTTTTTGCAATTGCCATTGTGCTTTTATACATTGGTTATTTTCAAATTTCAGCCCATCAACTCTCAGCTTGCTGAGCACAATGTTAATACACGGTAATATTGTGCAAATTTAATAGGCAATTGTCCCAGATAAATTTTTGGTCATTGACGTTTGAGATATTGTTATCGTAATATTGTCAGATGTAGTACATAGCAAGATATCCATGTACCTGTTTGACTGATACATAATTTTTTTAAGCGCATGTATGCAAAGTAGTACATACAATTATCAAGACCCACTGCCATTGCATTGACACATGGGTGATTTTCTGTTCTACAGATACTCAAGAAGGCAGAAGTCGGACACATTTAGATGTTGAAGACAGAGGTATGCAATTTTACATTAACTTTTCCTTTTTTATTTTTGGTTTTGGTTCACTACATAATGCAATTGTGCTTGTTTTTACCACCTCACTGTTATGTAATGATTTTTTAATTGTCCATTATACAGACAATTTAAGCAGTTTCCTTTCAATGCATTGGCATGAACCTTTTCAGATATTGCTACGGAATTGATGTGTCACTTAAATGCGAAATGGAAAATCTACAGTACAACTCCTTTTTTGTCATACTTTTTAGATTCAACCCACGTCGATGAGAGCGAAGAAGAGCTTGAATGTTTGACAGACTCTCCAGTTGAAGGTATGGCTCTCTTGTTACCTGTTGAAATTTATAAAAGTTTCAGAAATGCATGTTTAATGGAATATGGATAGTTTCTTTTCTTTGTGGGTCATTTTACTCGAGCTTATAATAAATGTATTGTTATGATTATTACAATTTCGGTTAAGCTATTAAAAAAAATGAAAAGTACAGTCGATAATGGCGGTACAGGGCCAGGCATTGAGGATGAAGGTGTTGTAGTTAAAGATAGAGGAGCGTTTTTGTGTAGGATTTATATGGAGAGAAAGGAAAATGTACTTCATTTAGTTGTGAGTGTAGCCAAATTGCTCAGATGGATTACAAGGGAAGGCATGAGAAATTAGTCAAGGTAAACTGCTGGGATATTTGTCAGAAACATGCAGTTGCTGTGAAGGGAAGGTAATAGATACAGCTGATTCTAAGGTGGCCAGATGTTGTAAATACATGTATGCTGCAGATCTGTGCAACAGATGATACCAGGGTTGCCGGCGAGGTAAATGAGAACGTCCATAAGTACCATGGTTTGGCAAAGGACATGTCAAAGTTTTTGGACTCACGCATGAAGGTTATTCGGTTTGTTGTTGGTTTACTTGGTACCATTCTCAGATATCTTGAGAAACACTTTGACGAGATAAGCACAAATGTGATAGTGGAAATGTTGCTGAAAGTAGATTTTCTTGGCCACTGTTCGAATACACTTAAGATATGAGGGTGGGTGATCTGCCCTGTATATATTCCAATGGTATAACAAATAATTGACCGAGATGAGGGGCCTATTTGTTGAAAAAGGTGCCAAAAATCCGTGGAGATTTTTATGGTTTTATGGTTGGAGATGAGCATGGATTGTGAACTTGGCATCATGGTGAAGGGGGATGATCCACAGAGTTTTCCTCTTAAAGATTGATCAATTTGGGCACTTCAGATGCTTGTACTGGTATGATGTAGGAGACTTAAAGGGCATAGTATGTTTTGTCCATGAACAGTGTGTTTGGTAATGTGAATTTTCTTTTGAAACAGGGAACAAATACAAATCTGCTGCAAATTGTTTGCTGTGTCCCAATATTTCTTAGACTTGGAGCAAAAACATAGAACTTCATAGTGATGTTGTGCTTGTACATCAATATCATATAATGTGCATATGTGCATGCGTGTATATGTACATTTATGAACTGGTACATGTGCATGCATGCACATTCATATGTACAGTGTACATATACATGTACATACATGTACATGTGTACATGTACAAATAATACTATTTGAAGATCATGGATTTTTTGTCATGGTCCGGTCTCACCCCTGTGTAAAAATATATGTATCGTTATCGGCCCAAAAAATATTGGCGGTGCCTATTTTACCATCTAAAATGAATTTTTGGTTGGTTAATATCACCCTTTTTCAGCTCATATGTAACCCTGAATTTTAGTTATTTATGGATAGGAATAGTTTTTCTTTTTATGTGTTGTCTGTGATATTTGCTTCACCTTTCTGGTTTGTCATTTCAATTGCTTTTCAGATTCAACCATCCGTAATGTTGACGCTGTCCTTTCCAGTGTGAATGCCAGTTTGGATGGGTTATCTGCTGTTGATGCTCAGGGTATGTATCTTTGTTCCCCAAATGCAGAATTCAGTTTTTGACCTTCCAACATTGACCATAGTTGTGAGTCCCAAGTGAATTTTCATTTTTATTTGAAAAAGTTGTTGCTTTTGTAACTTGTTGGCTAGATAAAAAACTGCTCATGTGGTTCACTTTACTGTTAAACATTTTTTTCCCAAATATTGCTGTTAACTGTCTGTTTCCTGTCCTCAGCATGTTTCCACTACCCAAAGGCATTAGGCCTCCGTGGTTGTCTGTAGTGCATCCCTGTTTTATCACATTCACGAATTATAGACACATTTTTTTCCTCAAATTTGAAGCTTTTACTAGTAGAAGTAGCAAGTTAACTGGATACTTTTGCGGCCATGCCATGGATATTTGTCTTTTTGAATATGGAGGGTTTTTGAAAGAAGTGAGTGCCCATTTAAAACCACTAAATAATTGTCCCTGTATGAGATTTCACATAATACATGTACACGAGACTACAGATGCTGATGTAAGTAGTTTGACAAATAATGCGCATTTAAACATACTTACACACACCTGATTTTTTTTTCCCTCTACATCATCACTATGCTTTCAATGTAGGCACTTTTGAGTTTCCTAGAAGAGAACTCTCAACAAATGCCTGCTATAATGGCTGGTTGTGAAGAAGAAAACCCGATGTCATGCAGAAAGGATACTGGTGGTAGGAAGTCACTCCAGAAATGGAGCCGAGGACACTTGTTCATTGCCTGTGCTGGTGGGCACATTGAATACTGGCAATCCTTGTACAGGTTAGTTTCAGATTATTTCTTGCATGAGTAACCGAAACACTGTATATCATGTTTGTTGTGCCATAGTGTACGTGTGATTATTAGCTGTGTCTTTTTAATCACTTAAAAGAGATGCTGCAAACATTCCTTTGTGTTATTTGTTCCTTATGGGTAATTGCTTAATGTTGATACATGCCTATTCTTGTAATGGATTTAAAGTCCTTAACAATATGTACTTATGCCTAAAACAAGCTCTAGTTTTCACTGTGGTGCTTTACTGTAGGTGAAAGGTGGGGACAACGGTCATGACATATAACACAGGCTAATGCTATAACCATACCAATTCCACATTGCCAAAACATTGTAAACAAAGTGATTGCCTGACTACCGTGAGCTAAACCCATCACAAATATGGAGGGCCAGACACTTTAATTTGAGCACAATCTTGCTGAAAGGCAAGAGCCTCGTATTGGTGTTTGAAAGAAGAATGTAAAAGACAGAGACCACTCTGTTTTGAATCTCAAACTCGAAACGATTGGCTGGCTTTCTCGCTTCAGTAGTCTTTGTTAGCAGCTTAATTGCAAAGAATGAAATGAATTTAAAAGAAAACTGAATGTGACATCCCAACGAATAATACTCTGTTCTTATGGAGCGAATACTACAGTATGTCTCTCATAACATTATCCCTCAACACTGGGTGCCCATCATCTGAACATTCCTGATGCCATCTCTAGTATTCTAGTCTGATGCATGCGTACTCGCATGACATTAAACATGCACCCTTCAAAGCACAATATATCCTGTCTTCTGCCCTCAATGTGATTGGTTCACACAAATGTGCAGAGGCCTAAACATCTCTTCCAAAGTGGGCCCCTATACTGGAGCCGTTTAATGGAAAACGATGTAAAACTGTAAATAAACAGATACAAAATATTTTGAGTAACAAGGAATAAGTCACTAAGTTCCATAACAATACACAATGAAATGTAGAAAATGCAGAAAGTCTAAGGACTGCAAAAAGTCTATTCTACCTAAAGTACATGTACACACATGTACATGTAGGTCAATGTAAAAGGACACAAATAGATGTAAATACATGTACATGTAGAAAGAGTTCATGTACAAATTAATGGGTAAAAATGCAATGTGTGAGGAATGTAACTATGAAACCTCATAAAAAGCAAACAGTCCTGTGCGTACAGACAGATAAAAATGCAACATGCACAGTAGTGAAAATGAAGAACACAGGACACAATGTACCGGAAATCTTTGCTTAAACATACTGGTGAAAATGCATGTACATGTCAAATTACATGAACAGGGCAATACTCCATAACACGCTTCAATTTAAAAAGATCAACTTGTGAAGTCAAAGAAGGCAAGATAATTACAGACAGTTCCACAAACAGAACTTACGATAAAACATAACAGGCACTGGCAAGAATGTGTGTATTGTAATTGTATACAAAATACTACGCACATGAGTGGAGGAGGTGAGTGTGACACTGAGAGGGCTTTATATACCAGAAATAAACCCTAAATTGGACTTATAATAGACTACAGAGGAACTATATATTATAAAGGAAACACAGAAATGGTAAACTTACGGATCGTGCTTGAACAAGGGCTTATAAACAGGTGTAGCAAGTTGTAAAATGTACGAGTGAAGTAACGTGAATGACATGGAGCGGGAAAGTGAAAAGCGATGGTAGAGGGCGCTAGACTAGATTACTGTGGATGAGCAGCCCAAGAGGAGAACTCGAGGCAGAACACTCCCCGCCTGGCATCTGATAGATGTCAAATCTAAAGAACATGATGATAATAACAAACAGCATGGAATACACAGTGAGAATGTAACACATTCATTCTGAGGATGAGTTGCTAGAGTCTCTAGCGAGAAGGAGAATGACTTCAGTCAAGGGTCTCAGGAACAGTCTCTGTTCTCCATTACGGATGATTTTTACTTCAATCTTCCTGACTCTGTCATCTCCACTAGGGAAGGTCTTAGTGACCAACCCCATGGGCCATTCAATCCTCTTGGCTTGAGAGTCTTTCATGGGGACGACATCTCCCTGTTGCAAGTTAGGTTTCTCTGTTTTCCACTTGCGGCGTTCTTGTAGATTCATGATGTACTCTCGCTTCCACCTCTCCCAGAACATGTTGGCCAATCTCTGAACGCGTCGCCACTGACATCTGAAGAGATCCTTGTCATCAAACTCACCAGGAGGGACTGGGGGTGTACCGACCTTCTGCGTGAGGAGCGTCGCTGGGGTGAGAATGAATGGAAGGTCGGGATCCGTAGAAACTGGAGACAATGGTCTTGCGTTAATGATGGCAGTCACCTCTGCCATGAGCGTAGTCAAGACTTCATGAGTTAGCTTGCCTGGTCCCAGCTGAAGCAACATGGCGTCAAGGATGCGACGAGCAGTACCGATCATTCTTTCCCAACTGCCACCCATGTGTGAGGCATGGGGAGGGTTGAATTTCCACTCACATCTATTGTCTATAAGCAAGCGCTCAACCTGTTCCTTCTGACGTCCTGATGAATTGATGCCAAGCTCTTTGCAGGCACCTATGAAGTTAGTCCCACAATCAGACCTGAGCAGCTTTGACGGTCCTCTCAAGGAAAAGAAACGTCTGAGTGCATTCACAAAGCTGGAGGTGTCCATTGCCTCGATCACCTCGATATGTACACCTCGAGTGGCCATGCATGTAAAGATGACGGCCCAGCGTTTGTTGTTTGCTTGACCTCCTCTTGTTCTACGGGTCGTGACTGACCATGGGCCGAACACATCTAGGCCTACATAGGTGAAGGGAGGGTTGGCACTCAGGCGATCTGGGGGTAAGTCTGCCATGATCTGCTCTTGTTGTTTGCCTCGTAGTCTACGACAGGTAACACAGTGATAGATCAAACTGCTGATGACTCGCTTGCCACCAAGGACCCAGAAGCCTGCTGCTCTCACCGCACCTTCGGTCAAGTGTCTGCCCTGATGGCGTACCTTTTCATGAAAGTGTCTGATGAGAAGTGTGGTGACGTGACACTTCCCAGGGATTACAGCTGGGTGAGCTTCATCATTAGAGAGCTTGGCCTTTCCCAGTCGACCTCCAACTCTGAGTAGATCATTCTTGTCAAGAAAGGGATGGAGCTTGATGAGTGGACTGGATTTGGAAATCGGATGCCCACTCTTGAGACTTCTTATCTCGTCTGCATAGACCTCATTCTGTACTGAATGGAGAATCGTCACCTTTGCCCGCTCCAACTGTTCTGGCCTTTGGTGCTGCTGACATTGGTGCCATCCATGACATGGGCTGCCTTTGTCCGTCTGGGAAAAAGAGTCAGCAATGTGGGAGAGTTTTGAAATGGCAGTCTGAAGATCCCTCCAAGAGGAGAAACGTTTGAAGCGCTCACTTCTCAGGCCTGCTTCAGACACAACTGTGGCACAGCTATGTGTAGTCGTCTGGAGTCTGACTTCTTTGTCGTTTTTCGGATGACGCTGCCGATGAGACCTGAAGGGGAGTGGGGCTACCCAACTGTTGGCGTCATCCTGGACAAACTCCTTATTCATGATGGATAGGAAAAGCTCATCCTCGACTGATGCTGCCATCCTGTAATCATCAGGAGATTCTTTGAAGATGTCGAAACCTGCGCTGGCCGACTGTCTCTTAGGAACACACTCGAAGGTCTCGTCTGTCAATGTTTCTTTGACGTGAAGCTTGTTTCTGCATGGCGTCAGGCAGGTAGGCCGGCCGTTGTCCAGTATGCTAGTCTTGTAGGCATGGACTTCAGGCTTGTGTGCTCCGCCAAGGCACACATCTCCAATTACTACCCAGCCCAAATCCAAGCGTTGAGCGTACGGTGCGTCTGGTGGCCCGTTGCACTGGCTTCGAACCTTGTGTGCCTGAATGACGTCTCTGCCTAGCAGCAGGAGAATTTCAGCTGACGGATCTAGTGGCGAGATCTTATGGGCAATGGCCTCTAGGTGAGGGTGATGACTAGCAGCTTCTGGCGTCGGGATTTCGTCCCGGTTGTTGGGGATGGCATCGCACTCAATGAGAGGTGGCAATGAGATGCGGACTTCACCATCCAGCGACTGTAAGGTAAAGCCAAAGGCTCTCCTTCCATGAGTATTTGTTGTTCCAGAGCATGTACGGAGTGAGTACGGGGATGGGTTCCCATGAATGTTAAACATGTCGAAGAAAGTGGATCTTGCAAGCGAATGATTGCTCTGGTCATCAAGCATGACATACACTCTCTTCATTTTGTCAGGTTGCCCTTCTGGATAAATACTGGCTAGGCATATCTTGGCACATGATTTCCCCTGCACACCTTTTCCACAAACCGCTGTACAAGTCGAGGTTGTCAGGGGAGGTTCTGGACGAGCTTTCTCCCCGCCGTGGCTCTCTGCATTGTGCCCGAGATCCTTTTGTGCCCAAGGGGGGTGGGCCATCATGAAGGGCTGACACGTGACGGTCACTGTCACACTCTGTGCAATGAATGGCAGCCTTGCACTCTTTTGCCTGATGAGCAGTGGAAGCACAGCAGCGGTAGCAGATGGCATGTTCTTTCAGGTAGGACTTCCTTTCCTCTAGTGGCTTTCCCCTGAACCCACGACATTTTCTAAGTGAGTGAGGTTTCTTGTGGATGGGGCATTGCCTTTCGGGTTCCAGTGGCGTATTTGAGGCAGACGGCGGAGCAGTGGTTCTCTCTATTTCAGTCTTCTGGACGGAAACCGGAACCCTGGGTTTGGATCGGTTAGGTGTAGGTTTGTCATTCACAGATGTGGTCATAAAAGACGGGAGGAGTGAGAAGCTTGGGTCGTTCCTCATCTCTGCTTGTGAGTAGACGAAACTGACAAAAAAGGAAAAAGGGGGGAAGGGAACGCTGTGCTGTTCCTTATACATCGAGCCTTTTGTCACCCACTTCTCTTGAAGGTAGTGTGGAAGTTTCTGGACAATTGGATTTGTTCCTCTGGCTGTATCTAGGAAATTGAGGCCAGGCAATTTACCTTCGAGTTTTGCCGCCCGAACTTCAGTGAGAAGATCCGCAAGCTCCTGTAGTTTCGTGTATTCTCTGTTTCCTATCTTAGGAAAGTTCTCCAAACGTGAGAAGAGAGATGCCTCAATGGCCTCCGGAGACCCGTATTTCTTGTCGAGCCGTTGCCAAACCAAGTTCAAGCCAGCCGACGGGTCGTCGATGTGCACAGCTCTGATCCTGGTGGCATGCTGTAGGGACTCCCCGCCAAGCCATCTGGTGAGTAGGTCCAGCTTCTCACTAGGTTTCAGGTTCAAGCCTTGTGTCACATTGTGGAAATTAGCTTTCCACGCCCGGTAATTCTCTGGCCGGTTGTCAAAAACCTTGAGCCCAGCTGTGAGCAGGTCTCGACGAGTGAGGTGGGCCGTGAGGTCTGAAATATCTGAACGACTGGGTGCGGGTCCATTAGTCTGGCCCCTGTTGTCGGCATGACAATGTTCGGCCACATTTGTCAGGTAGGAGGGGCGTGGAAAGGTCATTGCGACAGTTGTTTGAGGGGCTTGGGCAGAGAAGCTTGGAAAGTTCTGCGGAGGATGCGGCGGAGGGGCCTGAGACTCAATGGTGATGCTTTCCGGATGCAACTGTCCGTTGAAAATGGGGGCGGCCTTCGAGCCAGGTTGCTCAACAGGGGGCTCTTGGCGACGGTCAAAATGTGAGTCGATATACTCTTCTGTGCGTCGTGCCGGTTCAGCCGAAGGTGCAAGGGGGTTGCTGACAATGCTTGCTCCATCCTTGATGGCTTCGGCCTCCGCAGCTGCCTCCAGTGTCTTGGCGGCAGCTAATGCAGACTCAGCTTCGCCTTCTTCTTGCAAGGCAGTCAACATGGCGTCCAAACGTGCACTTTCCACTTTCATCTCGATCTGACGTTTGGTGTAGTCAGCTCTCGTGCGTGCGGCCTCTGCTTTAGCACGTGCCTCTGCTGCAGCCAAGCTGACGTGAGACCTTGTAGATCGTCGTGAAGCGGAAGATGACGCTCCACACTCTGAACGCACTTCCAGGTTCTGCAAGTCACTGGATCCTTGGGCAGACGACATGGTTGTTACGTAGCACCAGTCAATGGGGGAAGCTCTTGAAGTGAAGTGTCGATCCTTTTACTCTTCTGCCCTCAATGTGATTGGTTCACACAAATGTGCAGAGGCCTAAACATCTCTTCCAAAGTGGGCCCCTATACTGGAGCCGTTTAATGGAAAACGATGTAAAACTGTAAATAAACAGATACAAAATATTTTGAGTAACAAGGAATAAGTCACTAAGTTCCATAACAATACACAATGAAATGTAGAAAATGCAGAAAGTCTAAGGACTGCAAAAAGTCTATTCTACCTAAAGTACATGTACACACATGTACATGTAGGTCAATGTAAAAGGACACAAATAGATGTAAATACATGTACATGTAGAAAGAGTTCATGTACAAATTAATGGGTAAAAATGCAATGTGTGAGGAATGTAACTATGAAACCTCATAAAAAGCAAACAGTCCTGTGCGTACAGACAGATAAAAATGCAACATGCACAGTAGTGAAAATGAAGAACACAGGACACAATGTACCGGAAATCTTTGCTTAAACATACTGGTGAAAATGCATGTACATGTCAAATTACATGAACAGGGCAATACTCCATAACACGCTTCAATTTAAAAAGATCAACTTGTGAAGTCAAAGAAGGCAAGATAATTACAGACAGTTCCACAAACAGAACTTACGATAAAACATAACAGGCACTGGCAAGAATGTGTGTATTGTAATTGTATACAAAATACTACGCACGTGAGTGGAGGAGGTGAGTGTGACACTGAGAGGGCTTTATATACCAGAAATAAACCCTAAATTGGACTTATAATAGACTACAGAGGAACTATATATTATAAAGGAAACACAGAAATGGTAAACTTACGGATCGTGCTTGAACAAGGGCTTATAAACAGGTGTAGCAAGTTGTAAAATGTACGAGTGAAGTAACGTGAATGACATGGAGCGGGAAAGTGAAAAGCGATGGTAGAGGGCGCTAGACTAGATTACTGTGGATGAGCAGCCCAAGAGGAGAACTCGAGGCAGAACATCCTGAATTGTTTGTCTGTTTGGTTTCAAACATTGGGATATGTTGAAGTAGATGTGATAGTGATGAATCTCGACCTGATGTGTTAATGACAAAGTGAGGATAAGGGTGCACTATTTACAGCATGTTATGTCTTGAAATACATTTTCCAACTTCTTTTTGTTGAACTTTAACAGAAAGCATTTTAAAGATGATAATTGACATAAATACAACATTGTAAAATTGTCAATGTTGAAGTTAATAAATTGTTCAAGGATTAATTAATGGGTCACAGTTCATTGAAAGTACGTGTACATGTTTCTGTTTGTGAAATGTGTTCCTTAGCTTGCATTTCCTTTTATTTTCTTAAACTTCAGGTGGGAGTCTCCTTGCCAGGTGTTTTTAATTTTTCTTGCCTGGTTGTAAGTGGTGACAACACTCTATGCTGTGAACAGACTTTCGTTTGGCTCTCTAGATGTAAAAAAATAGTATGTGCCATGCCAAAATCCCACCACCTTTTTTATCTGCATCGCATGGTCTCGTGTAGAAATGCATATACTAATCTTTGTTACTTGAGGGGATATAACCCCATTTTGCCTGTGGTGAAAAATGCTAAAACCACTTAATAACCACTTATAAATTTGTGTGTTTCTAGCCATGTGAAAGACCCCCTCAATGGGAAACATGTTTTCTCTAATGTTATCTGTTCAAATAAATATGGAAGCACCCAGATCGGAGGCAGTATTAATTGTCTTCAGAGCTGAATTGTAACAAGCTGAAAGTGTGTTTTTTTCTGTTAATGATAATTATAAATGTTCTTAAATAGCATCATTCGTAGCAGACAGTGAAAATATAAGGAGCCCTTGCCCTGTGTTCATAGCTACCATGTATTGTTGTTGCATAAGGTAGGTTCCCCTTGTTTTGTCCGAAAGACGCAATTTACATGCAAAATGCACTACTTGGCATGAACGGGTAAAAGCCCTTTTAGCTTTTTATAGTTGAGCCCTGAAGACGAAAGACACTGTGTTGGTTTTGGATGCTTCCACATTTATAAGAACACATGAAATCAAATAAAACATGCTTCCCAGAGGTGCATCAGTTCAAAATCTTACATCATGTTGCTTGCTCGTAAATGATGTAATATGTTTTGGTCTTCTTTCCCATTTGACCTTATGCCATATGTCAATGTGCAAGACTTTCTTCTGGGTTATGTTTTGCTCGAGTGCACATTCCATACATTCTTTCCCTTGCATGGCATTCTTAATGACCTTTTGTGATTTCTTTCATGATTATGAAGTTTGACCACAGTTCTCAACTTAACTCTAAATTTTTTTCTGTTGTACTTTTTCCTAATTTCAACGTGGTAAACTTTCATTGTTTATTGAATGTTGAATGCCTTGGGATTTGTTTTTCATGCTTGGTTTTTTTTGTGCTGATTTTGTGCACAAGATAACCATGAACATTCTTTTTTTTGTCAATTGATAACATGAAAATTATTGTGGAATTCTAATTGTTTATGTACAATTCAGACTTGTCTGTTGACCTGATGTGTCATGGCACAGATGACCACGTTAGGAAATGTCTTACAATACTTGATCTAAGTATTTAAGTCCAATTCCGCTGTTTGGTTTGTAAATATGTAGTTACTAAACGTGTGCTCCTTCAGCAGTGAGAAGTTGTGTAAAGTTTATGTATTAGAAACTTGGACCATCTGTGTTTAAGTGTATTTTGTCTCTACGTGTTTTTAGTACACTTTATGTTGTGACTTTATTTAATGACGCGAAATTTCCTATGTTCATACATTTGTGACATTGCTGCATTTAAAGATTATTTGAAAGATTTAATACGGATTTAATATGGAAAATGGTCTGTTGACATTTGTTGGGGGTCAATTCGAAATTACTAGGGTAAAGGTCCAGCATTAGAAACCTTAATTCGTCAACACAAACGAGTAGTGTGGTATTATGTAAAGTTAACTTGAAAGGGGTAAACCTAAATCATTCTCTGTCAATTTTTACATTGGAAAAATCATATTTCCTTAACAATACTATTAGAAACTGGTTGGAATCTTTCATATAATTATTTCCCAGAACATTTCTTTGATTAATTTACCTTAGTGACCAATGTTAAAACAGTGTCTTGTTTGATTTATATTGTGTGATATTTAATCTGTGTCCAATCAGTGTTTTATTCTTTCCATTTTTAAGTTTTGAATATGAAGTAACTTCGTGCGTTCCCAATTTATCAGTTTCATTATTCTGTTAACATTACCTGACTTACTATTGATTTTGAGATTTTCAGATTCTAATGAATACAATTATTATTTAAAGTGATGTTTTGCCATTTCTTAAACTGAAATCCAATTCTCACACAACCGACCTATGTTTGTCAGTGATTAAGAATATTTTTAATTGTTCAGCAGACCCCTCGAGGCACTTGCTTATGCCGTGCGTGTTGCAACTGTTTACAATGGTTGAGATATTTACAGATTTCATAAATGCAAAGTAATTATGAGTAATAGATGTCTGTGCATTCTTAGCAATATTACATGTTGTATGTTTAATATGATCGTAGACTAGGAAAAGCTGACCAATTCATAGAATATATCCTTACGATATATGGGAAGGGGGACCCCCTGTGTGACTCAAAAGCTACACCCTATTGTGCTTCTAACCGCCAAAATCATACAGGAATTGCAAAGCTTCCGTCCACAAAAAAAATACGACAATAGAGGTGGGGGTTCATTTTGCCAGGTATCGTACACATCAAATGATTAAATGTCTCCAGCATAGGCCAACTGAGAATGATAATCGTGTCCGGTGAACAGTAGTGGGTACCAACAACATGGCAACGTGTTTTGAATGTGTAGAAACAATTAAGCCTCGTGGGGGGATGCTGTGCTGATTGATGCTAATTAACCACTTCAGGTAACCCGATTTGGCTGGCGCTATCGTTTTTGTAGGTTGGTTCACGTTCACAAATCGATGCGAAAACACCAGAGAACAAGATGGGTCAGCTTACACTTACAATTACTCCCACAAGGAATGACTTCATTTGTTCCCACAGAATTAACCACTGTGAGATTTTGTTACCACTGGACTTGTGTCTGACAGTGAATACAAACATCTTTTGCAAATATCTGTTCATTAGTCATTCATTTTTTTTCTTAATGTCCAAACCAACTGTTGAAATTTTACCCTCAATGTCCCACCATACATAACACTTTCTTTAGACCTGAAGTATTTCATTGGAATTGATTTTAGGCGTACGGGCAATGGGGTGAATCAGAATAAGCGTGTATTAACTTTTGGCAAAATGAGTGGGCAGAATTCAGATAAATTGCATTTACTTTTATATGACAGTAAACGAATTCAGGCGCCCTGTTATGACGGTTCAATTAAATTTATCCAAGGAGTAACAACGAACGTACGTCCAGGTGACGCAATGTGCCTTCAACGCTGAAATGTTTTGTTTCCCTTGACACAAAGTTCGCCTACAAACATGTTGATTATCGAAAAAAATGACGGTGGCCTTTTTCTTCAAATAAAATTGAAATTTCAAGTTAAAATTGTGAAGTATTTTGTTTGTCTCCTGCGCTTGAACGCAACGTTTACACTAAGAGGTTCAGGAGATATGAGGTACAGAAAGTTGAAATCAGCGTTCAATCTGCAATCTTCCAGGTGTTTGGGATGCGGTCGTGTGGGACGTGGCTGAGCGTTAACTTTACAACACAAGTCATTTGGGGTGATTGTTTTTTTTTGAATGTGGGTTTGGCTGACTTCACAGCGTGTGTTGTTATTCTACTTATGATTAAACTTAGAATTGTCTTAAAGACGGATTATATTTGGCATTCTGCCCTGGGAAAATTTTTCTAACGCTTCAATCATTTCGATTTCTTGGCTTATCAGTCTTTTTATTTTTGACTGTTGGAGTTCAAATCCTGTTTATCTGTGATCATGTCGCCTATTCCTTATTTTTAATGGTGCTACCAATAATTCACTTAATACTGGAGGCTGCCAACCAACCATCCGAAACTTTGCCTTCTACTGGTACTTTTCAAATATTCCTCAGAAATGTTTGTCAATTAAGGTATTGATGACAAAACTGAGAGGTTTGCCTCCTTGTTTAACGAATTTACCATTCCCGCGTCCACACAAGTCGGTTTAAAATTTTTGGCGCCTCTACAATCATCAGGAGCCCGGTTTTAGCACTAATGTTGCTAGTTCGATCAGTACAAGTCGTTTTTTTCAGCCATATTTTTAAAAGGTTTGCCATATTATAATCAGTTGGCTGACGGTGGCCGATGACCTGCTTCACCGGTCTTGCGATTTTGCTTTGCAGGTGTGACGTTTCTCTGCATTTGATTAATTGCCGGGTGGCTATTTAGAGCTATCGTAATTCTGTCTGTCTCCATATTGTACTTCTTGATCGTTATCTCTTTGTTACTTCCATGTGAAGTATTCTCTTAAATGGACCAATTTCTAGTCCTTGAAGATGTCTACATATTTCTGTCAGGTTTTAGAAAATTTGAGGAATTTTTTTTTATTTCATTCATTCATTCATTCATTCATTCATTCATTCACTCATTCAAATTGGTTTATTAATAATCATGCCTCGCAGCGTCAGCTGAATTGAACATGATTTACAAAGTTTAAAACATCACAAACTATAAACAATTAAACATTATTAAAAAAAAAACAAAACAAAAAAGCAAATTACAGAGAAAACATCTTATATAGACACAAATAAGAAAAACCGTTCATGGTTAAAACTGCAAATTTACAAATGAGTTGATTAAAATGCCAGTACACATGTAACCAAAATTCAGTTTAAAATGGGCAAAACAAAAAAGGCCCATTTAAAAATTGTAAAAACAACCAAATATGCAAACAAATCATTAAATATTAGGAGTGTTTAATAAGCGAATGAGATAAGGGATGGCACTCTTCTGCATGCGATTTGTTTTACATGGCAGTTCTGTATATCTTCGTCTGTTACTTCTAGAAGGCCTAGTATTCGTAGTTTCAGGGGGAAGAAATTGCCTAAATTGATTGGTGTTCTTTAAGGTTTTGTCAATGAAAGAAACACATAAGGAGACCCTACGAGCCTCAAGGGAAACCAAATTAACCACAGATAAAACGTCTTCATATGTAGTGTACTCATGGCCCATTATTATACGCAGTGCTCGTTTTTGCACTCTCTCAAGGCTTGATTTGTCGTAATTAGTAAGCGCACCACTCCACACAGGTGCTGCATATTCAGTAACAGGCCTAACAAAGCTAGTATGTATTGTCATTAAATCCTGTCATGGATTTCATTTGAGTTTGAGTTTATGTGACTCCTTCCTCAGGTAGTATTTGTGGACTGTAAATTTTTTAGGTCAGTGTTAAGTGTCGTACTGAATTCATCTGTCTTCTTAAATGTTCACATAGCTTTAGCCGGTTTCAGTTAGAGGGGACAAATTTGTTTTCAATCGTATTGTTTTTTTAACAATAGTAAGTTACGGGTGGGTACTGAATTATTTTATGTTTCAATGGTGTTTATAGACCGTACTGTGTGCATCAATTTTGCCTTTGGTTGCAGAGATAAATAATTTAGCGTTATAATGAGCAAAAAATATATTCAAATTAGAGAAACGTCAAATAAATCTGTTCTCAGGCTCTTTTGGACACCAGAGAAACCCACCATTATTTATCGTTAAAAACTTTGGGCAGTCAACACGAAATCTATCAATGTTCACTTACCACCACGGTTATTTGTATTAAATTAATTGTCGAAATATTTAAATCCTCGGCGACAATGTTACTTATGCTTGCCCAAAACGCACATATTGCGGCAATATCAATCCCGTATTGCCTATAGTTTTTTGTCACCTCATTCAATCTAAAAGTGCATTAAGTCTGACTCTTAAATAAATTGCCTTCACTCTGTATGGACTTACAACAATTGAGCTTGAAATATAAATGCAACAATTCGAAAGGCGGAGGGTTGGTCACTCGTGGCAGTGATGCATTTTATGCTGTTAAGTTTACAGTGAAAACGATTGCTGCTAGTGCGAGACAGCTTGCAGTACCCTTTCAGTTATGAAATCTCTCCCATCGCTATCATCTGAGAACTTATTAGGTCATGTGACAGAAACCGTACCGATCAGGCAATTGATACGCCTCGTAAAAACAGAGTTAATGCGGCACGTCTCCATAGAAGCTCCGAAAGTGGATTAAATGTTTGGAGCCCTATTTTCATATTATAATCTCATTCAGTGCCGGAACAAGGGTCACGAGAAGTAGGTTTGTATTCAAAGCCGTCTGAGTCTTTTAAAGACTACGAACTTAATCTGAAATAGACGATATACTTTGTATCTTCATTTTTAAAACTGAAGTATGCCTAGAACGAACCTGTTTCAACTTACTCTGTGCGGTGATTGACTGGCCCTTGCTCAGTATTCTTTCTCAAGATATTATGCAGCTCGGTGTTAATCAGTCAAATGTTTATGCATACTTCTGTAAGATTATTTCCCATTTGTTTAATTCCTTGTAAAAAGGCTTTCATAAATTACGTAGAATTATCGTGCACCGCGATCACCAGGGTCGTTCGGGTTGCCACCAATTAACGTCATTCTTTCCGTTTAGTTGACCTTGCGGTTGTACGTGTGGATTTGACCTTGCATTTATCCAGGCCTTGCCTTTTTGGTGTTGTCAGAGTCCATTTGGATATGAGTCAGAATTTAAACGATATTATGAGGAATCCACCAATTAAGTTTGTAGATGAGTGATTTAGTCCCAAATGTGTTTAGGCAAGTTTTGATCTGAAATAAAGATAATGGTTGGAGTATGTATGGTGGATCCCCGTGCACCCCCCTGAGAAGTTATGTACACCATTAGTTTTAAGGTCCTGAAACACATTTTAGATGTTAACATAGGAAAAAACGATGCTCTGAGGATATCGAAGATGGGGACCAAAATGGCCACCAACTATGGTTCAAATGGGAAAAGGCCTATATCAATCCAGCTTTTTAAAACAGCTATTAAAATTGTTATTTACATGTTTTATACCCTGCAAAATTTATTTTTGGTAATCTTTTCTCTGCCTCAAATTAAAGATAAAGGCTTTGAAGAAAACCAATCCAGACCAACTGTCAAAAATCATGTATTAGTCAAATTACATATACTACACACGCAGAATAAATTGTTCAGAAAATGTTGTTTACCGATTAAATTGTTCTCTTGTCATGTTCGTGTCCTTTTCCCTTATACATCGATATTGGCACTGCTCACGCCTGAATTATGGCAGCCCAAATAACTATAATTGAGAAAATTGTGTGTACCTACCGTGCCAGAAATGCAGTTGTTCTTTCCAGATTTTACAAATTCATTTCTTTCTGTGCGGTCAGCCTACATGAAAATTAACATGTGCCATGCTTCAGTTCCTTTGATATAAATGATCGCAAAATTAGCTGTACTTTCTGATAAAATACTGGTTGGGAGGGGGAATGGCATTTGTAAATCGTTTTATTCGTGTAATGTCTCGTCTTCTGGACATCCATATTTACGGCCTTTTCACACTGAAGAACCAATCCCCAGGAAATAAATCCCTGGGAAAATCCCATGGACTTTTACCCCATCAACACCCCTGCAACCATCAACACCAGGCCCATTTGGTAACTGGCAGAGACACTATTTCAGAGGAACATCAGTTGCTTTTCACCAGGGAAAATGTTCAACCTGGGTTTTCCCCTTTAACCCCACTCCCGAGCAGGGTTAAATATTTTGCGGGGAAAAGCTTTTCCCCGGGAATTTCTGTGGTAGTGTGAACAGACGAACAGAAATTCCCCATCAATTTCCCGGGAGAATTATACACGTATGGGTAATGAAAAGGGGTTGTGGCATAATTTTTGTATCTTCTGTGGAGAAATTGCATATGTTAGACTGTTTCTTTTTTTAAAAATTTAACAGTCCATTTTGTATTTTTGCAATTATAGGCACATGTATGCACCTAATTTATTAACTCCATGTGACTTGAGCAAGTATATTCTACCTCTTCTGTAAAGACAGTGAATGTTAATTAAGTGGCAATCGTGGATTCTGAACGTATATTTCGTGGTAACTTCTTAATCAATCGAAACAACACTAGATATATGTTTCGGTAATTAATAATACTGTTACTATTTAGAAGGTCGGTTTGTCAAAGTTTTGTAGTGCGAAAATATGATGGTACTTTCCCATTTAGTAACACTTCGCCCCTGGCGGCTGGCATTAATTACTGATTGGAGTATGCCAAATTTTGGGTATTTCATGTCCGACAATTGGCCTATGGGTGAACATAAGAACATGACTAATTTTTCGGTTCGTCTCTTGACTGGTGCGTGTTGAGGACTGTTTTTCCACATCCTCTCGGTAGCCTGAGCGTTAGCATGCTTTTGTCCCTTCGTATGGGACTCCTCGGTTGCATTATGGGTGATTCTAGAGACGGAATTGTACAAACTCGCAGGTGGTTAGGGATACATATCTAAATACTAAATATACTAAATATATCAGAGCATTTTTTACTTTGTGCACGAGTCCTATGGAGTAGTGATTTTCGGCCCGTGTAGGAACGTGTAGCGATTTGTTTGTACACGGTTCTATGGTGTAGGGCTTGTAGTGATTTCGTCTCCTCCGAAAAGAGAGTTTTTTTTAATTTGCGCACAGTCCTATGGAGTAGTGATTTTCGGCCCGTGTAGGAACGTGTAGCGATTTGTTTGTACACGGTTCTATGGTGTAGGGCTTGTAGTGATTTCGTCTCCTCCGAAAAGAGAGTTTTTTACTTTGCGCACAGTCCTATGGAGTAGTGATTTTCGGCCCGTGTAGGAACGTGTAGCGATTTGTTTGTACACGGTTCTATGGTGTAGGGCTTGTAGTGATTTCGTCTCCTCCGAAAAGAGAGAGTTTTTTGTACTTTGCGCACAGTCCTATGGAGTAGTGATTTTCGGCCCGTGTAGGAACGTGTAGCGATTTGTTTGTACACGGTTCTATGGTGTAGGGCTTGTAGTGATTTCGTCTCCTCCGAAAAGAGAGTTTTTTACTTTGCGCACAGTCCTATGGAGTAGTGATTTTCGGCCCGTGTAGGAACGTGTAGCGATTTGTTTGTACACGGTTCTATGGTGTAGGGCTTGTAGTGATTTCGTCTCCTCCGAAAAGAGAGAGTTTTTTGTACTTTGCGCACAGTCCTATGGAGTAGTGATTTTCGGCCCGTGTAGGAACGTGTAGCGATTTGTTTGTACACGGTTCTATGGTGTAGGGCTTGTAGTGATTTCGTCTCCCCCGAAAAGAGAGTTTTTTACTTTGCGCACAGTCCTATGGAGTAGTGATTTTCGGCCCGTGTAGGAACGTGTAGCGATTTGTTTGTACACGGTTCTATGGTGTAGGGCTTGTAGTGATTTCGTCTCCTCCGAAAAGAGAGTTTTTTACTTTGCGCACAGTCCTATGGAGTAGTGATTTTCGGCCCGTGTAGGAACGTGTAGCGATTTGTTTGTACACGGTTCTATGGTGTAGGGCTTGTAGTGATTTCGTCTCCCCCGAAAAGAGAGAGTTTTTTGTACTTTGCGCACAGTCCTATGGAGTAGTGATTTTCGGCCCGTGTAGGAACGTGTAGCTATTTGTTTGTACGCGGTTCTATGGTGTAGGGCTTGTAGTGATTTCGTCTCCTCCGAAAAGAGAGTTTTTTACTTTGCGCACAGTCCTATGGAGTAGTGATTTTCGGCCCGTGTAGGAACGTGTAGCGATTTGTTTGTACACGGTTCTATGGTGTAGGGCTTGTAGTGATTTCGTCTCCCCCGAAAAGAGAGAGTTTTTTGTACTTTGCGCACAGTCCTATGGAGTAGTGATTTTCGGCCCGTGTAGGAACGTGTAGCGATTTGTTTGTACACGGTTCTATGGTGTAGGGCTTGTAGTGATTTCGTCTCCTCCGAAAAGAGAGTTTTTTACTTTGCGCACGATTCAATGAAGCAGTGATTTCGGCCCGTGTAGGAACGTGTAGCGATTTGTTTGTACACGGTTCTATGGTGCAGGGCTTGTAGTGATTTCGTCTCCCCCGAAAAGAGAGAGTTTTTTGTACTTTGCGCACAGTCCTATGGAGTAGTGATTTTCGGCCCGTGTAGGAACGTGTAGCGATTTGTTTGTACACGGTTCTATGGTGTAGGGCTTGTAGTGATTTCGTCTCCTCCGAAAAGAGAGTTTTTTACTTTGCGCACGATTCAATGAAGCAGTGATTTCGGCCCGTGTAGGAACGTGTAGCGATTTGTTTGTACACGGTTCTATGGTGCAGGGCTTGTAGTGATTTCGTCTCCCCCGAAAAGAGAGAGTTTTTTGTACTTTGCGCACAGTCCTATGGAGTAGTGATTTTCGGCCCGTGTAGGAACGTGTAGCTATTTGTTTGTACGCGGTTCTATGGTGTAGGGCTTGTAGTGATTTCGTCTCCTCCGAAAAGAGAGTTTTTTACTTTGCGCACAGTCCTATGGAGTAGTGATTTTCGGCCCGTGTAGGAACGTGTAGCGATTTGTTTGTACACGGTTCTATGGTGTAGGGCTTGTAGTGATTTCGTCTCCTCCGAAAAGAGAGTTTTTTACTTTGCGCACAGTCCTATGGAGTAGTGATTTTCGGCCCGTGTAGGAACGTGTAGCGATTTGTTTGTACACGGTTCTATGGTGTAGGGCTTGTAGTGATTTCGTCTCCTCCGAAAAGAGAGTTTTTTACTTTGCGCACAGTCCTATGGAGTAGTGATTTTCGGCCCGTGTAGGAAAGTGTAGCGATTTGTTTGTATACGGTTCTATGGTGTAGGGCTTGTAGTGATTTCGTCTCCTCCGAAAAGAGAGTTTTTTACTTTGTGCACGATTCAATGAAGCAGTGATTTCGGTCCGTGTAGGAACGTGTAGCGATTTGTTTGTACACGGTTCTATGGTGTAGGGCTTGTAGTGATTTCGTCTCCTCCGAAAAGAGAGTTTTTTACTTTGCGCACGATTCAATGAAGCAGTGATTTCGGCCCGTGTAGGAACGTGTAGCGATTTGTTTGTACACGGTTCTATGGTGCAGGGCTTGTAGTGATTTCGTCTCCCCCGAAAAGAGAGAGTTTTTTGTACTTTGCGCACAGTCCTATGGAGTAGTGATTTTCGGCCCGTGTAGGAACGTGTAGCGATTTGTTTGTACACGGTTCTATGGTGTAGGGCTTGTAGTGATTTCGTCTCCTCCGAAAAGAGAGTTTTTTACTTTGCGCACAGTCCTATGGAGTAGTGATTTTCGGCCCGTGTAGGAACGTGTAGCGATTTGTTTGTACACGGTTCTATGGTGTAGGGCTTGTAGTGATTTCGTCTCCCCCGAAAAGAGAGCCTTTTTTACTGTGTGCACAATTCAATGGAGTAGTGATGTCGCGCCAGCTCATGGTGTCGGAATTACGGTTCTTGATATTGAAACCGCACGTGTAGGGTTGTGTAGCAATGCGCAGCATGCATGGTGATAATGCAGGCCCCAAATCCGGCTGGGTATAGCTGCAGCGCTGCAGCCACATCGGGAAGATGTCTTGTGCCGAATTCAACTTTAGCTTTTGAAACAAAATTGTGGCTGCTTGTACGTTGGTACCAGTCTAGTAAAAAAATTATGTCTGAATCCTAGAGTCTTATGCGTGTTACCGTGTATTCGGTTGAAATGAAACCAGACTTCCTGCAACAGCTGCGGGTAAATGGTAAAATCGATAGCGGAATGGCGGACGTCGGAGGTAGGCGTGATAAAATTCCGGCGAAGTTTTCTCGATTTAACTTCGCCGTTAATCATAATCCGCTCCATTTGGGCATAAGCAAGAGTGCATCCCGCCTGTTGCTTGGGGAAAAGTTCGACAGTTACGTCATCGTGTCCTTAATTCGACAAGGAGAGCCCTTGGAATGTGGGTTTGATGTTGAGCTTTTCGTGTGTTTACATATTCTCAGTGATGACCTCGTGCGGAGGTCAATATCATTGTGTCAGGTATCTGAAAGCCCTGGAACTCTGACATTATATGCAACTCAGCGGTTTCATGAGCATTATGGAATAGCTGATTCGGAAGATATCTTCATTAGATTAGTCAAAGTGTTTCCTCTATCAAAAGTTGTGTTTGGAGCAAGATCAAGCAGGTGTTATGAATGGGCTAGAAATCGTCTCTTCAGTACGGAGCTGCTTGTCTCGACATGCCAGCAGAAGGTTCTAGTTCGCTCTGGTGATCAGTTTTTGGCACCAGTAATTCACAAATTCAGTAAGGATGAAACGCAAAGCCGCTCGAACTACCAGAACCTGATTGCCCTAGAGTGTGAACCTGTAATGCAGGGAATCATCTCTGTCAATACTTCCATCGTAATTACGCAAGTTGAAGACACCACGTATTCAGATGCAGGACCAGTTAACGGAGAAGAGGACAGTATTGATAGGCTATCAAAAAATGACCCTGCTGTAGACCTATTTCCAGAGCCACTCATCATATCTGAATTCGCCTTCATGAGAGACGCACCAAAGGCCTTTCATCTGAGGCCTGTGATCATTCCCAAAGTCTCTGCACATTTGACTGCAACCGTCAATCATTTGACATGCAGTGATAACCTTTGTGAGACAGAATTGAGAGTTGGCGTCACTAAAGCCACTCTGCTTGAACTTTGTGCCTTGAGTGGCAGTTGGGTCGTGGTGTCCCTCCCCCCGGCAGAAAATTTCGGAGAATGTGAGAGGAAGTTGCCCGAACCATCAGGTTCAGACCTACAAGAAAATTTCCGTGAAGATGATGCAAAATCCCCTGGAACCCTCATCACAGCAGATGCCGAAACTACAACAACCATCAAAGAATCTGCTCACTTAGCTCAGGTATTCATCATTGATCAGAAATTTTTGGGGGCTGGTGCCGGCAAGTCAAATGAAGAAGATGATGGTGATACATGTACATCATACAACAGGAAAAGGCCAAATGAAGAAGAGTTGATTCCCGAAGATGGCACATTGTATCTCTCTCCTCGACTGTGGTTTAATCTCCAGCATCAGCCATCAAGACTCATACAACCAGAAGCAGTGATATCTGTAAGGGTAAGTTGAACAATCTCCACCTTCTGCTATGCATGATACATGTATGCGTTCCTGATACATACTTCTAGGGCCCTGCTGCTATATAAACATGTCTCAAATTGCCCCAAAAAATTTGGCCAGAATTTCACATTTTCCAGCATCAGTGTGTAAAAGGAAACTTCTCTAGGCTGAAAAGGTAATGTTGGACCAACACACACCTTGTAAGAAGTTAAAAACTTTATTGAAACAAAATGTAGAGGATCGTAAAAATGAGGATTGTTCTACAATGTAGCTGTTTTACATTATGTAGCACCGAATGATCGTTTTGCCCCTGATGTGACATTTTAATATTTTATTTGTTGACAGTTTTATTTTTTATGCATGTACATGTGTTTCTGCGAATTTATTGGAGAATATTTACTTTAAAAAAATCACTATTGTCTGTTCTAGCGCTGGCTGACCTAGTGCGTATTTGTTGTTTAGTTTATTAATAATAGTTATCTCAAGATGTACTTTTTCAAGGGGAGATAATAGTTTTACTGAGGTTTTTCTGCTCAGAGTTTTCAAATTCAAGTTTAAATACAGCAATGCAGAACAGATTTTTTAGTTACCAGCTTATTTGAAAAGCATCAGTGCACATTTTGCCCTTTTGAAAAATCAACTTGCTTCTACTCCTACATGTGTCTTTTGTGTCTGTCTGTGCCATTTATTGTAGCTTGCCAAGGCTGAGCTGGAGCAGTGTGAGGGCATCCTAGCCAGCTCCAGGAGCCTGTCGGCGAGCTGTCAGCCGCCACTTGCCAAGGAGCTCCATCTCGGCTTGGTCAAATCTCCAGACTACCCAATGACCAGCAAATTTGATCTGGCCATCAAGAAGTACTTTACTGAGACAAGGTAACCTAACGTACATGTACATGCATGTATGGCTTTTCCAACAGGTGTCTGGACCACAGCTTGTTCTAAACTTCATGTACATGTAATTTTTAAAGTTAGACTTTGTCTACATTTCAGCTTAATTGAAACAGAGAATGGGTTTAAGGGAAGAGGTGCAAAAGGAGTCAGTAGATGAAGAAATTTTTCAAAATTTGAATATGTGTAAAACGTTGGGTAGCAGAATTGGCATTCAAAAACATAACCAGAGGTGTTGAAAATGGTGACAAAAGTGTGCAAAACTAAAACAGGTCCAAGTAAACATCGTTGATGAAAGGTACAATTTACATAAATGGTTGACGAACCTTTCATGGTTGTCGGTGGAATATTTGTGCTTTATGTGGGGTTCTGTCTGTTTTTTGTGGGCTCTCTGAATGTAGGATTGTTTCACTGGGTGACGTTTTGACTCTGAGCACCAAGGAGTTTCCAGAATACACCCATGATATAGGTGAAGGGGTGCATACGCGCTCTCCATTGATCTTCTTTAAAGTGATCAAGATTCAACCACAGTTACAGGGGAAGGTTTCGTACATGGTTGACACATTGCACACTACAGTATTTCAGGTAAGAAACTTGCTTAAAGTATTTCAATGTTGATTCATGTTACAGTGGACCATCGAGTGTGTCCTTTTCATGTCATGGCATACTTCTTGCGCATGTTGTCGAGCGGTATCCGCCCTGAGTTGAAGTGAGTTGATACGCTTTCTGCGTATACTCAAAGACCATACATGCCGGACTAAATTACATGTAATTACGCGTACTCAGCGTGCTTTGCGTCAAACGCGCATCTACTTGCACACTTCATGGCACACCTGTGCAGGGAGTACCAAAAAACCACACACCCTCTTTTGTTCCGCTCGGAGTGGATGACCATCACACCATCATCCTTTTTCTGCTACACAAATACAGTTTAAACTCATATACATGTAACTTATGATCTGGGTCGTATCAAGGACGTACTGTAGACGCAACGTACCACAGTTGTACTTGTATACCGGTAGGTGCAAGGCACCAGTACTTTATAGGCGCTACACTGATCCACGTACAAGAACCATCATCATTTTCACAGAGCCGGTTATAGCGCTGGATATTGGTATTTCATTTTGATGCTACTGAAACTGTACCAAGTTTACAGTTATCCAAAACTGAATATTCGGAAAAGGATGCCAAAGTTGTAAAATATTTTCACGTGTCTGCTATACATGTATGTGCAGGGGTGCAAGCATGGCACGCGTAGTGTGGACCTCCACATAAGAAGTCCATGTAATGTAGGGTTAGGAGACATATGGCCTCGCTCATGTCCACGCAGTGTGGTATATTGAGGTATATACATGTAGAGGTATATTGGAGTTGGAGTTCTTGAAAGCAACAGTTCAGGCAATCGTCATCCAAAGTCCAGTTCAAAGGAGTATTTATAGTTCGAGAAAAAGGAGAATTTTCTCCTAGTTACCTTAACCGCAGAACAAAGGAATGACACATCATGAGAAACAAGTACATGTATATGTGTACATGTATGTGTGTGTGTGTCTGTAATTTGGTGCACCCTGTTTTTGTAGGCCGGTAAATTTTTGGTTGGCCCCCTGTCTTTTCATAAGCCCTTGGCACACTGCCTGCAGTGTTCATTGGATGAGCCTACTCCATCTATGGATAACTGTCATCAGTTGAAATTAAGATTCTGCAACCTGTTGGCCAATCACAAAGCGTGAAATCAGTTGACCCTTATCAAATGTGCATTGGGTCGACAGATTTCGGGCATTGTGATTGGTCAGCGCGTTGCAAACTCTTAGAGGCACACCCTTGTGAATCGCCTGTATTGGGGGTTGGTTTGCACCACATATGATCAAGGGTAGGTATTGGGGATGGGGACCAAAGCAAAAATGTGTTACAAATGTATATATCCGACGACCATGTTAACACCCTTGCTGGCGTTAGGTGTTGCTCTGGCGCCTCTGATTGTTATTTTTAGCACCTGTGGGTGCGGGGGCGACGCTGGCGGTGCTGGGGCGACACATTTTGGGTGTGGTCCTCTGATGGCACCGGGAAATGTTGCTTTTGGCACCACAGTTTTGGATGTGACTTTGTATTTTTATGTATTATTTTAATTGTAATTGTATTCTTAACATATTAATACAGGTGTTATTTTTATTGTTTTATATTGTTAAGCGCCTTCGAGCCTTTTTGGATTAGGGCGCTATATAAGTGTGGAATAATAATAATAATAATAATAAAAAAATTACCAAAAATGGGTCACTTGGGAGACATTCCCATAGGAACGTGTACAAAGTTTTTTCAAACTTTACCGTCCCATAATTCAATATACCCTAATCCAATCTTAACCAAACTTTGCATGTTTTCCGTTTAGACCCTAATCTATCATCTCGCAAAATGTGGACCATAAAAATTGTCCTCCTTTTGGTAGTTGGAACATTAGGGAGACATTGATATGTCTCCCCAATGACCGATGTCTCCTAATGTTGAAAAATTTACCACAAAATGTCTCCCAAGTGACCTATTTGGAAATTTAACATTAACCGCTTATGGGTCATTAGGGAGACATTCCCATAAAAACGTGCACAAAATTTTTTCAACTTTACTTCACAAAAGAAAATGTTCATTTTGACCAGGGAGCTCCAGTTTCAAGCTACATCCCAGCTACCATGGATGCCTATATCAACAGCAAGCTAGAGCCGATATGGGGATTACCGAGTCCTGCTGGGATCTGGAAGTATGTAGACCAGATAGAGGACGTCATCGTGCCGTACTTGATTCCAAAGTAAGCTAACCCCCCTGCTGACATTACCACTTTTGGGCAGAAAATTTAACATCCAAAAGAAAGTAAAATACATCAATACAATTTGATGCCAGTACTGTGTGACATTGCTATAGCGAACATGATGAGGTCCACACCTGATGTTTGGGGTACAGCGGTTTCGCACAGTCCATCTCAATAGTGGTACTTAACTACCAGATAATGAATGGGATGACAAATGGGAGATTAGGCCTGCGATTCAGTCTGGCAGCTGCCCTCGTCAATACAGATTACCTGGACATGTTGACACAGCCCCTGTTGCACACCTGTTAAATTGCTTCATTACAAGATTTACTGGCTATGGGAAACTCAAGCAAGCATTATTCAAATGGTGTGATCAAGGCAATACAGACTTTTTAGGAACATATTCAAATCACCAACAATGGATGGACAAGGACGGTAGCTTAAAAGGATTTTTCTTTGTCAAGGAAGGTACATCTTCATTTAATGCTCATGTTTGCTATTGTAACTTTACCAGATGCTTCTTTTTGCCCGCAGAAATGTTCAGTGCAAAGAATGTGTCCTTACACATCCACAGATGTAAAAGAACCATGAACCCCCCCCCCTCGAAAATGGTTTAAGGAATCCAGTGTTACTTAACCCTTTTAATAATAATCCATTTGATAAGGCGGGGAAGGAACCCAGACTCCAACAGCTTCCTCCTTGTCACAGAATGTCCCAGTTACCTTCTGTACTGAATGGCAGCCATGAGAAATCACTCCATCGAGAGCTGTGTTAACTGCTACCACAGCCAGTAGAATGCATGTATACATCTGTTCATGCATAATATTCATGACTGACCATGCATCAACTTGTGAATAATGGTTATTTCTGTCCATTTGGGTGGTAACCTTTTCATTTCTAAGTAATTTCATAAAACAGTAGCTGTGAATTGTTTGATTGACTGCATTGACTTTCTTGAATTATTTTCTCAACTTTCCTATCTTATCCATCATTATCAGGTCGCAGTGCACAAGGTTGACCCCGTCCCTCCTACTTGTGGGTCCAGCGGGTTGTGGGAAGGTCACTGTGGTGAGATCAGTGTGCCGTAGGCTCAACCTGCACTGTGTGGTGGCCAACTGTCATGACCTCTGCGCGGACACGACAGCATCTACGGAGGCAAAAATCAAGAACCTGATGTTTAAGGGTATGTAGTGGGTTTGATTTGTGTCCGTTCCATCATGAGTTCATTTTTAACAGTCATTTTGGGGCAGTGGTATCAGTGGAAACATGTTTAAACCTCTTGTGGATGGTAGTATACTTGGTAAATCTGCCCCAGATGCTGTACACGTAGCATCCTTGGTTGAAAATACACGTAGCAACTTTTTTAAATGACAAAATACCTCCACGACAGCCCTTTAGAGTTTAACTATGCAAATGTTGACCTTAGAGAAGGATGTCAGATTTATTCCTAAAGCATGCAAGGTTTTTCCTGTCTAGCAATAAGGGCACTGTGTTAGAAGGTACAGACAGTTTGCCCCAGCAGGGTACATGTTGCGTGCATATGGTAACATTGACAGAAATTGTATTTAAGCCTAAGTGCTTTCCAAAATACGAGCAATTTACAATACATTGCACCACCAAGAGGTTGCCAGGAAAAGGCCATTCTTAGTGCTTTGTGGGAAATAGTCCTATTGTTTGTGTGCCAGGGAAGAAGACTCTTAAGTGCATTTCGAGTCACAGTTTGAAGTAATCCTTTCCTCTTTCTTTTGCAGGGAATTCCCAATCTATCCAAAAATTTCTCATGTTTTCAACTGGTACACGCTAAAGTGCAAATCCCAGTGAGGCGGCCGTGCTTTTAGTGACCAGGGTAAACTTGAAGAAATGACCTCAATGGCAGCCTCTTGGTGGCGCACTGTACTGTGAATCACCTCTATTATTACTTTTCAGTCCCTGAGAGACATTTAGAGAGCAACACGTACAGGTGCATGTAAACAGCTGAACAGCTTTAATCAAATACTACTTGAAGACCCTTATTTTGGTAAAGTGGTCATATCTTTGTCATCCAGGTGGAATGTGTGCCCCCTGTATTCTGGTCATGAGGAACATACACGTTTTGGCTCGAGACAGAGATGGCACAGGTGAAGGTAAGGGTTTTGTCAGTGGCACACCCGCGTTTCTCCGTCTGTGTATTGCTGTTTGCTTGTCCTCAGGGGTGTTCGTCAGTTCTAGACTTTACGCTACATATTCGCATGACAGGTACAGTATGTGTGCCCACACGATGAGCCACTATATGCTGTGTGCAGGAACAAGATGGTCTGTTGGTTGGGACTCATTCTGTACGTGTCCAGGTTCACACTCATCTAGCGTGAGCTGTGCTGGGCATGTGCAAGCAATTTCTCTTAGAATGTACAGTCTCCCACTGACCTGTGTCTACTTTGCTGGTGAGTTGCTTCAAGCGAGACATACATGTATTATCAGATGCGAATATAGACAGAAGGGGTATTGGTAGATGGATTCATCTCTCTCAAAGATCTCAGCTGTTCCATTATTGAATCTTTCAACACTGAGAACAATCATTATGAGTCTATGAAATTTGTCATGATTTTTTGTGCAGCTATAGATACATATCAGCCGATACATATCTGCCCATACACATCTGCCCGTGCATATCTGCCCGTGCATATCTGCCCATGCATATCTGCCCATGCATATCTGCCCATGCATTGAACTCAGTCATTAGAATGGTTAATCTCCCCATGGTCTACTCATAAGAGAATGGTTAGCTAAATCTTTCCACACCATACATGAAACATATTTAAAAACAGTATTCATGTGTGACCTCGCGTGGATCAAAGTCAAAATTAATAGGGTAATTCTAGAAGCATGTCATGTACACGACTTGCATATCAGCAAAGTGCAGAGCTCTGCATAGCATGTTCAAATGAACACGTATAGACAAAAGAATTGTTATATTTTAAAGTCAATTTTCAGGTTAATGATTGAAGCACAAGTAAACCTGTGCATAAGGCAAGTGAAGGTTTGCGTTTGATTTCGGCAGTATTTTGCTAAATGAAAAAGGATGTTTATCAGGCCAATTATTTTGGCACAGCCTCTTTTCAAAGAGATGTTGGTTCTGAGAAAGGCTTAACATTTCAATAGTGTACATGTACATGTACCCTGTTCATTTTCTGTTCATGTCTCCTGAAGATGAAGAGAGCACACTGTTGGAACTGTTAAGACGTTTCTCAGTACGGGTTCCTCTCACAGCCTACACATCTTCCGAAAAGAGATTGTGCCCATGGTGCACATACAAACAGTATTTCCATGTACACAATTCTTCCATACAAAGCAATAGAGAGATTGAGACTTGTTCAAATCAATGTGAACCTGTCTAAAGACATTCTGAATACTAACAACACAAAACTAATTGATGTTTCTAGATGCCAGAGTTGTAGCCTCTTTGAAAGAGGCTATCCAATCACTGTCAAGTGTTCATCATGACTACCCAGTGGTTGTCATAGCAACAGCACCTGCTACCAAATCCGTACTGACAGACCTCCATGCTTGCTTCTTGCACCACTTGGAAATGAAGGTGAGCTAGTTGTTTTCATATTGTGTTTGTTTAAGCTTTTGTGGATCATTTGATGCAGTGACCTGTTGTTTCAGAGTACTAGACCAGTGTAGTGTCACTGTGCCCTTAGAGGAAACTGGCAATTGCCAGATGGGCAGTTGTCCATAATAGATGTCACAGTGGTAAACATTGTGTATTGTCTAGTGCATTTGGACGATTATAACCTCAAGGTGATTTGGCTTAACACTGGAACACCTTGAGTTGCCGTATTTGGTCACAGAGGCAGCCCGCATGCAGTGTCATGGGAAAGCATGCATAACCGTAGGCTTCCCAGTTGAGCATATATGAATGCATACCGCCACCCATAGCATACAGGCAGTAATATGTTTAGCTGATTTCAGAGCTGGACCAGCTGCACTTTGAAGTTCCCTCTAGCGAATTCAGCTCTGGCAAGCAGCCCCCCGTTCAGAATTTCTGTGCGAGAGCAAGACAGTTGTGGGGTCCCCCCGATTGGCTTAGAGATAAAAACGAAAAGTGTGTGGGAATGCGACCACAGAATCGACCTAAGGGTCTTCCTTCAATCAACTTGCATCAACAAAAGTGCAATACATATAGTGAAAATTTGAATAGGCATGAACTGTAAGCTAGTTTGATATTTCAAAAGGATGAGGTCCTTTCAAAACAAAGCATTTGATATCACTCCAGCATTGACATGTTCATTGTCATCAGTATTTGTCCACACTTACAGGACTGACCTCATACTTGTCCAGAAGTTCTTGGTTTGGTTTTGTTTGGTTTTGTTTTGTTTGGTTTATTTCCATACATCGCAATTAGAACAAAAAGAAACAATGTTATTACAGAATAAAATAAAAGATGAGGAATGGCAGATACCAGACAGAAAAGCAAACACTTGTTCGTGGCCTGGTTCCTTATTTGTTATAACAATATCCATATGAGGCTATGATTAGGAGATAGATGTTCTTGAACGGCTTATGGTGTGCTCCATTTCTCAGTAGGGGCTGTTGGAATACCTAATTGACTCATTGCAAAAAGAAATTTTTTTTTCTTATTTCAAGGTGCCCAAAGAAGAAGAGCGAACCGAGTTACTGCAAGCACTCTGTGAAAAGGTCGAGCTAGCCACAGATGTGGACGTTGCATACATTGCCAAGAGAACTGCTGTAAGTATCGGAAGTGAAACTGGCTTTCCAGATTTACTGCAGAAGTCATGTTGTGAAAGAATTGCTGGATGAATATTGAACTTATATTATGCTGTCTGCATGTACACATTTATCTTTTTGTTTGCAAATTTGCAATGATGGAGTTTTGGCCAGGTGTTTCACCGTACCACGTGACGGATTATGAAAGAGGCTACTTGGAGCAGCAGTTGAAAAGCGAATCCGTTTTTGACAAGCTGAGATTTTCTTCTTTTTTTCCCTTCAATTTGGCAGGGGTTGGTGCTTGGTGACCTTTGTGCCCTGCTTTCACACACTGTCCGGTCCTCCACTTCAAGGGTCATCAGTTCATGGTAGGTCATGCCATACCTTCGAACTGTCCAGACTTAATCATAACCTGTGCAAATTTGAGTTCTTAAAGGCCTAACTTTGGGAAATATTAAAAGAAATGTCCTGCACACTGTACACCATCTGGGAAGTTTGCTCATCCCGATAAACATGTAGATCCCAAGAGCTTGGTGATCTTGAAGAATGTTAAGTAGTGAACTGCTATACTGCTAAGTCTTTGGAATGCACCTGTGCATAATAACATGCCACTTGAAACAAACACCCAACAGGTGTTTCAATCAAATACATGTACATTCACCCTGTCTGATGCTTGTGTACAAAATGTAGATTGCGCACCGACTGGTTGCTTGTTCATTTTGCATAGAGTGGAGGCAGCATGCAGTAGTACAATGCTGTGTAGGTTAAGTTTGGGAGGGAGTTCAGTTTGTTAATGTTGCAGACAGTGTGGTCTGAGGAAGTGCCTTCAGGCCACTCTGGCCCATATTTAGGTCTGTTCAGGTGTGAACAAGGACAGTGTCCTTACCGCTCCAAGGATTCTTTATTCTTTTGATGCATGTGTGGTAGTGTTTGAGACGATAACTTGTGGGAATTTCGAAACTGAATTTGTCAAAATGGTATACACTGTACATTGTACTGCTTTGACAAAATGCGTACATGTACGTGTGCATGTATATAATTTCATTTACTTATGAAACCTTTCCAATACTATTTACCGTAAACCTTGCAAATGAAACAAAATCTTAAGAAAATTACCTTTCCAAATATTATGTTACCATATCTGTATTGTTTTAATTGGCATAAACCCTGTACGTACTATTGTTTAACGGCAATGATTTTCATTGATAAAAAAAGAATGCCCATTATGAAAATGAAGTCAACTGGTTTTCCCAGACTGTTGAATCATCTGGATTTGATGTTGATGAATGTGAATACAAGAAACACATGGCTCTATTGATTAGCACAAAGTTTAGAGAACTGCAGTTTTTGAGACCAACATACATGTAAGTTTGTGCTTGTAAAACTATATTCTTCTTTGGTTCGGCAGCTCCATTGGTAGCAAGTTGTCAATCGGTGAGGAAAAAGACCTTTGTGCTGCTGGGATCCAGATCAATAATGCTGACTTTGAGGGCGCTCTCAATCAACTGCAAGCAGCCCATGCTGATGCCATTGGGGCTCCCAAGGTAAAACTTTTGTTTGATATAGTACAGCATGTACCGTAGAAGTTTGTCCCTCAATAAAAGGGCACTTTCTGATCATAGGCATGTGTGTTGAGTGGGAGGGGTTTCTCATCCATAAAAGAAACCCCCTCGAAGAAAGGCGCTGGTAATAACATTTCAAACGTTTGCCCCGTTCAGTTGTCCACAAAACAATTGGCATGGTTTTTGGGGTGGGGGATGGGGGGATAACTTGGCTTCCTTGCCCTGCTGGATACACCACTGGCAAGTGCAAGCAATGACCATTTGTCAACCACTGGTCAGTTTTGCCCGGTACCCAGGATGTATTTCATGCACAGGTTGCCAGAGAGAATCAACCAGCAGTCCACAAATGGTCCTTGATTGAATTTCCCCTAGAATGGAAAAGAGACTGCTCATTGAATGTGAATTTCAGGGACCACCTCACACATTCTATGCCATGATTACTTCTATTCAGTTTTGTAGTTGAGTCTATCCGAAATCGTTTCGTAAGACCAATGGCAGTTAACGGGGTGAACAATAACAAAGGAATGCTTTGATAAAAGTTCATTTATAAATAGGGTGTGATTAAAAAGGCATCACAGTATCACTTGACCGTCTGCTTTTGCTTAAGATTGGCCACTGCATGTATCATCATCATCTAAAATCGCCATGAATACATGTACTTTATCAAATGACATCATGGTCACCAATTGTACAGTGTGTGTGCAGTTGTCAAGTGTCTATCCGTTGAATACAAACATGTAGAGACCGTATCTAAGTGTTGGTGTCTGCCGGAGGAAAAAAAGAAGTGTTAAGTACTGTCGGTAAAAGGCAACGGTTATAAATGTTCGGTACAGTTCAGTACAAGCGTTGTCATCAGTTTCATGTGAAATATATGCTATTAGCCACATGTACATGTATGTGCTTACTCATCTTTGGAATAATATGAACTGACAGTGGAAATGAATGGTACACTCTATGGATGTTTGGACCCTTGCATGCGAGTGGTGCTACATGTCCCTGTACTTGTATGAACAAACTTACCCAGTGTTCAAATGGGTAGTTGGCAAATATCCATTTTATTTGCAAAATTTGTGTGACCGGGCATGTGCATTTCACATACAGTGTACTTGGGAAGGTCTTACAGGTGGGATATCTGGACAGCCTCATTTGTGTTTCAGTTTAAACCAACCTGGAATGCTTAAAATTCACATGTATTCAGTGGTTAAATGTGCTTTCTCAGCTGTGCAATTACTTGAAGTGCGGAAGCAGATCCGGGCCAGGAGTAAATCAGACAAGGGGGGTGAAATGAAATGAAGTGCTGCTTATGCAGTGTTTGATGGGTTCAGATGGCCGATTACAAACCGCCATTTGGCTGTATTTGAAGCACCTACAGTACATGTAAATGTCCTTCATTAACCGTGCACAGGTTTAGTTTATAGTGCAGAAGTCACAGCCAGCTTGTTGTATCACTCCAGTGCATGATCGTCTGCGCTGGTTTGAAGTCTTGTCTGAGAAATGACACTTTGGTGGTATGTTGTAAGTTTTATACGTGGACAGATATGTACTGCATGTATTGCGCTTCCAGTATTTACATGTACGCTATGACCCCTCTTGTTTTGTTTCGGCACAGATACCCAGTGTGTCATGGGATGACATTGGGGGCCTGGTAGAGGTGCGTGCCCAAATCCTTGACACCATCCAGCTTCCCTTGCAACACCCTGAGCTGTTTTCGGCTGGACTCCGCCGGTCGGGGGTCTTGCTGTATGGGCCACCCGGCACTGGGAAGACACTCTTGGCTAAAGCTGTGGCAACCGAATGCTCGCTGAACTTCTTAAGGTTGGTTGGACAAATTTTAAGGCTGGCCGAGTTACCCAAAGCATCAAGGTTTTGTGTATTTGTACTGGAATTGGGGGTATTTTTTTGGGGGGAGGGCTCGATGGTTGAGGTACACATGTATAGTCCATGGGTTTTATTCTTAAGATGGCCATTTTGGATTGTGCTCCCAGAATCAACATTATTTGTTAAACACTCAGAAATTGGAAGGAACCTGTCTGTTGTGCTAAAATAACAGGTACCTGTGTAATCCCTTTTTGAAAAATATTTTTCATGAGGACAATAAAGGTGATATGACTTTTTAATAATTCAAAAGTTGGAGCTTCCCACTGCAGCACAAGGATGGTAATCCACAGTTAATCCGTATTGCATCATCTTCTGAAGTTCCCACTCATATTTACTTTTGAGAGAATTTCTACAGGAATTGCTTACTTGCGAATAAGGCCAGTATGTTTGCTGGAGGAAGATCTTAAACATCTCAGCACATGTGTACACACAGGGTTACTTGTAAAAAGCAACCTTGCATGACAGAAAACCTGTCTTATACATGTACTGCCTTGGTGGGGGAAAGGAATGGGGTAGATTTTTACCCAAACACATTTCTGCTCTGACAGTAGAACTGTTTTTTAGACAGGTTTTAGATATTACTAGTCTAAGTTTAGAGTTAAGAGGATTACCTTTCATTGAAGTGATGCCTCTCTTTACCGGGCTTTGGCTGTTTTATGTGTTGCTTGGCAAGAATTTCTACTTCAGATTTCAATGAGGATTATAAGCTGTGCATCAGTAATGCTGTGCTTTATTTTCCTTATGTTTCTCTCAGTGTTAAAGGCCCAGAGCTGATCAACATGTATGTTGGGCAAAGTGAGGAGAACGTTCGAGAAGGTAAGTTATTTTGTGTTGGATTAACACACTGTTTTGCCTTGGCTACTTTACATATAAGTGAGGGAAATTGGCTGATTTATCTAGGGGCACACATAGCACGGGGTGATATGCGTCCCTCGGGTGTTCAAGACATTATATCCCACACCACAGCGGTCAACAATTGTTAACTGCTCTACAGTGTGCAGTGTAGTGCCAAACCACTTGTTATATTGAGAATGATGGAATGAAAAAAATGGAATGGAATCCATTCCCGTCCAGTCCCATCCCGTCTCGTCCAGTCCAGTCCAGTCCAGTCCAGTCTAATCTAACCAACTTGCCACACAGAGGTCACCATATTTCAAGACTGAACTTCTTAAAGTGGGTTTCAGCATTTTACCAGAAGCAAAGGGAAAGCTTCTAACCTTGAGAATAATGATTGCATACCAGCACATCCATTGCATTTGAAATGCGCATGATTCATTTCATTGCTCTCCATTTATTTATGTTGCACTTAAAGTTATAAATGTTCAAGGTTAGGGTTTATGCATGAGCCGTTAAGCTCAAACATTCAAGTTGTTTGGCCTTAGACCAGTGGTAACTGAGGAAGTCAGAAATTAAAGAGAAAAAAAGAGTTTATTTAAAAGTTTTCACCCCGTTTATAGGTAAAATGAATTCTCCAAAATTAAAGTTCTCAGCTTGATCATGGAATTAATTACAAAGACTAGTATTTAAATAGGCATTTCAAAGTGCCCCCCACTCCCATCCTGCTACTGCAGTCACTCAAACCCACTTTTTGATCCAAACAATCTCTGTATGTAAAGTAGAAGGTTTTAATGGGTG